>NW_021318886.1:0-18987 GCF_001605985.2 Dendrobium catenatum
TTAATACTTTTTCAAAACTATATTTTTCGATCAAACACCGGGTAAGTAAAACTAACTATCTGCCTGACCAAATCAAAATAGTAGAATAGAAGGTGAAGGGGATCTCGTCTCCTCATGATCTTTTCAGAATAATGGATTAGGGTGGCTCACTACTTTTGCCTAACAACAGCAAGAAGCTCATAAGCCACGAAAATGAAAGCCTGTTTAGTCTTTAACAAGACATTCCAGAGTAAAGGGGTGGTAAGGAATGCCTCCCAGGGATTCTATCGGGCTCTCTTAACCAGGTAAGTAAAACCAACTACCAGTTTGACTGTATCGGGACAACGGGGTAAAAGGTGGAAAGGATCCCATCTCCTCCTGATCCTTTCAGAACAGTTGATTGAGGTGACTCACTACTTCTGTCTGACCTCAGCAAAAAGCTCGTAATCCATGAAAATGGAAGCCTTCCTAGTCTTTAATAGGACATCCGGAATAAAGGGGTGGTGAGGAATGCCTCCCATGGACTCTATCGGGCTCTCTCAACCAGGTAAGTAAAACTAACTACCATTCTGACCGTATCAGGATAGCGGGGTAGAAGGTGGAAATGATCCCATCTCCTCCTGATCCTTTCGGAATAGTGGATTGGGGTGACTCGCTACTTTTGCCTGACCTCAGCAAGAAGCTCATAAGCGACAAAAATTGAAAGCCTGCCTGGTCTTTAATAGGACATCCAGGGTAAAAAGAGGTGGTGATGAATGCCACTGATGAACTCTATCGGACTCTCTTAATCAAGTAAGTAAAACTAACTACCAGTCTGACCATATTGGGACAGCAGGGTAGAAGGTGGAAAGGATCACATCTCCTCCTGATCCTTTCGGAACAATGGATTTGGGTGACTCACTACTTCTACCTAACCTCAATAAGAAGCTCATAAGCCATAAATATTGGAAGCCTGCCTGGTCTTTAACAGCACATTTAGGGTAAAAAGAGGTGGTGAGGAATGCCTCCCAGGTGCTCTGGTCAGGCTTTCTCAATCAGGTAAGCTTCAACACGTGCTCGACCAGCTCAGCCTTGTAAATGAGGAAGGGCTTAATACTCACTTACTCTTATCGGGAGTAGTGGGTAAAGAGTCATGCTCTGATGCCTGCCTGATCACAATTGGACAATCAGAAGGAAAAAAGAGAGGTGAGGAATACCTTCCAGGGGCTCTATCAGGCTCTCTCAACCAGGTAAGTAAAACCAACTATCTGTCTAACCATATCAAAATAGCAGAATAGAAGGTGAAAGTCACCTCAACATTAGCCTGACACAGATTTGTGTAGGGATGTGAGGGAGAAAGGAAAGGTATATGGAGGAATTCCAAGTATAGAGTTATCTAAGGAATACCAAGCTAGCATTTTGGGTAACCCATAATAGAGGACAAATCGTCGTAGCCATGAGTATCCAAATGCCATCAGGATCACTTAGGGAACCTTAACCCTACACAAAAGGAAAGGAAGACATCAGAATGATGTCTCCCAAGAAAGATGGAAGAGATATACCCTCAGTAGAGTGTGCAAAGGGGTAATATCATTTCAAAAGAATAAAAAGAACTGAAGTAGCGATGGGACACCTCAGCTACGAAGAATAGGACTGAGCCTAGCAAAAATAGTCATTAAAGGAGTTACAGTGGTAAACCCATACTAACTGATGGGGACCCTGTAAGAAGTGAAAAAAAAATCAACGCATCCAAAGGACTTCTCCGGTAGCTAGGAGTCGGGTCTCAATGGGAAAAATGAGTGGTAGAAGTAAAAGCATAGCTGACTTTCTGCTAGAAAATCGAAACCCAAAAAATGGTGATTGTGGAACCTAAGGCACGATGCCCCATATCACCAAGTGAGAGGAAAAGAATCAAAGTTGTGAGAGAACACTCTCACCACTAAGGACAATAACTCTGAACAAGGAAAAACTCACAGTGGTAACACCCACACAAACTAGTTGGACCCTATGGGAAGTGAAAGTGACCTCAACACATTCAGAAGACTGGCAACTGAGCCTAGTTTATGAATGATTGGATAGATCACTAAAAGAAGCAGGAGAACTGATCTTTTGCTGGAAGATCAAAGTTCTCATAGAAGTGATGTTAACATCGAAGGAAAGATAAACTATATTACTACTAGGAAGATAACTCCAGGTAGTAAGGAGCACACACTATCGGAGGATATTAATCATAAATATGATTGATAAAACATCATAGGGTCATAGTTGTAACAACTAGCCTAACCAGGTAGGACCCTGTGGGGCATAAAAAAGCAACACTACCACATTCTAGGACTACTCTAGCATCTACGATTAGGGTATAAATGGTGAAGTAGGTCGATAAAATAACAAAGGGGTTGATCTTCTACTAGAAAATCAAGGCCCTTGAGGATGTGATGCTAACATCTGAGATAGGATGTACTACACCACAACTAAAGAAACAACTCTAGGTGGCAAGGGGACACACTTACCACCCAAGGATAGTAATTATGAGGGGGATCAATGATCATCAAAAGGTCACAGTGGTAACACCTACCATAACTGGGTAGCACCCTATGAGAAGTAAAAGTGACACTACCTCATTCATAGGACTACTCTGGTAGCTCAGAGCAATATATGAATAGGAGAGTAGGCTGCCAAAAGAGGGCAGAAAGGGTTTGATCTTTCCTCAGAAGGACCCAAGCTCACAAGGCAGTGATGTCGACATCCATGACATAATATACTACATCACTAACAAAGATAATTAAAATCATAGAGATTTATGATCAACTAAGTGCTGACTCAACCTTGAAGCAATCATCAAAGTGCTTTAAGGGAGAAGAAAGAAGAATTTCTAGGGAATTTGTGCTCTTATAGAGTATTACAGAGTTCCTCTTGTGACAAGGGCAATCGATTTTGTTCTACTAAGAGATTTCCTCTTTTTTATCACACATATTTTTTTATAAGGGAGGGAATTATGAATGGTTTTCATAACCCAGGCCATGTTCACCACATGAACAAAACTGCGAAAAGAGATGTAATAGGATCTATGAGGGAGTGAACTATTGTTAATGACAACCCAGACCTCATTCAACTCATGTGAATAAACTGGGGAGCATAATCATAACAAAATTGATATATAACTAAAATCAAAATCAGGATAGAGGATCAACATTACCCCTCCTAACTAATATAGGATGGTATGGACCTAGTATCCTACCTCTAAAGAGTATAAACTAATGACTCTAACATCCTTGATCACATTCAACTCATATGAATGGACTGGGTGCTACATCTATCAGAGGAGGACTGATAGGAAGAAGAGATTCACATAAGAATAGTGGATCACTGTCACCACACCTGACCGATGTAGGTGGGTGTGGACCCAGTATCATATCTCAAAAAGAGGCTTGAAACTTATTGGTTTTGATATCCCATATCACACTTGGGGTGGCAAGTGAAACTGGGGGCTAAGCTCTACAAAGGGGAGAACAAACTAAAATTATATGCATTATCACCAATATGATTGGTGCGCACAGACAGAAGTACAAAATATCCCTACGGCATATTAGCATATCACCTTTAAGGACAACCTTATACTCTTCAATGCGAATGTCGTGTGGTAGAGGTCAAATTGTCGTGGCCACACAGACTACTAGAAAGTAAGAGGGATCATTTTTGGAGGTACATATACAGAGGGACATTTGCAAGAGGTAGGAAGTCCTCTGCAATGCACTAGACTCATGAATAGTATTTTTTCAAGTACTTCTCATTGATGACAGGCATGGGGTGAACACCATTTGCTTCAACAAGTAGGTAGGCACTACCTTCATAAAGTTGCTCTACAGTGAAGAGGCCTTCCAAAATAGGCTCAAACTTACCACTCTAGCGCCGATGCAAAATGATAGGCCTAAGCAAAATAAGGACTAAATTGCCTACCCGGAAAGCATGGGGTCTAACAAGGTGATCGTAGGACAGGGCCATTCGGGCCTAGTATAGCTTAAGGTTCTTATGAGCTTGTAAACGAAGCTCTTCCAACCTTAGTCGGGCATTATCTTCATCAGATAGATTATAACTAACTGCTATACGTAGTGAGGGGAGCTCGACCTCAAGTGGGAGGACTACTTCAACCATAAAGGTTAAAGCATATGGGGTAGACTGAGTAGGAGTACGATAAGTAGTCCTATAGGCCCATAATGCTTCAGGTAACTTATCATGCCACTCTTTTTTATTTACAAAAAAGATTTTCCTTATCAGTTGCACAAGAGTTTTATTAAATGCCTCTATCAAGCCATTATCTTTGCGGCAGTAAATCGAGGATTATCGCTAATTAATGTTATGGAGGCGGGCAAATCTAACAATTTTGGTGCTTCTGAAGAACGGGCCATTATCTGAAATTATACGGCACGGAATACCAAAGCAATAAATAATATTATCGTGAAAGAAACGCATCACATCATCTGATTTAACTTCCTTAAGTTGGATAGCTTCTGGCCATTTAGAGAAGTAATCAGTAGAGGCTAAAATAAACCTATGACCCTTGGAAGAAAAACGGTCTGTAGGACCCACTACATCCATGCCACAACCCTCAAATGGCCAAGAAAAAATAGTAGGGTGCAACGGATTAGGGGGTTGGTGAATCACCGTGCTATGAATCTGGCACTGGTGACACCTTCTAGCGTACTCTATACAATCACGGATCATAGTCAGCCAGTAGTAGCCAAAGCGTTTAATTTCGCCTTTCATTTTAGGTCCAGATTGATGGGCGCCATAAAGTCCTTTATGTATCTCACACATGACCTTTTGAGCCCCTTCTTTATTAAGGCATCGCAACCATATTTGGTCAAAAGAGAGTCGATATAATGTTTCATTTATGTAGGTGAATCATAGAGCTCTCTTTCTAATTTAAGTTGCGAGAGATCTATCATCCAGATGCCTACCATGTTTTAAATATTCTATAAAGTGCTCTATCCAATCTGACTCCTCATCAACAAAAAACACTGTGAGGGTCTGATCGGGAGAAGATAAGTCTGCGAGGCATAGAGCTTGATGATACTGGACAACAATAGACACAGGATTTCCAGTAGGGTCAGCTAGTTCTTTTGCTAACTTGTCCAAGACATCTATTTTTCCATTTATAGACCTAGGAATTTTGGCCAAAGTTACTTCTGGTATTAAGCATAAGAGCTCAATTGCTTTATTATGATATGGAAAGAGCTTAGGCATAAGTACTTTGTGGAGTCCAGCCACTTGATTTATTATTAGTTGGGAGTCTCCAACGATTTTCACATGCAAATATTCATCTCAATGGCCAACTCTAGCCCCAAAATCAGAGCTTCATACTCAGCTTCATTATTATTATGAGATTCTAATAAACTATACGAGTATCGTAGAGTGTGACCTTTAAGGGACACAAAAATTAGGCCTAATCCTACCCTAATCGTAGGAGTTTCATTTAGATTTAAGGCTTTAACGGATGACGCACCATCAAAGTAAAACTCCCAAGTAGGGGACTTCTGTTTATCAACACTTATGATTAGTTCATTGGGTAGATCATCATTGAGTGAGGAATTAGGAGGGATCGGGTGATCAACCAGAAAGTTAGCTAGAGCCTGTCCTTTGATAGCCCGTTGAGGAATAAAAGTGATGTAAAATTACAGTAAGATCATAGACCACCATGCTAAATGACCTGAGAGGGTCAGCTAGGTCATCAAGTACTGTAATTAGTTGACTCGATATATGAGATTGATCTTATGTGATAGCTTATAATGCTTAAGCTTTTGTATTGGAAAGATTAGAGCTAAATATTGATTTTCCATCACTAGGTACTTAAGCTCTGTAGATATTAATCATCTACTGAGGTAGTATAGGCATTCTCCTTACCTTCTTCATTCTCTTGAATCAATAATGCACCTAAGGACTCATCCAAGGTCGTAGTGTAGAGAATCAACGGCCTACCGGGGATAGGTGAAGCTAAAAGGGGTTCATCATGTAGAACTTTATACTCTCAAAGGCCTCCTGACAATATTCATCCCAATTGAATTGGGCATCCTTCTTCACTAGGGCAGAGAAGGGATGACACATACCAGAAAGGTTGGAGATAAATCTCTGTAAGAAAGCAATTCTACCCTAAAAGGATCTCAACTGGGTAAGACTTTTGGGGTGTTTTAAATCCACTATGGCTTTGATCATATAAGGATCAATCTCAATTCCATGATAGCGGACTATAAACCCTAAAAAATTTCCTGCACTAACCCCAAATGTGTATTTTAAAGGATTCATCTTTAAATCAAACTTGCGCAGGTGTTCAAAAATAATTCGTAGATCTCAAAGGTGATCTCCATAGACATTGCTTTTAACTACCAAATCATCCACATAGCATTCAACCTACTCGTGTATAATCTCATCAAAGATAATAGTCATAGCACGTTGATATGTGGACCAGGCATTCTTAAGGCCGAAGGGCATCACCTTGTAATAAAATATACCTATGGGTGTTCGAAATGTAGTGAACTTCTCATCCTTATGGTCCATCTTTATTTGATTGTAATCAGATGAACCATCCATGAATGAGAATATGCTATGGGATGATGTTATATCCACCATAAGCTCGAGGATAGGAAGAGCGAAATCATCCTTAGTACATGCATTTTTCAAATCACGAAAGTTGATACAGACACGTAGCTATCCGCTCTTCTTTCAGACTGGAACAATATTTGTAAGCCAAGTAGGGTACTTCTCATCCTTAATGAGACCAGCTTCTATGAGCTTCTTAGTTTCAGCGATCACCTATTGTTCAATCTCTAACCTCATCCTTTGAGGTGCTTATTTAATAGGAACTGAATCAAGCTTAATGGCTAACTTATGGACTGCTACTTCTAGGTTCAAACCAGGCATCTCGGTATAATTCTAGGCAAAGTAGTCTCTAAATTCTGACAGTAAATTGATATATTCTTGAGCCTCTAAATCAAACAGTATGACACTATGAAAAATAGGCATAGGATTTGACTCAGTGCCTAAGTTGACCTCACACAGTTTGTTTATGGCAGAAGTAATGCCATCTTTAAACTCTCATGGGAAATCAAGGACCCTATCCTCGCAACTATCCGGGTCTTCTTCATCGGCAAGAGAAACAACCAGATAAGAATGGGAGACATCATGAATATTGGCATTATTGGACTAATTTACCCCCATATAACCTACACCTTTTAAGCCATGAGGGAAATTAGTTCGCTAAACTCGGGCTTGCTGTAAAGCTTATTCATCAGGCCAAGTGGAACGAATAAGACCCCGCTCAACAAAACTCTCTATAAAAGGGGAAAAGTAATGAGGGTTTCTTTTAACCTCTACCTCCATAGTGGTCTCCTCCGGACCCTGGCTCGTAGGACCCAGTGGGGCACCTACACTATGGGGTAAATGGGTACACTCCTTAGACTGTGCAGGCCTAAATGTCTCATACAGATGAGGTATAGGGTGCTCAATAGTCCACTGTGGACCATCATCACTAGTGGAGGGAGCGTCAAAAGATTTTTAACCAGAATCCTCAACTCCTACTCTGCATACCTGATGGGGAGAAGGCTGTCCACTAGTAGTCTGACGTCGGAGGTCCTCCTCCTCATCTGAGCTACAGATGGATATAAAAGGTAGGACATGAATTGTAACAAGCAAAGTATCGAGGGGATGAAGGGACTGAATGACGAAGGACATCGATCATCTCATCGTCTGAAGAGTCGAACTCTATAGTCAAAGAAGAAGTGTAAAGGTGTGGTGGAGGAGGAGTCTGAGTGTCGTAGTTTCGCGACTCGCTGGTCAAACCTCTACCTCTACCTCTACCTCGTACTCCCCTACCTCTACTTGGTGGAACATCGTGTCTCACTGTAATCTGAAAGAGATCTCTATCAGGATGTGCAGTAGAAACACTTGGCTCAATACTAACCTGTGATGGATCCTGTACTGGCAATTGTATAGGACCCTGTGTAGGTGATTGCGTAGGATCCTGTACAACATTAGAGGGTGTCACTGGTGATTGGGCAGGTGGAGATTTATGAGCCTTCCGAGGTATATAATACTCGACGTCATCATAAATAGAGATCTCATGCATAAAAAAGGGCTGGATATCTCCAAGAATTGTATACTTGGTATCATTCCTCATAAACATGATATATTGGTGTAAGGTAGAGGGCACCATTTCATACTCATGGATCCAATGCCATTCTAAGAGAGCCCTTTATGAAGTGTCAGCCTCGATCACATGAAACTTTGCCTATGTTAAGAAATTTCCAAACTTCAAAGGCAGAGTGAAAGACTTTAGAGCTCATTGGCCTTAGTCATTGAAGCCTTTCAGCATAATCTTATCGAAAGTGAGCTTTAAATGACTTAATAAGAGGCTTTTCAAAGTTTCATAGGTTAGGATATTTACTGAAGTCTCTTGGTCAATAAGGACCCTGTTCAACTCATAATCATTGACTTCAGCAGTGACATACAATGGACAGTTGTGCTTAGAAGTTCCTAAAAAAAGGTCACGACTTGAAAAGGTAATGTATGTTATCTCTTTCAAATGGCATGCATCCCTAACAGACTCTGAAACAAAGAAAGCTTGATATGACTCTGGTTCAAGCAGGGCTTTTACCAGTATCTCTCTCAAGTCAAGGGACATCATCAAAGCATCATATACGCTAAGAAGGGAAGGAGTTTTTCTTAAATGAGCCAACACATTGTAATCAACCTCAAATTGAGGGTCTTTCCATTTCTCTTTAGACTACTCTTGGGATGAAGGGATAGGCTCATCCTACCGGGTAATAATATTTTTATCATTTTCTTTTATATTTTTAGCCAATAGAGATGAAAAGACCTTTCTTGAATGCAAATGAACTTCCTGTAATTAGTCATCCTCAACAGAAGATTCTTTTGGTTCAGTGGTGATGGCTTGTGTTGGCTCTAAGGAAAGTGTCTGGAGTGGGTTCTCGGATTCATCACTTGAATTCATATAAAAACTACCCACTAGAATGGTAAAGACCGGTTCATCTCCACACTCAGACTCCTCACCAGAATTATTAACATTACAAGTAACATGTAAAATAGTAAAAGAGTGAGTGCTAGAAGAAGTAGAAGTATAAACAGAAGAAAAAGGTACAGAAGATTAGAAGTAGCTAGAATCACCTTCTTCTATTATTTTGTCATCAGCCAGAAGGAACCCTATCTTCCCCTCTAAAGTTACAATAAATTTCTATCTTTCATATTATTTTTTATTACATAAAATAAAAGAAGAAGAAATGTGTTCAGTAGGCACTACAATAGAAAGAGAAGAAGAGAAATAAGCTGGCATAGTAACTAGAACTGCAACTGTCGACTTGTCCTGGGAAGGCCTCCTCTCAACGATCTCTCACCTCTGAACTGCACGATCAATCATTTTCTTGGTCTTCTTCGAGAGTGCTAACTATCACTCTCTCTCAAAACTGCTAGGTGATCTACAACTATTGCCCTGATTGTCACTTTCGCTGGAACTATGGCTAGGACTGTGGCTGGGGCTAGAGATTATATGAACTGTCTAAGTAACCTTTCCCAGAGGCTATACAAAATCACTATCCTGGATGTGGATCTTCCCACTGGCCATCAACCTCTCCATCTTATCCTTAAAAATATAGCAATCCTCCAAAACATGCATGATGTGTTTGTGGTAAGGATAATAGAGTGAGTGATCTATCTGTCCCTCCTCCTCCACTCTATTGTTGTTCGGGAATGTCAGGATGTTCTTCTTAGTAAGGAACTTAAAATTTTCTTCACACTATCTCTTTTAAAGATATATTCCTTACTAAGCTTCTCCCGCAGGTATTGCTGACTCTCTGGAGTCCTACGGGAGGATTTGGACTGTGCTGCTGGCTGACCCGGTGTTTAAGAAGGCTGTGGAGGTGCTAAACTAACTAAGGGTCTCTTGCCCTTATATGATGGTCCATAGGTATTGTGTACCTTACCTCTCCTGGGTGGAGGTGCCCCTGAAGACTCATGACGTTGAGATTTGTGTGAAGGTTGACTCTCAACCTTAGGAGGGACTGTATTGGGTATGCTGTCCTGCAAATTGATAACCTTCGTCAACTACTTCTAGAAGGTTCTAATATTAAATCCCTTAATATTGGGTGCTATTGGACCATCTATGTTCTTCAATAAAATCTCAACTGCATTCTGCTCCTATAGCTGTTGTTCACACTGTAAACTGAGATTTCTCTATCTGACTATATAATCCTATAGTGGCTCTCTAGGATGCTGTCTGGTAACTACTAACTCTCTTACAGTGACCTGGTGCTCTGCACTGACAAACCTCTATATGAACAACTACTCTAACTCTGCAAAGGTCCAGACCGAGTCATTGGGGAGGTCGACGTATCAAGCAAATGCTACCCTAACCAAGTTGCTGACGAACAATCTTAACATCAATGCATCGTTCCCCCCTATGTTGCAACATATGGCTCGGTATTGAGCCACATGTTTCCTCGGGTTCTTAAGCCCATCAAAGACTCTGAATCATGGGGGAACAAACACTACAGGAAAAAGGTGATTTTCCGACAGCCAGTTTCGCCGGAAAATTGGCCAAAATTAGGATTTCCGACGGATTTCCGGCGAAAAAATTTGCGCCGGTTTGACGTGCGTCGATAAAAGACTTCTGGCGTAAAATAATTCGACGGAAATATTTCCGGCGCATTTCCGGCGGATTTTCCGCAGGAAAATATTTCCGGCGGATTATTTCTGCGCCGGAAGATCAAGAAAAAAAAAACAATTTATTAGAACCTGACCGGTCCGCCAATCCAGCCGCTGCCTCAATTTACAGCACAAGCCAGCCCTAGCCTGCCTTACCCTAACAGGGCCAAGCCAGCCCAATCAGGCGCATGCAGTGCCGCGTGGGAAGCCCTGCTAACACACCTTCGGTCTGCCTTCGCCGTGGTTCGAACCCCGCCCACTTTCCTCCGCGCGCAAAGGCTTCCCGCGTGCTCCGTCTACCATGTTCTCCTTAGATAAAACCTGATAAAGTTTATACTTTATTTTATTTAACTAATAAACTATGTATGTATAAATATTAATAATTTTACTCCACTTTGATGAGGAGTAAAATATGTCATGAATCAAACTATTTTAAATTTATATATAAAATTGAAAACTTAATTTAATTATTTAAGAACAAATAAATTAAAATATTTCAATTAACTATTATTGAAGTTATTAGTAAATTATTTATTATATTAAAATTGATTATAATAATTTTTCAAATTATTTATTTTTAAAAAATTCTAAATCCGCCATAAATTCTGCTGGAAACTCTGCCGGAAAAAATCCGTCGGAAAATCTGTCGAAAAATAAGTCAGAAAAAATTGCCCTTTATCCGTCGGAAATTCGCCGCAAAACCCGCCGGAAACAATTCCGCCGGAACTCAGCCGGAAAATTCTGCCGGTAATGGGCAGTTTTCTTGTAGTGAAAACCATGAGGGTAGGGCTCATGCACGTACTCAACTAGGTAAGGACGCCCTCTACTAATTGCTTCTCCAGCCATTCTGGAGAAAATCACCTACTCTACCTTCTGGGCTATCAAATCCTATATCTGACCTGCTGATAATAGAGCTGGGTGACTCTAGACTGGAGTAGTGTAGGTAGGCACTGTGGATGGTGCTAGAAATGCTCTCTAGACCCTGTCCACTCTTACAGCGTCTAGTGCAACTCGTGGTGCTACTGGCTCATTTCTAGAAGTATTAGAAGTGGCTACACCCGTCATCTAGGGCATTACCCCTAAGGCTGTCAACTGTGCTATCATCGCTACCAAGGCTCTGACCATCTCTTCCATCTGTTCCTGGAGATGCAAAACTATAGAATCTGTATCCACTAACATGGGAGATCCACCCACCTTGGGTTCTCCCTGCTCATCATTCTCATGCTCCCTTTGCTCGTCAGAGTGATCTCGTTGGGTAAACATACAGACCAGGTGTACTGGTACCTCCTCATCTGACTCATCTCCAAGTGTGTAATCCTCTAAGAAAGCTCTACGGAGTGCCTCTATGTAGGGACTCATAGGAGAGGTGATCCTATGAGGGTTGGGAGCTGGCTCCATCTCAACCCACTCTAGTGATCCATCGGGGGTAGGTACTACATCATCATCATAATTCATCAGGACTGTCTCAGACCCAGAAGGAGCTACAACATCCATATGATCCACTATGTCTACTGGCTACTCTGCCTCTACCAATAGTACTGTCTCAACTAGCTAAATTGTCTCGACAGGGGTGTCCGCCTGCCGACGTCTCCAAACCCACCTACTACGGCGGGGCTCTGTATTGGTAACCGGCTATTGAGGGGCTACCACAACTAAACTGATCTACGGTTGAGTAGGTTCCCGCTGCTGTCTCTATCCACGATGACGTAGGCGTTGTCCGATAGCAGGAGTAATTATCGGTGGTCTAACAACTAGAGTTATCTCTGCCAAATGCTGAGGTGGTTGTCCTCTCTCTCAACTCTACATCTGTCTTACAATCTATCTCCATAATTAAAAAGTAGCCTGAGAAATCTGTCGGAGTAATCTCTCTCGACTGACATGCCCTCTACCACGCGCAAGGCGAACGATGTTTCAAAACCTCTGAGAGAAGGCTTGAACACCAGCGTCCCTAGGGACCCTAGCCAAGGGTAAAGTAGTAGTGACATGAGGGGCCGCCGCAATGCAGGCAATGTCCTCCTCATCTCCATTATGTGTTAGTGGAGAGAAGCGTCCTCCCTAGATCGCCTTTATCGCAGGAGCTATAACTACATCCGGGGTGGGTGCAACTGTAACTGGTCGTAGTCTCTACTGCCTGGGACCCACTCTCCTCTGAACAAGCTCCTAGTGAGCTATCGCCTCAGCCATCTATTGCCTATCTGCCTCAAATATAGCTAGACGGAGTCTCCTATTCCTATTCCTCCTAGCCCTTCTCCCAAGGCTGGAGATAGAGGAGGACGGAATATATGAACCCACTATCTGGGTGGCAGGGGGAATAGGGATAATAAGAAGTATCGGGGTCTGACCGACGGTCTCAGAGTGAGAGAGCCGAGCAAAAATAGAAACCCGATGGGAAGAGGGTGAAAAAGCCTTGGTCTGGGCACCCCTCTTCCTAGTGGAAGTGGGAGGGGGAACTCAAACTCGAGGTACCTCCATCGGAACGACGGTGGTAACTATAGTAGGCTGCCGACACTGAGGGGCAACTTATGCAACAGGAGCGGTAGGCACTGGCCGCCTAATTGCAGGATGAACGGGTGGAACTGGAAGTGGCTTAGGCACTTGTGGCCTAGTCACAGGGCGCACGGGCTGCGCCGATATGGGAATGAGACGAGTAGGTTCCTGGGCTGTCCACCGAGCAACTGGATGTCCAAAGGGATGCATGACTGTGCCTCTTCTCTTCTGGGGAGGAGAGAATACAATAGCTTCAGTTAGGGTGGGTCCACCAAGAGTGACGATCATTGGACAAGAAAGCATGGACTCAAGAAGAGTCACCCATGCGTCCGAGCCAAAGCTGAAAGTAACAGAAGGAATGAAGGAAGCAATGTCACTACTGCCAAGAAAGCAAATTTGAAGGGTTAGTTTAGAATTGAAATCATGAAAAAAATAGGGATTTGATAAAGATGGATAAGGTACGAAATAGCCTGCAAGGCTGAAAAGAAATAGAGTAGGGAGATGCCCTAGTTAAGAGGAAGAAACCCTAACTAAGGAAAGACCCTAACTAAGAGTGGGACGGACCTAATCTAAGGAGTACCAATCCTGGAGTACACACAAGAAAAGATAATATATAATCCAAAGATTGAGAGAGAAACTGGTCCCACCATGGTCGCAAGAAACCTGTGGACCTCTGAAAGAGCATCTCTTATGGGGCTTGAATGCAAAGGGTACAGCTGAACTATCCCGTAGGACAAAATGATCGTAGGCCTTTACACTCGACAAAAGCGGACCAATAGGAGGGCAGATTAGATCTTGTATACGACTAACTATTAAAGATAGAGGCTATCGCCAGCACACACCGATGGATAGTAATATACAAGACCTGATCTAAACAACAGGTTTCCCCCACCCAATACATCAACTCGGATGGGGTTTAGTAGATTATGGAATTTAGTTTCCCATGAGTGCAAGCCCCTGTGATTAATTATATCCCAGGCTAAAGCCCGAGAAGACTCTTGATTAAGGATCAAGCATTATCTTTTCCAAAGTAGGATTGGCACAAGGGTATGGACTAGGAAGTCCTACTCAAGGGTAAAAAAGGTCTCAAATGGCTTATTCAACATGCAGGATTCATACCAGCATTCGGAGGGATTAACGAAGTGAGAAGAAACTTGAGAAAAGAAAAATCAAGTATTCAACACATGCGTGAGAGAAAAGATGGAGGTGGCGTCATCCTGTGACGCGGATAAGTAGGATTTATAGTCCCTGAAGAGAAGGGACCCCTCACTACTTAGGCATACTATGAGACCGAATGTAGGAGCATCGAATCCTAAATCTAAGTTGGGATTAGTGTTCTATGAACAGCACTAAGACACTTGTCCTAACTAATGCAGTGTAAAACTTGGACTTACCCCGGCTTGGATTGGGGAGCCAGCTAACCACCTAATCTCTTTAAAACCATGCCATCAAGTCATTTATGAAAGATAGGTGGGTGGTACAATTTTTAGAAATAGGACCGATATCTAGAGAGTTTCCAGATTGGTCCTGGACTTATGTTTGGTAAATACTCCTAGCTAATACAATTAAAATTTTTATTTTACTTGATTTCTAATATAATACATGCTAGTTTAAAGGTCAAATCATGAATGCTTTAGATTTTTAAAAAATAGGCTTATATAAAAATAATTCTTAGAAGGAGACTAGACTTCCCCACGTCAAGCACCTCATCCTCATAGGCCAGATTATCCGGACTCTACCTGCAGGCGGGGAAGTGTCTCAAAGTAAGGAGGGAGAAGGAATGTAGTAATATGCATGCGACCCTAGATGGTTCCGACAATTCCCTAGATTCGTTAAGTTTTTATGTTATTTAAATCTTAAATATTAAATTTTAAATTATGAGTACAAAAAGTTTTTAGTCCTTAAAGAGCCTAACAAAATCCAGGCTAAAATAAAATCGACATGCAAATCGCCAACAAACTAGGAAAAATAGGCAACCCTAGAGTCACATAGCATAAATAAAACATCTCAATATAAATAAACCAATTAAATAAATTTTCATAAGCCAACTACCCTTAATTACAACCCAAGGTCTGCAAAAAAGTAAAGTGGTCGGGCACCACTACTAACAACCCTGATTTCTAAAATCTAAGACTAACGCAAATGACTTTGAGTGGGATATTAGATCTTCATGTCTTCAGCCTTCTTGGAATCCTTATATATCTCCTCCTTAGACTCCTTGGATCTTTTATCCTTTGACTCCTTGGATCACTCCTCCTTGGACTTCTTGGATTCATCGTGGCTTGAATATCCAAATAAAGAGACAATTCCCCCCTGTAGGGGGCATTGCCTTTTCTCTTTGGATATCTAAAGCCATCCAAACTCGATCTTCCAAATGAAAAAAGACTATCCCCTTTGAGGATGCCTTCTTCTTTTGGAGTTCGAGTTGGATAAGAATATCCCGACTTAAATATCAGTTTCACTACTCTCACAATTATTACAAGTATTTACATTAATGAAAAGCAAAAAATTATAGACTGCCTACAATGTTATCCTAATAAAAATCCCAAACAGTTTATATATAAAAATAAAAGTGCACATCATAACCACTCTTAGCCATGCTCTTAATTATTGAGGGCTAAGCAGTACACCTGTAATAATTATAATTATTTTATTCAACCCTCATTTATTTAGGGGGGCTGAGCAAGCACCTGCACAAAATAACATTAAAAATCATGACATTTGCCCCCCTTTTAGCATTGTATGAGCATGCAACCTGCACAAAAATTAATATATATCTCGTCCCTAATTTAGGGGTAGATCTAACGCACATCACATCATTTTCACATAGTGTAGTAAAAGTAAGCAAACACCCCAATCAATATTTTCACAACATGCAATGAAATCATCAAAAAATCTTGCACATTGCAGAGTCTTGCTTCTTAGGAGAGCCTAGGGAGAGAGATCAAAACAAAAAGTCCCAATTCTAACCTAATTTTTGTTATTTAAAGGGCCTCAACTCATGATCAACGGCCAAGATCGCATTGGGAGTTAAATAGGAGGGAAATCCACTTGATTTGGTCGTGGTTTGGATTTAAATGCATTAATTAGGTCTTAAATGGGCCATAATGGGTCATATTAACCCATTATGACTTGGGTTGACCAAGTCAAGTCAACCTAGTCAATTAGGTCCATGGGAGTGGGGGATTGAGCCAAGAATAGGGTTTGAATATATTAGAACTTGATTTGGGCTCTAATGGGTCTAAATGGGTCAAGATGACCCATTAAGGCTTGGATTGACCATATCAAAGATTGACTTGGTCAACCCAGTCATTTAGAACCATGGAATGATGGGAATGAGTCCAAGGAGGTTTGAAAATGATTCAGGTTTGATTTAAGACTCATCGGGGCTTAATGGGTCAACCTGGGTTGACCTGGTCAACCAGGTTGACCTAGGGCTCAGATCTGGGCCCAATTGGTTGGGTTTGACCCACTAAATCTAGTGGAGGGGAGAGATTGAGCCAAGGAGCTCTGAAATTGGTTTGAAACCAATCAGAAGGAGTCTGGGTCAATTTGGGTCAACCCTGGTTGACTTGTTCAACCCTGGTTGACTTAGTCAACCAGGTTGACCCAGGACCTGAGCCTGGGCTCAACATGTAAAACCCTTCAAAAAGCTGTTTCTTTCCCGTATGAAGTGCCTTAGTCCTGGACGAACTGAAGAAAATTGTGAAGAAATCTGTCATTTTCGTTTGTACGAACCTAGAACAGTCGGGATGAACCGTCGGGACAAACCAAGACAGAGAGTTTAGTCCAGGGACGAAAAAATGGAATTTATTTTTTGTCTGGACGATTTAGTCCAAAGAAGATCGTCCCGGGATGATCGGGACATCGTCCGGGATGATCCTGCTTAATAAATATCTGAATAGTGCCGATTTTGAAGAGAGAGAAAGCCCAGGAGAGAGAAAAATGAAGGGAAAAGAAGAAAAGTGGATTTTTGGGCGACTTCGACTCGTTTTTGTTCGTCGCCGTAGTTGGGAAAGTTGACCGACTCGAGGTAAGGCACATTCCGCCTTTCTCAATTTTCAGATACGAGATTTTTGACACATTTTCTGTTCCGAATTTTGTTTCCGTTAGCGAATTTCTGGTATTATTTTCTTTTGACAAAGGTTTTAGCGCGTAACTTTTGGTATGTCTCTGAGATGATAATTGTGTACTTTTTGAGTATTTTCTGGAAGATTTTCTCGGATATTTTGGATTCCGCGGTGTTTTAATTGAACTGCAAATTATCAGGAAGTTGAAAAATATTTTGTGAGTACAATAAAAGTCTTATAATGTTGTTGTGGATATTCTATGATAATTTAGTAAATTTCTGAATCTGTGCTTTTTGTGTAAATTCCGTATACTGCCGTTATGCCGCTGATTTTTTTGTACGAATTCTACTTTTGTCCTGAATTGTACATTGAATGAATTGATTAATTGTATGCTATTAGAAGGGAGTTATAAGGGGCCGGAATCCTATGTGATTTCGTTGTCTAGGTCCGAGAAGGGAGACATAAGGGGAAGTTCTGAAATCTGAAATTCTGTATATCTGTTATGTTATGGTGCTATAAGCACAAAAGGGAGCCATAAGGGGAAGTTTTGGTACTATAAGCACAAAAGGGAGCCATAAGGGAAAGTTTTGGTGCTATAAGCACAAGGGAGATATAAGGGGAAGTTCTGACATCTGGAAGGAAGTTTTGTTCTGAAATTATATGTTCTGTAAAGCTTTAATGTGATTATTTCTGCTATGATTTCTGATTTTTGTACGATTCTGGTTATTTCGTACGATTCTGTCTGCTCTGTGATTTGAAGCTTGATGATCTTTTATTTGAACTTAGATTTTGATATGACTTCAGTTTTCCATATCCGATGTTTGATTTTTGATTGAGGTGTTATCTGTTCTATCTGTTATATGATTTATGTACGATTGTTCGAATTCTGTATGGATACTTTTCTGATATGTTTTCTGATGTGAGTTTCTGATTATTTTGATTGGTGATTGATGTCTTACTGAGTTGTTAGCTCATCCTTGTTTTCTACGTGGTTTTCAGGTTCTGGAAAGGGGAAGGAAGTCTTGGACTAGAAGTTCTGTGTCTGATCTGAGATTAGGTATTTTATACTTTTGATTTTTGTACAGTCATGGATTTTTTATTTCTGTTCTGTTCTTTCTGTCTGCAACCATGCACTGTATCTGTATATGATTATTTTGATGAAAGAAAAGATAGATGAACTGTTCTGTATTTGGATGTTTATAGTAGTTCTGTGTTTTTCTGTCTATTTAATATTTGGAAGAAAGTCTGAAGCAAATTCCAAAACTAGATCATGGATTTCAAGTTTAAGTTCCGTCGCGGCCCGATGCGAGCGGGATCCGTCCCGGTCAGGTTGGGTCGTGACAAACTTTAGTGGTATCAGAGCCATGGTTTTGGAATTTGGATTGTAAGACAGAGCTATAGGAATTGATCTGTGAGTCTGTCTGGTGTAGTTTTGGTTTGTCTGGATTTTTATTGTGTTATTTTGTGCCTAATTTTCTATGTGATTATGGATCTGCCAGATCCTGATATGACTGATGGGCAGAGTGCTAGTCAGGCAGCTCTGGTGAGTAGTACTACCCCAGTGGTTGGTTTTCATACATTTTCTCAGTTTGCTACATTGGTTGCTCAGATGATGAGCGAGACTCATGAAAGTTCGTTAGGGATGTTAAGCCCTATAGAACTGGCCCAAGCTAACCAAGAGAGAGGTGAATTGGAAACTATAAAATCAAAGATAAAACTCCAACAAAAATCACCACAAACAAAGTGCGGAAATTAAAATAAA
>NW_021318886.1:19087-23378 GCF_001605985.2 Dendrobium catenatum
AAATTCAGATCCTTCTAAGTGAATATGTACTTCAAGCTCTTATGATTTGTAAAGATCTCACATCTGACGCCATACAAGTAGTGACGCCAAATCTTCAAAGCAAAAATAACTGCAGCCAATTCCAAATCATATGTCGGGTAATTCTTTTTATGTGGTTTCAACTGTCTCGAAGCATATGCTATTACCCTACCATGCTGCATCAGAACACAACCCAAACCTTTCAGTGAAGCATCACTGAACACCTGAAATCCTTCTGTACCTGACGGAAGTGCTAACACAGGAGCAGATGTCAAACAATCCTTCAACCTCTAAAAAGTAGCCTCACACTCCGGAGTCCAAACAAATGCTACTGACTTCTAAGTCAGTCTCGTCAGAGGCGTAGAAATATGAGAAAATCCCTTCACAAACTTTTTATAATATCCAGTCATGCCTAAAAAATTACGTACCTCAAATACCGTAGTAGGCCTTGGACAATCAGCAACAGCTTGAATCTTCTGGGGATCAACAGAAATATCTTCACCGCTCACCACATGCCCCGGAAAAAAAATGCTCTTCAGCCAGAATTTACACTTGGAAAATTTAGCATACAACTGATGCTGCCTCAAAGTCTCCAACACAATGCTCAAGTGTCTAGCATGATCTTCCTCGGAAGCAGCATACACCAGAATATCATCGATGAAGACGATCACAAACTGATTCAGATACTCCTTGAACACTCTGTTCATCAGATCCTTGAAAATAGTGGGTGTATTGGTTACCCCAAAAGGCATAACCAAAAACTCGTAGTGTCCGTACCGAGTACTGAAAGTTGTCTTCAACACATCAGCTTCCTTCAACTTCACCTGATAGTATCCAGATCTCAAATCAATCTTCGAAAATACAGAAGAGCCAGAAAGCTGGTCAAATAAGTCATCAATCCGTGGTAATGGATACTTATTCTTGATCGTGACCTTATTCAAATCTCTGTAATCAACACACATACGGAGTGTTCTGTCCTTCTTCTTCACAAACAATACAGGTGCTTCCCAAGGAGAAACACTAGGACGAACAAATTCTCTATCCACCAACTCCTGGAGCTGAACTTTCTACTCAGAAAGTTTTTTTGGTGCCATCCTGTACGGAGCTTTTGATACTGGAGCTGTACCCGGAAAAATATCAATAGAAAACTCAACGTCTCTATCCGGAGGCAAACCAACCAACTCCTCAGGAAATACATCAAAAAACTCCCGTACAACTGGTATATCAAAAATAGAACCCACATATAGGTTCATATCCCATACATAAACCAAAAATATCGGGCAACCCTTCTTCCACATTCTTCTGACTTCCAACACAGAAATCAAACATGAGAGAACACCTCGTAATCCTTGGAATACACATCTCTCGCCATCCATTAGCAAGCTCACTTTCTTCTTCAAACAGTGAATCTGAGCCTCATACAGACTCAACCAATCCATACCCAAAATCACGTCGTAAGAAGAAATCGGCAATAAAATCAAACTCGGCTTCCATTTCTTGCCTGAAATATCAAGCTCACATAAACAAAACTTCCGGACAATCAAATTACTTCCAGCCGGCAAAATAACGGAAAGAGAAACCATTAATAAAATAGAATCCAGATGAAAAGCATCAAAACAGCGCTCGGAAAGAAACGAGTGACTGACTCTAAAATCAAACAAAACACGACAGGGATGATCAGAAATATAAATTGTACTTGTCACCACATCCGGAGCATCTCGAGCCTCATGCTGACTCAAACTGTATACTGGTGGCTGAATTGGAACTGGAGCTACTGAACCACTAGACTCCCGCTGACTAACACTAGGTTATCTCCGTGCCACAGAACTCGACCCACCACCTCTACTAGAGGATCCCTCAGTCGCAGTATGTGGAGGAACAGTCCTTGGCCTTCCTGCTGAACCAACAGGTCTACTATCAGATCGAAACTCAGATCGTCTATCAAATCCAGTCTAGGGACACTCTGCAATCCGATGTCCTGGCTGATCACATCTGAAGCATTGACCAGTCATCCTGTAGCACTGGCCAAAATGTCATCGTCCATAACTTTGGCACATATGTGCCCCACTGACAGATCCAGAACTGGTCATACTGGTAGCGGCACTACCAGAAACTGTAGTGGATCCCGACTGTCCACTCCTCCTGTAGTATCTAGAAACAAATCTCTTCTCGCCAGAGGAACCACTACTAGAAGCATCACCCCCGAACCTCTTCCTACTCGCAGTCCACTGCTGCTGAGTAGCCATCAAATTGTTCTCGATCAGACGAGCTCTCTCCACAAGCTCAGAGAAATCAGAAATATGAAACGGTACCAGAGGCTGCCTCAGACTATCTCATAGTCCCCTTAGAAATCTATAGCACTTCTCAGCAGAAATACTTACCAACTACGGAGCATATCAGGCTAAAGCAGTGAACTCTGCCTCGTACTACATCAATGTCCTGCTCCCCTGAACTAGCCTCAAAAAAGTCTCCTGCATCTGCTGTCCTGCAGAAGGAGGTACAAACCACGATTGGAATACCTCAGAAAACTCTTCCCAAGAAATCAGAGAGTTTAGCTTTCCTTGGAAATTTTCCTCCTGTTGGCCCATCGACCAACGCTCAGCCTCGCCATCCAACAGAAAAACTGCCAGCGGTATCTTATTGTCCGACAGACACTGCATACCATAAAAAGTCTTCTCTAACCTCCTAAATCATTCTTCAGCTGCTCTGGGCTCAACAGTGCCCTCAAACCTCGGAGGTTTCAATCTTAAAAACATATGCAGATGTTTATCTATATCCTCAGATCGAACAGTAGAGGCTCTACTCTGAGTTGTTGCGGATCTATGGTTTATGATTTTGATGATAACAAACAGTTCTTTCTCTACGATTGCCTTATGTGCTAACATTTCAGGTCCACACGAACAGACTGCAAATTGGAACCAGCTCAAAATTGGGTAGACTAGGTCTTAGTCAGTTTATAATCCTTTTTTCTTGAGTCTGTTGTATTTGGTATGGGACCAGTTGGTTTGTAACTTGGAAGATCTCCTGTTGTTCCCTATAAGATTTCTGTGTTTGGTAATATCAGCCGGGATGATATGTCCAAACTTAAAAACCCTAATTAGGGCATCCTCATTAAGGAAACCGTCAACAGATCGGCCTGGACGATACCTGTATCGGCCAGGACGATCTGCTCAATTCAGAAAAAATCAACCGCCATAATCAGTTTTGGAATTCTTTGTTTTAGGAAATCTGCTAGGACAAACTAGGCAATATATAATTAATCCTTCCAGGTACGACTGCTAATCAATTATGCTAATGATCTGGTATCTTTAGAAAGATTTAGGTTGTTGATCGATAATCTCTCGGCGACATCGACTGAGATCGGCCAGGAATGATGCTCTGGACGATTGATCGGACAACTTTGTATTCGGGTCGATGATTCAGGTGAATTGACAATCGGTTTCACTTTCGGTTTGGACGATTCGTGGATATGCGGCAGGACGATGTTAGAACCAATTTTCTATTGTGTCTCCCAATTGTCACAGGTTGTGATCGAATTTGTTACTATCTGGTTCAAGGACGATGCATACCTATGCGCCTGGACATAAATGTTGAAACTGCATAAATGAATCCGTTTTTAGCTCTTCTATTTAAGCTATAGTAGAAGCACTTTGTAAAGTGTGCTTTGTCAAGCCATTGTCAGCCTTCGTTCTTGTGGGGGGAAAAAACTTGACAAACGTAGAGAAGCCTGAAGGGAGGAAAAGGGTTTGGAAGTTTATAGAGGGAAAAGATCCTGTGAGGTCGGCGATGAACTCAAGGGAGTGTGGTGGGGGTCCACACGGTGCTTCGCGGCGAACTCTGCAACCATTAAGTACATCAGGAAATTCAGGCTTGTCTCGAGGTAGTCTTACTAATAGAAGAAGATTGCTCCTTTCGTGTCAAAGACCCGGCGAACTTACCCACCTTGCAGGGGGAATGTGGAAGTGATTTTTAGGGCTTCTCCGTCCTAGCTGTGGGGGCAAAGGAGAGTCACGATTTTTTAGGCAATACTTGAAGGTGCCTCAAGGAGTGGACGAATACGTGATCCAACGTGTCTGACACCGAATCACTATCCAAATGCACGGTGTGTTTATTTCTTCGTTGTAGTTTATCTTATCCTTATCCTGTACGTGTGATTTTTCTTACTCAGCCAGCACTTTAATATTGTGGTGACTCTTTGGTTGCGTAGTTTAATCTTTGGTTTTTAAAGATTTTCCAAATCAATCTACTGCTCTATTTAAAATTAGCTTTCGGG
>NW_021318887.1:0-5553 GCF_001605985.2 Dendrobium catenatum
TTTCTGAAGAATTTTGTTCGGATTTATCAGTTGAGACTGTATGTTTTACAGCTGCCTTCTGTGTTATGATGCCGATAGGGGATAGTTTGCATGCCAATAGAATGTGTTTTATGAATATGGATAATCATGGTCACAAATTTTCAACAATATTGATTTTAGTGCCTATTATAACTTTTGATATCATTTTGGGGATGGATTGCTTAGTTAAACATTTTGCTACAATTGAATGTTGGAAGAAAAAAATAAAGTTTAGTTTGCCAAATGAGAAGATCTACTTTTCCTGTAAGAAGAATGCAACATTCTTTCTTATTAACACAATGAAGGTAAGTAAAAATCTCAGGAAGGGTGATTTGGTGTTCTTAGTCAAAATGGAAGGTTCAATAAAGATGTTTAGTCATTATAGAATGTTCCAATTGTTTCAAAAAAATTAGATGTATTTCCTAAAGAATTACATAGATTACCATCGAAAAGAGAAGTGGGCTTTGGCATCAAATTGCAAACAAAAACATCAGCAATCTAAAAATTCCTCCTATAGAATGGCTCCAAAGAAATTGCAGGAGTTGAAAACTCGGTTGCAGAAATTGAAGAATAAGAGATTTATCATAGCAAGTAACTCACTTTGGAGTGCCCTGTACCTTTTGTTAAGAAGAAAAATAAATCCATGTGAATGTGTATTGACCATAGTTTAAAATTGTGCAATAAGAGGCGCGCCTCTGCGCAATTTTCCCCCCAAGAGTCACATTGCTTAAGCAATTTTGGGACTTGGTGAGGCATACGCCTCATGGAACCTGAGGCGCGCCTCAGAGGCGCAATTGGGCAATTTTTAGTGAGGCGTACGCCTCATGAAACATACTATATATGTTGGTATCGAGGGCTAGACCAAGGTGAAGAAGAAGGTTGCAAGCTCCTAAAAGACTGGTCATTGCATGCATCGTCAGTTATTATAGGATTTAAGAAGACATGATTGGATTTTAGATGTTTTTTCTTATTTGTACTTTGGGAGTTCTGATAAACCTTAATTTATAGTTTTGTAATTTGAATTATACAATGAGAATTATACAATGCGATACATATATTGCATCTATTTTTTTGTTTTCCACTAAGTTCACTTCTATTTTAGATGTTTTTATTGTATCATAGACTCTTATTGTTATTTATATGCTAGAATACTTAAATTCTCATTTATGCAATTCTTCGTCCGTGAGGCTTACGCCTCACACCGCCTCGAGGCTTACACCTCGTCTCAAGGATGAAAAACGTCTCGATGCTTATTTATGCAATTTTAAACCTTGCTTAACCTAGGCCGTATCTAATACATTTTACTTCTCTAACCAAGTCAATGAAGGGTCGATGCTTTATGTCACGAAACAACCTGAGATGACTCTCTAGTTCACATTAAATATCTCTAAGCAAACTTTGCATTCATATAACCTCTATAATGAAAATATTCATTTTTCTCAAGGTATAGATATTCTCTAAATTGCATATAAAAATGTCAAAGGCACAAGTTTAATCAAGATCATGCCTACGTCAAGTTGCATCTAATGAAAATTGTATTCAAGCATGCATAAAAAAGACAACTATCAATTAACTTTTCATAGAAAATAAATCTCAAATCTTCCGTCACCTATCAAAAATTGCATAAATACAATCAAAGAACAAAAGATGATGATAGACTAGTCCAACCGATCCAATTTTATAAGAGGAACAGGGAAGTTCCACCCCCATGCCTGCAGCCCTGAATGGTGGGGGTCAACTAGCTTGATTAAGGGGAAATTAAAGAGGATTTAGTAGGGAAAATTCAAATAGAAGGGGCTACTTTGGGATTTGACCTAATTTTGTATGCTTATGTTTGCAGGCTAGATTTAGGTTTTTCTATCTATGTTTTGTTATAATTTCCTGGTTCTTGATTTTTTCCTTTGTCTCTAGCGACGTCTAGAGATTTGGGTAGGGGTGTAAATGAGACGAGTCGATTCTGGTAGTGTCTTTATCGAACTCGGCATATCAAGTAGAAAATCGGCTCGAACTTGAGCTCAAGCTCGAGTCAAGATCAAAAGGCGAGCTCGAGCTCGGCTCGGCCCACTGTAAACGAGCTCGAGCTGACTTGCGAGCCTACAGCAAATTCCGCGGTCCAATCATCTTTCATGTGTGGTCTGGTTGTCTTACGCGCACAGTCTGCGAACTCCACCACGCGTGTCTGCCTCCAGCCTAGCATGTTCCGCTTCACGTGGGTCGTCCGCCTCCTGCGACCTTTCGAGCATCGCACGGTCGGTTATTCGCCTTGAATCTAGAATTCAATATTCAAGCAGGATTTAAAAAAAAATATTTATTATTAATTTTTAATACTATTCAAATTTAATAAATAAAATAAATATTATCTAAAAAAAATTTATAGTGATTCGAGCTAGCTTGCAAGCCAAGTCTCATTAAGCTTGAGTTTGAGCTTGAGCTCAAGCTCGTAGTTCGATAAGCACGACTCACGAGTTCGTTAATGAGTCGAGCTCGAGCCGACATAGCTCACTTACACTCCTTGATTTGGGAGAGCCGGATATGCCTCTCCAATAGAAGATCCATTGTATTTTGTTGTGTTCCTACATCTTTTATCAATTAAAAAGAAGTTCAATTCTAGTTTTTCTTCCAAGTTCTTCTCAAGTTCTATTTTGCAAAATACTAAAATTAAATTTCAGCAAGAGAAACTCTTGTTTCCTACAAGCATATCCTAAAAAATTGGCATCAGAGATAGAGATTTGGGTGTCACCGATTAGTGTTTTGTCTTATCATTACCCTCATATTAAGAATGATAAGATAAATAAGTTGAACTGAGAAATGTTGGAGGGGATTATTAGACTGAGTGTGAATGTTTTTTCTAGCCCAGACTTGTTATTCAAGAAGAAGAACGGGAGATGGAGATTCTGTGTTGATTATTGGGCTTTGAATAAGGAGACTGTACCGGACAAGTTTTCCATACCGCCGATGATTGAAGAGCTACCGGATGAGTTGTGTGGAGCAGTGGTGTTCACCAAGGTGGATCTGAAGTCGAGATACTATTAGATTAGGATAAGAGAGGAGTATATCCCGAAGACTGCTTTTAGGACACTTTAGGGCAATACGAGTTGGTTATCAAAGCTATTAAGCTATGATTTTGAGATTCAGTATTGTCCAAGATTGGAAAACAAGGTGATGGAGGCCTTGTCCAAATGCATGGGGAAAGCTCCAAGAGTTAGCTATATTGATACCAATGATGCTGGATTGGGGGGCGATCATAGAGGAGAGTATGCAATATGAGTTGGGAAAAATTAGAGCAGATCTTTGAAGGATGAGAACAATCACCCGGACTACTCATTAGAGAAGGAGAGACTGTTGTACTAGAGGAGGTTTATGATGCCACAGACCTCTGTTTATATCCCATAGCTACTACAAGAGTTCCACAGGAGCGCTGTGGGAGGACATTCTAGTGTACAGAAAACATACAGGAGACTGGCAGCGGAGTTGTATTGGAAATGGATGCACAAGGATATGGAAGATATTGTGGCTAGATGTAAGGTATGCCAGTGGAACAAGTACATGGCCATAGCTCTGGGGGTTACTTCAACCCCTAGAACTAGCAAATAGGGTGTGGGAGGAGGTCACAATGGGCTTTATTGATGGGTTACCTCGATTGAAAGGGTTTACTACGATTATGATGGTCGTTGACAGAATGAGCAAGTACACTCTCTTCATCCCCCTATGGCATCCTTACACGACAGTAACGGTAGCAGCAGCATTCATCAGAGAGGAAGTCAGGTTAAATAGAATACAAGAGTCTGTAATATCTAATAGAGAAAAGGTGTTCCTCAATCATTTTTGGAGGGAGGTGTTTAGGCTACAGGGAACAATACTGAAGAGAAGCACCACTTATAACCCCCAGACAGACAGAAAAATAAAAGTAGTAAACAAGGGCTTGGATACATACCTGAGATGTTTTGCTTCAAAAGCACCTAGGGTATGAGCCAAGTGTCTGGCGTGGGAAAAATACTGGTACTTTGTACCTCTCGGCCTCCTACATGACTCCTTTTAAGATGTTGCATAGGAGAGCCCTCCACGTCTGATATAATTTAGGCATAGACGCACACCAATATCTTCAGCAAAGCAGTACTTGGAGGAAAGGGATATGGTGCTGGAGGAGTTAAAAAGACACCTGCTGAGGGCTCAGCAAATTATGAAGCAGGTAGATGAACACAGGAAAGACATCTAGTTTGTCGTTGGGGATAGGGCATTCTTAAAGCTACGACCCAACAGATAGAGGGCAGTAGCCAACTGAAGAAATGAGAAGTTAGCCTTGAGGTACTTTGGCCTTTATGAGATATTGGAGAGGATTAGAGCAGTGGCTTATTGCTTGAAATTACCCTCGACGGCATCCATACACCAAGTGTTCCATGTATCACAGTTGAGGAGAGCAGTGGAAGATCATGCAACTAGTTCAAAACAACCATGGAGGTGGTTTTAGAACCACATGAGCTTAAAAGTGTTTGTCAAGGAGAAGGCAAGTCCATGAGTGTTGATTGAGTGAAAGAACTTAAATAACTATGATGCTACTTAGGAGCCATACGAGAGGATGAAGCATCAATTTCCCTCCTTCCACCTTAAGAACAAAGTAACTTTTTGGGAGAGGAGTATTAATAAACTAGTCTAAGGACCGGTCTAATTTTATAAGAGGCGTAATAGGGAAGTTCCGCCCTCCATGCTTGCCACCCTTGATGGTGGGGATCCACTTGCCTGATTAAGAGGAAATGAAGGAGGATTTTAGAAGGAAAAATTCAAATAGAAGGGACTGTTTTGAGATTTGACCTAATTTTGTATGCTTAAGTAAGTTTGGAGATTATGGTTAGGTTTATTTATCTCTGTTTTGATGTATTTTCCTGGTTCTTGGTTTTTACTTGGGCTCTAGCAGTGTCTAGAGATTTAAGAGAGCTGGATATTTCTCTCTAATAGAAGATCCATTATATCTTATTGTGTCCCTTCATCTATTATCAATTAAAGAAGCTTGATTCTAGTTTCCTTCCAAGTTCTTCTCAAATTCTATTTTGCAAAGTGCTGAAATTAAATTTCAGCAATGGAGACTTGTTTCCTACAAGCGTATCCTACAAATGATTTTCCTATTATTTCTACTATATAAATTATTGATGCTAAAACGTGAAATATTCAATAATTTACAGGTCATTTCTAAAACTAGTATAAATGCACGTGCACAAAGTGCACGTTGCTATAAATGAAGAGAATATAGTCATGTCATAGAAGAAGCAAATAATAATACACTTAATCTCATTAAAATTTTCAATGATGAACAATAAAAAAAATATGTTTAAATAATGATAATAATTTTAATGCACAATATTTGAATAAAGATGTGAGAGGATGTCAAAAAGCTCAGAATTTTGAATTTTTTATAGATATGGCTGGATGGAAACTCATTGAACAGAAAAATTATCATATCATGGATTCTCATGGACGTCTCATAACACCTCCAAATCATAATGCTGAAATCATTTGTGAAAGAAAATTAAGCATGCAAGT
>NW_021318887.1:5653-14661 GCF_001605985.2 Dendrobium catenatum
ATCCTAATTTAATCCAGTTTTCTTTTACTTTGATTAGAATTTTACCTTTCCTTAGGATTAAAAGTGATTGTGATGGACAATGCCCTTCGTGGCACCATCCTAGTTTTGATCTAGTTTTCTCTTCCATTAGATTAGGATTTTTTCCTTTTCTTAGGATTAGACGAGCGAGTGGTGGATAACGCTCTTCATCGCACAATCCTAGTTTAGTCCAATTTCTTTTCTTTTAGGTTAGGTTTCTTCTTTTTCTTAGGATTAGACGTGCTAGTGGTACACAATGTCCTTCGTGGCACCCATCCTAGTTTAACCCCATTTTCTTTTCCTTTAGGTTAGGATTCTTCCTTTCCATAGGATTTGACGTTCTAGTCGTGCAAAACACCTTTCGTTTCATCATACTAGTTTAATCCAATTTTTTTTTTCATTTAGGTTAGAATTCTTCCTTTCCTTAAGATTATATGTGCTAGTGGTGGACAATGCTCTTGCTGACACCATACTAGTTTAATCCAGTTTTGTTTTTCTTTTAAGTTAGGATTCTTCATTTCCTTAGGATTAGATGTGCTAAGGGTGGATAACGCCATTCGTGGCACAATTCTAATTTAATCCAGTTTTCTTTTCCATTACATTCAGATTCTTCCTTTTCGTGAGATTAGACGTGCTTGTGGTGGAAATTACCCTTTGTGGCACCATCCTTGTTTAATCCATTTTTCTTTTCCTTTAGGTTAGGATTCTTCCATTCGTTAGGATTAGAGACGCTAGTGGGGGATAACACCCTTTAAGGCACCATCCTTGTTTAATCAAATTTTCTTTTTCTTTTGGTTAGAATTTTTCCTTTCGTGAGATTAGACGTGCAGGTGGTGAATAACACCCTTAGTTGCACCATTCAAGTTTAATTCAATTTTCTTTTCCTTTAGGTTATCATTCTTCCTTTCTTAAGAATTAGACGTGCTTGTTGTGGATAATGCCCTTCATGGCGCCATTCTAGTTTAATTCAGTATTCTTTTTCATTAGGTTAGGATACTTCCTTTTCTAAGGATTAGTTGTGCTAGTGGAAAATAACGTTCGTCGTGGCACCATCCTAATTTTAATCCAATTTTCTTTTTTCCTTAGGTTATGATTCTTCCTTTCCTTAAGACTTGCTGTGCTAGTAGGGGATAACGCCCTTCATGGCACTATCCTAGTTTAAATTAGTTTTCCTTTCCTTTTGGTTTGAATTCTTCTTTTCCTTAGGATTATATGTCTTAGTTGTGGAAAACATCCTTCGTGGCACCATACTAGTTTAAGCTAGTTTTTTTACTTTATATTAAGATTCTTCCTTTTCATAGGATTAGTCATGCTAGTTATATACAACGCCCTTTGGGGAACCATATTAGTTTAATCTAGTTTTATTTTCCTTTAGCTTACTTAGGATTCTTCCTTTCTTGAGGATTATATATGCTAGTAGTGGATAACATCCTTCAAGGCACCATCCTAATTTAATCTTATTTTATTTTCCTTAAGGTTAGGATTCTCTTTTCTATAGGATTAGATGTGATAGTGGTGGACAATGTCCTTCGTGGCACCATACTAGTTTAATACAATTTTCTTTTTCTTTAGATTAGGATTCTTTCTTTCCTTAGGATTAGATGTGCTAGTAGAGAATAACACTCTTTGTAGCACTATCCTAATTCAATCATGTTTTTTTTTCATTAAGTTAGGATTTTCCTTTCCTTAGTATTAGATGTACTGATGGTGGATAATGCCCTTCGTGGCCCCATCCTAGTTTACTCCACTTTTCTTTTCCTTTAGGTTTGTATTATTCCTTTTCTTAGAATTAATAGTATTAGTGGTGGATAACGCCCTTCATCGACCCATCCTAGTTTAATCTAATTTTCTTTTCCTTTAGGTTAGGAGTCTTCCTTTTTGTAAGATTAGATGTGGTAGTCATGTACAATGCCCGTCTTGGTACTATACTATTTTCATCCAGTCTTTAATTTCTTTTGGTTAGGCTTCTTCCTTTCTTTAGGATTAGATGTGGAAGTTGTGGATAATATCCATCATGCCAACACCTTAGTTTAATCAAGTTTTCTTTTCCTTTAGATTAGATATTTTCCTTTCCTTAGGAGTAAAAGTGTTAGTGGAGGATGGCGCCCTTTGTGGCACCATTCTAGTTCTAATCCAGTTTTCTTTTTTCCTTTAAGTTAGGATTCTTCATTTCCTTAGGATTAGGCGTGCTAGTGGGGGATAATGCCCTTTGTGGCATCATCCTAGTTTAATCTAGTTTTCTTTTCCTTTAGTTTAAGATTCTTCCTTTCCCTAGGCTTAGATGTGTTAGTCATGTACAACACCCTTCGAGGCACCATACTAGTTTAATCTAGTTTTTTTTCCTTTTAGTTAGGATTCTTCATTTCCGTAGGATTAAACATGTTAGTGGTGGAAAATACCTTTTGTGGCTCTATCCTAGTTTAATCATATTTTCTTTTTTTTTCTTTAGGTTAGGATTCTTCCTTTCCTTAGGATTAGGCATGCTAGTTGTGGATAACGCCCTTTGTGGCACCATCCTTTTTAATCTAGTTTTCTTTTTATTTAAGTTATGATTCTTCATTTTCTTAGGATTAGACGTATTAGTGGTGGACAACACCCTTCGTGACACCATCATTGTTTAATCCAATATTATTTTCGTTTAGGTTATGATTCTTCTTTTTCGTAAGATTAGACATGCTTGTGGTTGACAATGCCCTTCGTGGCACCATCCAAGTTTAATACAATTTTCTTTTCCTTTAATTTAGCATTCTTTCTTTCCATAAAATTAGACATGCTAGTGGTGAATAACGTCCTTCGTGGCACCTTCATATTTTATTCTAGTTTTCTTTTCGTTTAGGATAACGATCTTCCTTTCCTAAGGATTTGACCTGCAAGTGTTGGATAATACCCTTTATGGCACCATCCTAGTTTAATCCAGTTTTCTTTTTCCTTAGGTTAGGATTCTTCATTTCCTTAGAATAAGACGTGCTAGTTATGGATAATTCCATTCGTGGCACCATCCTAATTTAATCTAGTTTTTTTTTTCTTTAGATTAGGATTTTTTTTACCTCAGGATTAGACGTGCTAGTGGTGCCTAAAAACCTTCATAGCACCATCCTAGTTTTAGTACAATTTTCTTTCCCTTTAGGTTAGCATTCTATCTTTCCTTAGAATTGTATGTGCTAGTGGCGGATAATATCCTTCATGGCACCATCCTAGTTTAATCTAGTTCTTTTCCTTTAGGTTAATATTTTTCCTTTTTTAAAGATTAGATGTTCAAGTGGTGGATATCGTCCTTCGTGGCACAATCATAGTTTAATCCAATTTTATTTTTCTTTAGAGTAGTATCTATGTTGCACGGATACACTTATTTATGAAGGCATACTGTATCCGATACACCGATACACGGATACGCCTCTGATACTCCATTAATACGTGTCGGATACGTCAAAGTCGTATCCAATTAAAATATTATTTAATATGCGTGTCCATTGAAAAACAAAAAGAAATCCGAAAAAAAAGACGTCATATTTACTTCCGCGGTTGCGAGCAAGATTCTCTCATTTCCGAGATGGATTTGAGTCTCTTGATGATATGAAAATATTAAAAATTACTAATATTTCACTTGATGAGCATGAATTAGAAGCTATGATATTTATTGAAGATGATATAGAAGTTCAAAGACAAACCAATGAAGAAGATAATTATATCATTCATTCTATTGAATAGTTGAAACTTCATGTGCTAGATAATTTATGTTTATGCTTTTGTTGTTGTACTAGACATTTAATGATTACTTAAATTTTAATATTATAAGCTAAAAGGCTACAAATGATGATATTGTTTTTTTTTTTTTATAATTTCAAATATTATGTTTTGATTGTTTTCTTAATTTTTATGTATGATTTATAAATTATAATGTCGTGTCCGCGTTGTACCCGTATCCTGTATTTTTAAGAATTGACGTGTCCCGTATCCATATCGTGTCATATCCATGTCGCCGTATCCGTATCGGTGCAATATTCTTTTTTTAATAAACGTCAAAGTGGTGGATCATGCTCTCGTGGCACCATTCTAGTTTTATTTTAGTTTTCTTTTCCTTTAGGTTAGAATTGTTTCTTTCCTTAGAATTTGACGTAGTAGTGGTGAAAAAAATCCTTCTTGGCACTATCCTAGTTTAATCTAGTTTTAATTTCCTATTGGTTATCATTCTTCCTTTCCTAAGGATTAAATATACAAGTGGTGTGAATAACACCCTTTATTGCACAATCCTAGTTTAATCTAGTTTTATTTCTCTTTAAGCTAGAATTCTTCCTTTACTTAGGATTTGATGTGCTACTGGTAGATAATGCCCTTCGTGGCCCCATTATAGTTTAACCCAATTTTATTTTTCTTTAGGTTTGGGTATCTTCCTTTCCTTAGGATATAACGTGCTAGTGATGGATAATGCCCTTCGTGCTACATCCTAATTTAATCTATTTTTCTTTTTCATTAGGTTAGGATTCTTCTTTTCTGTTGGATTAGATGTGCTAGTGGTGGATAACGCCATTCGTGGCACCATCCTAATTTAATCCAATTTTTTTTTCTTTGGTTAGGATTTTACCTTCCTTTGGATTAAAAGTGTTTGTGGTGGATAATGCCCTACGTGGCACCATTCTAATTTTAATCTAGTTTTCTCTTCCATTAGGTTATGATTCTCTTTCCTTAGGATTAGACGAGCGAGTGGTGGATAATGCCCTTCGTGGCATAATCTTAGTTTAATCCAATTTTTTTTCCTTTTCATAGGATTAGACGTACTAGTGGCGGACAAAGCCCTTTGTGGCACCATCCTAGTTTAATCCAGTTTTTTTCCTTTATATTAGGATTCTTTCATTATGTAGGATTATACATTCTAGTCGTGCACAACACCCTTTCGTGGAACCATGCTAGTTTTCTTTTCATTTAGGTTAGAATTCTTTCTTTCCTAAGGATGTACTAGTGGTGGACAATGCCCTTTCTGACACCATACTAGTTTAATCCAATTTTTTCTTTCTTTTATGTTAGGATTCTTCCTTTCCTTAGGATTAGATGTGCTAGTAGTCGATAATGCCTTTCATTCCACCATCCTAGTTTCCCGCTTTCTTTTCCATTACATTTGAATTCTTCCTTTTGATAGGATTAGACGTGCTTGTGGTGCAAAATGCCCTTATTGGCACCATCCTTGCTTAATCCAATCTTCTTTTTCTTTAGGTTAGGATTCTTCCATTTGTGACGATTAGACGCGCTAGTGGATAATTTTTTCTTTCCTTAGGATTAGATGTTCTAGAGCAAGATAACGCCCTTCGTGGCCCCAAACTTTTTTTAATCCAGTTTCCTTTTCCTTTAGGTTAGGACTCTTCATTTCCGTAAGATTGAACATGCTAGTCGTAGATAATGCAGTTCGTGGCACCATCCAAGTTTAAAACTAGTATTTTTTTCCTTTAGGTTAGAATTCTTCCTTTTCGTATGATTAAACGTGCTAGTGGTAGACAATGCCATTCATGGCACCATCATAGTTTAATCCAGTTTTCCTTTAGGTTAGGATTCATTCTTTCCGTAGGATTAGACATTCTAGTCATGTACAATATCCACCATACTAGTTTAATCTAGTTTTCTTTTCCTTTCCTTAGGATTTAACATGCTAGTGGTGGACAATGCCCTTTTGGAACCATCCTAGTTTAATCCAGATTTCTTTTCCTTTAGGCTTGGATTCTTAATTTTTTTAGTATTAGACGAGCTAGGGTTCGATAACGTGCTTCGTGACACTATCCTAGTTTAATCTAATTATTTTTCCTCTGGGTTAGAATTTTTCCTTTCCTTAGGATTAAAAGTGCTAGTGGGGGATAATGCCCTTTGTGGCATTAGCCTTGTTTTAATACAGTTATATTTTCCTTTAGGATATGATTCTTACTTTCCTTAGGATTTGATGTGTTAGTGGTGGACAAATGCCTTCATGGCACCATCCTAGTTTAAGCAAAAACTCTTTTCCTCTAATTTAAGATTCTTTCTTTTCGTAGGCTTAGATGTGCTAGTCGGGTACAACGCCCTTCGTAGCACCATACTAGTTTAATCATATTTTCTTTTCATTTATGTTACGATTCTTACGTTCCTTAGGATTAAACAAGCAAGTGGTGGATAACGCCCTTTGTGGCACCATAATAGTTTAATCCGATTTTCAATTTTTTTAAGTTAGGATTATTTGTTTCCATAGGATTAAATGAGTTAGGGGTAGATAATACCCTTTGTGGCACCATCCTAATTTAATCCAGTTTTTTTTTTCCTTTATGTTAGTATTATTCATTTCCTTAGGATGAGACATACTAGTGGTGGACCACATCCTTCATGACACCATCTTAGTTTAATCCAGTTTTTGTTTCCTTTAGGTTAACATTCTTCCTTTCTTAAGGATTAGTCGTGCAAGTGGTGGATAATGCCATTCATAGCACCATCCTACTTTAATACAGTTTTCTTTTCCTTTTGTTTAGGATTTTTTATTTCCTTAGTATTAAACACGATAGTAGTGGACAACATCCTTCATGACACCATCTTAGTTTAATCCAATTTTCATTTTCTTTATTTTAGGATTTTTCTTTTCCTTAGGATATGATGTGGTAGTGGTGGATAACACCCTCCGTGGCACCATCCTAGTTTAATCATATTTTATTTTCCTTTTTGTTAGGATTGTTTCTGTCCGTAGGATTAGATGTGCTAGTGGTGGATAACGCAGTTCGTGGCACCATACTAGTTTAATACAAATTTCTATTCCTTTAGGTTAGGATTTTACCTTTCCTTAGGATTAAAAGTGCTAGTGGGGGATAACACCCTTCGTGGCACCATCCTTGTTTTAATCCTGTTATCTTTTCCTTTAGGATAGAATTCTTATTTTCGTTAGGATTAAACGTGCTAGTGGTGGACAATGGCTTCATGGCACCATCCTAGTTTAAGCCAAAATTCTTTTCCTCTAAATTAGGATTCTTCCTTTTCGTAGGATTAGACGTGCTAGTCGTGTACAACACCATTCGTAGCATCATACTAGTTTAATCCTATTTTTTTTTTCATTTAGGCTAGGATTCTTGCGTTCCTTAGGATTAAACAAGCAAGTGGTGGATAACGCCCTTTGTGGCATCATAATAATTAATCTAGTTTTATTTTCTTTTTTTTAAGTTTAGGATTCTTTGTTTCCGTAGAATTAGATGAGTTAGGGGTGGATAATATCCTTTGTAGCACCATCCTAATTTAATCCATTTTTTTTCCTTTAGGTTAATATTCTTCATTTCCTTAGGATTAGACATACTAGTGCTGATGCTTCATGGCACCGTTTTAGTTTAATCCTATTTTTGTTTCCTTTATGTTAACATTCTTTCTTAGAATTAGACGAACTTGTGCTGAATAACATCCTTCATTGCACCATCGAAGTTTAATCTAATTTTCTTTTCCTTTAGATTAACATTATTTCTTTCTTAAGGATTAGACATGCAAGTGGTGGATAACGCCATTCGTGGCACCATCCTAGTTTAATTTAGTTTTCTTTTGCTTTAGGTTTGGAATTTTCCTTTCCTTAGGATTAGACGTGTTAGTAATGGACAACACCCTTCGTGGCACCATCTTAGTTTAATCCAATTTTCATCTCTTTTATTTTAGAATTCTTCCTTTCCTTAGGATATGACATGGTAGTGGTGGATAACGCCCTCCGTGGCACCATCCTATTTAATCACGTTTTATTTTCCTTTTTGTTAAGATTCTTTATGTCCGTATGATTAGATGTGATAGTTGTGGATAATGCACTTTGTGGCACCATATTAGTTTAATATAGTTTTCTATTCCTATAGGTTAGGATTTTACCTTTCCTTAAGATTAAAAGTGCTAGGGGTAGATAATGCCCAATGTGGCACCATCCTAATTTTAATTCTGCTTCTTTTCCTTTAGATTAGGATTCTTCCTTTCCATAGGATTAAACGTGCGAGTGGTGGATAACGCCATTTGTGGTACCATTCTAGTTTAATCTAGTTTTCTTTTCCTTTATTTTTGGAATATTCCTTTTGTTAGGACTAGATGTGCTAGTGGTGGACAATGCTCTTCGTTGTACCATCCTAGTTTAATTCAGTTTTCTTTTCCTTCAGGTTTGGATTCTTCATTTCCGTAGGACAAGATCTGTTAGTCGTGTATAATGCCCTTTGTGGCACCATACTAGTTTAATCTAGTTTTCATTTCATTTAGGTTAGGATTCTTCATTTCCTTAGGATTTGATGTGTTAGTGGTTGATAATGCCATTGTGGCACTATCTTAGTTTAATCAAGTTTTCTTTTCCTCTATGTTAGGATTCTTATTTTCCTTAGGATTATACGAGCTAGGGGTGGATAATGCGCTTCATGGCACTATCCTCATTTAATTCAATTTTTTTCTTTAGGTTAGGATTTTTCTTTTCCTTAGGATTAAAGGTGCTAGTGGGGGATAACATCTTTCGTGACATCATCCTAGTTTTAATCTAGTTATCTTTTCCTTTAGGTTAGGATTCTTTTTTTCCTTAGGAATAGATGTGCTAGTGGTGGACAATGCAGTTTGTGACACTATTATAGTTTAATCCAATATTATTTTTCTTAAGGTTAGGATTCTTCCTTTTCGTATGATTAGACATGCTAATCGTATATAATGCCATTCATGGAACCATACTAGTTTAATCCAATTTTTTATTCATTTAGTTTAGGATTCTTCCTGATGTGGACATCGACCAGTGGTTCAGACATGTGTATCGCCGTAGACAGCGCAGATCGACGGCCGCGATTCAAAGTTTATATTTCTAGTTATTTATGTATTTCTTTTATGCATTTTTCTTTTTATTTCCTATTGTACCCCTAGTGTAAGCTGAGTCATGAGTGTAACCCCGAGGGCAAAAGAGTCATTGTATTTCCTTTTATGTTGGGACCTATATATAGGTCATTTCATGTTGTATTATGGGTAATGATGATTGAAATGAAAAGCTATTTTGTTCTTCT
>NW_021318887.1:20960-24617 GCF_001605985.2 Dendrobium catenatum
CTAGCATGTCTAATCCTACGAAAAAGAAGAATCCTAAGATAAAGAAAAAAAAAAACTAAACTAAACTATTATGGTGCCACGAAGGGCGTTATCCACCACTTGCTAGTCTAATACTAATGAACGGAGGAATCATAACCTAAGTGAAAAGAAAAATGGATTAAACTAGTATGGTGCTACGAAGGGCATTTTCTAACACTAGCACGTCTAATACAACGAAAAGGAATAATCCTAACCTAAAGGAAAATATAACTGCATTAAAACTAGGATGGTACCACGAAGGGCGTTATCCCCCATTAGCACTTCTAAACCTAAGGAAAAGAAAAATCCTAACCTAAAGGGAAAAAAATTATATTAAACTAGGATAGTGCCACGAAGCGCGTTATCCACCCCAAGCTCATATAATCATAAGGAAAGTAAGAATCCTAATTAAGAGGAAAAGAAAAATGGATTAAATTATGATGGTGCCACGAAGGACATTATCCACCACTAATATGTCAAATCTTATGAAAAGGAAGAATCCTAATCTATATGAAAAGAAAACAGAATTAAATTAGGATAGTTCCATGAAGGGCATTGTCCACCACTATAATATCAAATCCTATGAAAAGGAAAAATCCTAACCTAAATGAAAAAAAAAACTAGATTAAAGTAGTATGGTGCCACGAAGGAAATTGTAAATGACTAACAGGTCTAATCTTACAGAAAGGAGGAATTCTAACCTAAAGAAAAAGAAAACCGTATTAGATTAAGATGGTTCCACAAAGGTCGTTATCCAGCACTCGCACCTCCAATCCTAAGGAAGAATGCTAACCTTAAGGAAAAGATAATTGGATTAAAACTAGGATTGTGCCATAAAGAGTGTTATCCCCCACTAGCACTTACTAAAGAAAGGAAAAAAATCCTAACCTAAAAGAAAGAATAAAAAATTAAATTAAACTAGGATAGTACCACGAAGCGCATTATCCACCCCTAGCTTGTCTAATCCTAAGGAAAGAAAGAATCCTAACCTAGAGAAAAAAAAAACTAAATTAAACTAGTATGGTGCCACGAAGGGCATTGTCCACCACTAGTATGTCAAATTTTAAGAAAAATAAGAAACCTAACCTACATAAAAAGAAAACTAGATTAAACTAGTATGGTGCCACGATGGGCATTATACGTAACTAAAAGGTCTAATCCTAAATAAAAGGAAGAATCTGAACCTAATGGAAAAGAAATTTGTATTAAACTAGGATGGGAACACAAAGGGCATGATACACCACTAGCATGTCTAATACTAAGGAAATGAAGAATTCTAACCTAAAGGAAAAGAAAATTGGATTAAATTACGATGGTGCCACAAAGGGTGTTATCCACCACTCGCACGTCTAATCCTATGGAAAGGAACAATCCTAACCAAAAGGAAAAGAAACTGGATTAAAATTAGGATGGAGTTACGAAGGGCGTTATCCACCACTAGCACTTCTAATCCTAAGGAAAGGTAAAATTTTAACCTAAAGGAATAGTAAACTAGATAAAATTAGGATGGTGCCACAAAGGGCGTTATCTACTACTAGCACGTCTAATCCTACGGAAAAGAAGAATCCTAGCAAAAAGGAAAAAAATGTGATTAAACTAGGATGGTGCAACGAAGGACATAATCCACCACAACCATGTCATAACCTAAGGAAAGGAAGAATCCTAAAATAAAGTAAATGAAAATTGGATTAAATAAAAATGGTGCCACGAAGGGTGTTGTCCACTACTAGCGTGTCTAATCCTAAGGAAACAAAAAATCCTAACCTAAAAGAAAATAAAATTGGATTTAACTAGGATGGTGCCACGAATGTTATCCACCACATACATGTCTAATTCTTAGTAAAGGAAGAATGCTGACCTAAAGGAAAAAAAAAATGGATTAAACTTAGATAATGCAATGTATGGCGTTATTCACCACTAACACGTCAAATTCTAAGGGAAAAAAGAATGTTAACCTAAAGGAAAAGAAAACTGAATTAAACTAGGATGGTACCATGAATGATGTGGTCCACCACTACTATCTCTAATCCTAAGAAAGGAAGAATACTAACCTAAAGGAAAAGAAAACTGGATAAAATTAGAATGGTGCCACAAAGGGCATTATCCACACCTAGCACATCTAATCCTATGAAAAAGTAGAAGTCTAACCTAAAGAAAAAGAAAACAGGACTAAACTATTATGGTGCCACGAAAGGCATTATCCACCACTTGCTAATCTAAATTTTAAGAAATGGAAGAATCAAAACCTAAGTGAAAAGAAAACTGGATTAAACTAGTATGATGCTACGAAGGGCGTTATACACGGCTTAGCATGTTTAATCCTAAGAAAATGAAGAATCCTAACTTAGAGAAAAAGAATTTTGGATTAAACTAGGATAGAGCCATGAAGAACCTTGTCCACCACTAGCACGTCTAATCCTAAGATAAGGAAGAACTATATCCTAAAGAAAAAGATAAATAAATTAAAACTAGGATGGTGTCATGAAGGGCGTTATCCCCTACTAATACTTTTAATCTTAAGGAAAGAAAAAATCTTAACCTAAAAGAAAAAAAATAGATTAGACTAGGATAGTGCCACAAAGCACGTTATCGAAACCTCTAGCTCATCTAATCCTAAAAAAAGTAAGAATTCGAAACAAAAGGAAAAGAAAACTGAATTAAATAAAGATGGTTCCATGAAGGGCATTATCTACCACTAGCATGTGAAATCCTATGGAAAGGAAGAATCCTATCCTAAATGAAAAGAAAACTAGATTTAACTAGTATGGTGGGCATTGTACACGATTAGAATGTCTAATCATAAGAAAAGGATGAATTCTAACATAAAGCAAAACATGATTAAATATGGATGGAGCCACGAAGGGCATTATCCACCACAAGCATGTCTAATCCTACGAAAAAAAACAAATTTCAAACCTAATGGAAAAAAGAACACTAGTTTTAAACTTGGATGGTGCCACGAAGGACGTTATCTACCACTAGCACGGATAATCCTAAGGAAAAGAAGAATCCTAACCTAAAGGAAAAGGAAACTTGACTACAACAAGTTTGGTGCAATGAGTTATCCATCTCTAGCACATATAATCCTAAGGAAATGAACAATTTTAACCTAAAGGAAAAGAAAATTTGATTAAACTAGGATGGTTCCTCGAAGGGCGTTATCCCCCACTAGCGCCTCTAATCCTAACGAATAGAAAAATTTTAACCTAAAGGAAAAGAAGACTGGATTAAACAAGGATGATGCCACGAATGACATTTTCCACCACAAGCACGTCTAATCTAATGAAAAGGAAGAATCCAAATATAATGAAAAAGAAAACTGGATTAAACTAGGATGGTTCCACGAAGGGCATTATCTACCCTTACCACATCTAATCCTAAGAAAATTAAGAATCATAATTTAAAAGAAAAAGAAAACTAAATTAAACTAGTATGATGCCATAAAGGGCATTGTCCACCACTAGCACATCTAATCCTAAGGAAAAGAAGAACTCTAACCTAGATGAAAATAAAACTAGATTAAACTAGTATGGTTCCACGAATGGAGTTATACACGACTACCACATCTAATCCCACGAAAAGCAATAACCTAACCTAAAGGAAAAAAAAATTAGATTAAACTAGGATGATACCACAAAG
>NW_021318887.1:29713-32903 GCF_001605985.2 Dendrobium catenatum
CTATAAAAGTTTATGAAGGTTTTTAAACCTTTAAGAATAAGCCCGAGGCCAACCAAAAGGGGGATGAATTGATTATTTTTAAAAAATACTTTAAAGCAAAAAAGAAAAAACTTTTTATCTTTTTAAATATTTTAAAACAAACAAATTATTTCACAATATGGAATTAGATTAAGTTCGTAATAATAAAAAATTTCAACCGCACAAAAATCACAAATGTGTGCGAAAATTAAAATGCAAAAAAAATAAAGGAATGAACACGACATATTAAAGAAGATAATGGAAACCTTGCTTGGGTAACCTTTATGAATCCCTCATAACTCACAAGAATCTCATCCTTTCTTCTCTCTCAGAGCTCTCCTCTATCTCTAAGCTCCCTCTCAAAATAGATCAACAACAAAAGATCTTTCACAATACAGATATGAGAGCTTAAATAGAGAGTCTCTAAAAGAAGTCATAATTTTTAATTTACTGTCAAAGATTGTCTAGTATGATCGTTAGATTGTCCTTTACGATTATTATAAAATAGCCCTTTCAGATAGTACGAACAACATTATCCTGTACGATCAATTCAAGTATTTGTTCTAATCATCCAGTATGATTCTGCGGTCTTCCTATAAAATTAGTTCAAGATATTGTATTGATCGTCCAATACAATAGGCTATGATGGGAGACAATGTAAAAATCATCCCATACATTTCTCTGGTCATACCATACGATCTCATGTTTGATTAGAAGAGAAATCATGGTTTTTCATCTTGGGTGAAACAGGACGATCAAGTATCATCCCATGTATCTCTCAGATCATCTAGTACGATTGTCACAAATTATCCTATATGATCTGATCGAGCAATTCTACCATAATTAGTCCCCTAATCATGGGATCAGGTATGATTGTCATAAATTGTCCAATACGATGTGTATCATACTGTATGATTAGAACAAAATATGAATATTAAAATATTACCTAAATTGTGTTTGGAGGCTATTTTTCATAATCAAAACTCATCGATCTGTACGTTATGGATCATACAATATGATTAGTTTAATCACTCTTAATTAATAGATGTATCATAATTAGGATTTTCTATTTTAACTGATCATCCAGTATGATATACATCATATTGTACGATTAGGTTGAAAATCAAAAAATTTTTTAACTCACCAACTCACTCCCTTGAAAGTGTGTGTGTAAAGTTACTCAATCTAGTATCCAACAAATACATGATTTGACTCAAAAAAGGGGAAAGACATATTAAAATTGAAATTACAAATAAACTCAACAATAGTCTATCTAATTTTTAGCTACTTGATGTTGCGAGTATACTTGTGGATCTGAAATGTTAATAAGCAGGGCAACAAAACAGATATGCAATAATAATAGTGAAAAGAATTATATTATTTGTTATAATCAAAATCGAAGTACTTGGGTTCAAATTTATAATAATCTCTCCTTTTTTTATGATGTTGTACATTATTGTTTAAGAATATTGAAAGCTTTTGAAATTATCTGAAACTCTCCCTCAGAATGTGAAATTTTGAAAGAAAGGAAGGTTTAAAAGTTTTTATTTATTTATTTATTTTTTTTATTTTTAAAGAAATACAAGGCATAAGTAAAAATAGAAGATAATTAAGTAGAAAACTAGTTTCACTAAAACATAGGATGCAAACAACATACTATTCCCCTTTTTGACATCATAAAAATGAGAAAAAAGAAAATATTAAATAGAAAAAAGTAAATACTTCTAAAAAAATAGACAATAATGAAAACAAAACAGACTAAAACCCATGGAGATCGATAGATCGTATAATATGATTATGAGATCGTACTATATGATCTAATGCATTCAATCGGTCTAGACAATTGATCAAAAAAGGTGGTCATATTGTTCGCTATGATCAGACATCATATTAGATGATTATACATAGGGTGATCATCTCGAGGAGTTAGCATGTATGATCGTTGACTGGCTTGATCGTATAGTATGAATACATGGATTGTATAGGATGATTTGTTATGAAGGATCATACCGACTACATTTAAATCATCCAACGGCTCCTGCCATGTGGATCCTACATTATGATGGAAGAATCGTATGGGATAATCACTAATAATTAATTTATATCAATTGTTGGATATGTTGTGATCAGAGAAGTAATGTTTTGCTAAGATCATACAGTATGATGTGAATCATACTAAATGATGTGAGCAAACATTGAAGAACTTAGAGAATGGAATGTAAGGATCAGAAAGGATTCAAAAATAAAAACTAAGCAAAAAAGAACATAAAACAGATAAAAAAATATGATAAAAATAATCATAAGATAAAATCAAAGTTTTTTGAATCGATCTGCTCCACTAAATGATAGATTTTTCTTATTCTTAGATTTAAAAACCAACAAGAAATGAATTGATAGTGCTGAAATTCATAATGATTAGAAAATTTGATTTTGTAAACCTAACTCAGATTCCTTACATGTTAAAATTCTTTCTAAACAAAAATCTAAATAAGAAAAGAAATTAGATGGGAAAAGTGATCTTTTCAAACTTCATTTCAGAAAAATATCTAATAGCATAATATTACAAAGTAATTAATCAAAAATTATAATTTTCAAATTCTAGTATAGGAGATATCAATTAGCTCAATTTTAAGGATTTGAAGAAAGGCAAGATAACTCATAGTGAACTCATTTTTTGCATCTTTTGATTTTGTTATGCACTTTGTGCTTCTTACAATTCTTTGGTGGTCATTGTGTATCTTTCTAATTTTTGGCTCATTTTGTGCTTATTTTTATTTTTACATGCTTGCTTTCTTTCTAAATTTTAAAAAAATCCTCAGTTATGAGATTATCTTTCAAATATAAGGGAAGGAAAACTCACTTTCTTATAAAATGAAGAATAAACCACAAAATAAAATCATATCCATATGATAAATACAAACAACTTGATTTATAAAACTTAGAAGAGATTCATTGACTTAGAACATTATTCATATGAGATAAATTATTGTAGCAAGATAAATAAGATCTCTTTTTCAAAGTCTAACTTTTATTTTAAAATAGATTTTGATTCAAAAATCTATTTTAGAGGTGTCAATCACGGCTTATTTGCTTCTAAATAATACTAAGGAAAAAATGTCATTAAAAAAAATTAATAGCAGAAGTGAGCAGTGATCTGATTCTTAAAATATTA
>NW_021318888.1:0-3609 GCF_001605985.2 Dendrobium catenatum
GACAATTTGTCCCATTCGTCCCTAGACGATGTCCTCTAGATTCTCACTTTGAACTGTTCGTCCAGATGAATTGTCCCATTTGTCCCTGGACGATGTCATCTGAATTCTCACTTTATACTATTCATCGAGATGAAATGTCCTATTCATCTCTGGACGATGTCCTCTGAATCCATGACTTAATTAATCATCCAGACAAATTATTCTAATCGTCTCAGGAAGATGTTCTCTGGACCCATGACTTTAACTAATCGTTTAAACGAACTTGTACATTCGTCTCATGATGATGTCCGCTGTTCCTTAAACTTTTGGACCATCCTGCAGTTATCTTCTAATGAAGTCTGGAAATAATTGTTCATTTTGGACGAACTATTTTCGTACGAAAAGATGATCGGGTACGAAGTCATTTCGTACCAATGCACATTAAGTTCGTATGCAACTGTTCTTACACTGTTTGTACGTACGAATTACGATCGTACGGGATGATCGAGTATGTGCCGAATTGAAAATTTGTAATTTTTGGATGGTTTTTATTGTCTTTTGTATAAAAAGTCTAATTAAAACTGTCATGCAATCTTTTTATCCACTGGTCTTCATGCAAACTGAAGAGAGATTGAAGGAGAGAGTGTGAGAGAGTGTTTGAAGGAGATTTCTTACTACTGGAGCATCAAGTGTTCACTTGATACTCAAAGGTAAGGATCTTTGTTTGTAAATTATGATTACTTCACTCTTTTCTCTTGTCCTTCTAGATTTCTCGTGAGAAGATCTTGTCAAGGAGATCCGATTCTCTGCCGACACTTGAGAAGTGTGAATAGCGGGAAAGTTCTCTGCCTACACTTGGAGAAGTGTGAAAGGAAGAAGGATTCTCTGCCCACACTTGGAGAGTGTGAAAGGACAAAAGGTTCTCTGCCTACACTTTGAGAGCGTGAACAGTGGGAGGTACTCAACCTATACTCAGAGGGTGTAAAAAGATGACGGTTCTCTACCGCACCGGGTAGTGGTGGAAGAGAGTTTTTGTGAAGGCTTCTTCACCTTACTGTGGGGGAAAAAAGAGATATACTAATTAGTAATAGTGCAATACTTAAAGTGGGAGACTTCAGGGAGTGGATGTAGGTCGTGTTTGACCAAACCACTATAAATCTTGTATGTTTTTATTTTCTGATGCTTATTTACTTTATTATTTCTATGTGATTATTGGTTGAATAATCATTTTTAAAAACTTCATTAAAAAGTTTGAATAGTTTTAAAATTTTAAGAGGGAAATTTTTTAAATTACCAATTAACCCCCACTTGGTTAGCCGCTGGAACATAAACTTAGGTCTAATAACCTAATTCATAATTAATAAGTCTCAATATGTGGTATCAGATATTCATTTCAAAATCATAAGTTTAGACTACTTTTTGATTAACGACCATGGCTACATTTAGAAACTAAAACACACCAGAGGGTTACTCTATAACTGGACCTCCATTATTCGATAATATTCTTTTTGATTTTTAGAAAATATGCATGTCTATATTTTTACAGTCACTTGATTATCATATGTGGATCTTAGTTCAGGAAGGGTATACAAAAGCAACTAGATTAGTTGACCGAGTTAGAGTTGAAACTCCCTTTGCGGACTGGACAGTAGTAGAATGTGACCTAGCACAACTTAACTCTAAATGCCTGAATAGTTTCTTTTATGCTCTTAAATTTGAAGATTACATGCGGGTTTCTACTTGCAAAAGTGAAAAGGACATATGTGATAAACTTTTTATAACTTATGAGGGGACTAATAAAGTTAAATAATCCAGATTTAATATCTTGTTGTATGACTATGAACTATTTCGCATGAAACCCAATGAATCCATTTCTGCATGTACATAAGATTCACACAAATAGTCACATCTTTACATGCATTAGGTAGGGAACTAACGAATACATGAATGGTTAATAAAATACTTCATTTCTTACCTACTGCTTATGATGCTAAAATAACTATAATTATAGAGTCTAAAGATTTAAACATTTACTCTATTGACAATCTTCTTGGATTACTTATTGCTTATGAGCAAGGGGTTAGTCAAAGAAAGATTAACGCAGGTGAACAATGAAGGGAGAAGAATATAACATTGAAAGTGGAGGAGTCAGAGAGTGAACTCTCACAACCTGAGGATGAAAATGACATCACACTGATGACTAAACAGTTCAGAAGCTTTCTGAAGAGGAAGCAAAAGAGAAGCCAGCAATGGAATCGAGATAAATTTAATAGAAATGTCAAGGTTTCAAATGATGTTATTTGTAATGAGTGCAGGAAAGCTAGACATATTAAGTCAGATTGCCCAAAACTCAAAGCCACACCTAGCAATAAGAAGGTAGAGCAGAAACCTATTGTGAAGAAGGGAAAGAAGAATTCCAAAGAGCTTTTTAGGCTGACTCAGCTTCAGACTCGTCAGAGACTGAAAAGGAAAATAAAGTCACTAATCTGTACTTAATGGCTGATAATCTTGATCAGTCAGATCGAGAAGAGGTATGTGACTTGTCTTATAATGAACTTTTTGATGTCTTTGAATGCATACATAATGCATATAGAAAGTTCAAGAAAATGCATGCTAGTCTGAACTTAGAATATCAGGAATTACAAAGAGAAAAGGAGATCCTTAGAAAAGATCATGCTTTAATTGATAACAACCATAAGAAATTTTGTGATGTGTTTGATGATTTAAATAAGAACCATAAAAACCTAAAATCAACCTATGCAGAACTTGAAAAGGAATTTAAAGATTTTAAGGATGGATCTCAGAGCAAAATGTATCGAATAAATTATACAAATCAAATTTTGGAACATATGAATTCATTTTATAAACTGAAAATAAAAGCTCTTGAGGATAACAGGATACCCCCAAGACTTGAAGATTTCACGAATCCTATTTTGTATCCTAAATTTATATAATCTCTGAATAGACAGAAGAATAGTATAAGACTTAGGAATCCATTTTCGGGAGTCAAATGTAATAATTGTTGATTGTTTGGATATATATCTCACACTTGTATATTGAAGAAGAAAATTCATTTAGTGTGGAGACCTAAGATGCATAAACCTAGACATATCATATAAGCATCTGTTTATAATTTGCAAAAAGGTAAACCCAAACTTGTTTGGGTTCCCAGGTCAAACATTTGATAATCTTGCAGAAACTCTCTCACATAAGGCCTTATGAGAGCATATGGTACCTAAACAGTGGTTGCTCAAAGCATATGACTGGAGATTCTGATCAATTCATATCGCTGGAAGCAAGAAGTGGAGGTAGGGTTACATTTGGAGATAACAACACAAGGAAAGTGGTTGGGTCATGTATGATTAGAAATCTTAAAAACTTTTTTATTAAATATGTACTACTTGTAGAAGGCTTAAAGTAAAATTTATTAAGTATTAGCCAGCTATGTGATAAAGAATACTGTGTAAAATTTTTTTTCTACTAGCTGCATATTAAGCCTAAATGATAATGATATTTTGAATGATATACGGGTAAACAATATGTATATGCTAGACTTGAATTACATTAAAACTCCTATTATTTTGTTTAAAAATTATTTCTGATGAATCATGACTTTGGCATAGGAGACTT
>NW_021318888.1:7371-14716 GCF_001605985.2 Dendrobium catenatum
CACGATTGGATTGAACCGCGGAACGGTGCGATCAAATCCGTTGATCGAAAGATCAACAGATCAAATAGAGCTCAGTTCGTGCAACAGCAAATCGAGCCCTAGAACCTATTTTTGAGCTCGCCCGTTCGATCGGATTAATCATTTTCAACGAAATTTTAAATATAAATTAAAAATGTAAGAACTAATTTCTTAACGTAATATTCATTAAATTAAACGCTATTTAACTTAAGTACCCTAGACTAGGGTTAGGTTTTTCACCTTGATTTTTGGACGGATCAAACCGTTTATGGACTTGTTGCATTTGTAGACTGTCCACGCTCCATTTTGTAGAAGACACCACGGTCGGAGGAGCTATGGATCGAGCTGGAAAAGACCTAGACGTGGCTAGCCTTCGGTTTGGCCGGCAACTCGTCGGCAGCAGCCTCCAAACGCCGGATTCCGGCCTGGTGGATGGATAGGGATTGTTTAAATCCTGAAGGAGCAATAATCTCCTCTAGAGAGGCTGAATATGGAGAGATAGGGTAGATGGAGAGACTCACGGCTCCCTTGAGGGGTTTACCCTATTCAAATGTCCCTGGAATGAATGGACGGCTGGGATTTGTTTGGATGGACTCCAGATAGCTGCCACATGTTAAGGGAGTGGTTGGAAGGCTGGAGAATCAAGGACACAAGGACTAATGAGGTGGAAAGGCCTCTTATGTCCTTTTGAGCATATGGATTAAATCAAGTCCACTTGATCGTGATCCAAGGGTCAATAGTAGGTCTAGGAAGGTTCTAGAGCCTGACTAGAGCTGCTGGAATAATTTTAATTAGAGTGGATTAGCTCTAGGGGTATACTTGATCACCCTTAACCCTCTCAAGAACTTGTGTTGACTGTTTGAGTGGTCAAACAGTTAAACACTGATGAGGTGGCAGTAAGAGGAGCTATGGGTGCTGGTTGGACTAAGTCTTGAAGACATTGATTGAGGATATATGAAGGTTCAACAAAAACCATAGGTATTTGACCAAGCATATCAGTCAACTTGGTCCAATAGGTTAAGGTTTGACTCAAAGTGAGTTTGAAAATATTCCATGCATCAAATGGAATGGATTTGAGGGGTCAAGTTAAGGTTTTGAATGAATGTAATGAGTAGGCTCAAATGGGTCATGTTTAAGCTTAGTTGACCAAGTCAACAACTAAACAAGTCAAGAGTATAATCAAATCCAAACCATTGGGGAATATGATCAGAAGAGCTTGAATGGGTTTGATATTGATATTTGATGCTTGCTAGAGGTGATCTGAGGGTCAAAAGGGTTTAAATGATCAAAGTGACTATTTAAGCCCTTAAGGGGTCATTGGGTCAACTAAGGTTGACTCGGTCAACCAAGTTGACCCAAGGACTGGATTTGATATGGACAGGTTTGAAATGACATTTAAAACTCAGTGGAGGTGATTGCATTCAATTCAGAGTTCATTTGGTTTGAAATCACCATTTGAACCCCATAGGGGTATTTTGGTCATTTTGACCCCTAGTCAACTGGGGATCAAAGTGGGCCCAGAAAAATACAGTTTAATGTTCAACATATCAAGATTAAAAGTCTGGAAGTGACTAGAGGCTTTGGTGAAGGCTTTAAGGTCAGAATCTTCAAAGTGACAGGTCTAGTGGCATAAGCTGTAAATATTTGGAGGTTTTACAACCTATGGATTTTAATTAAGTTTCTAAGGTTAGAGACCTCAGAATGGGCTCAAATTTGGAGGGTTACCTCCAGAGACATGTCCCATCAGTATGCAACTGAGAGACTCTAAATCGGAGGTCATTTAACTGGGTTTAAAAGTGTTTCAAATTCAATGGGGGTTAGAGACCTCATAATGAGCTCAAATTTGGAGGATTTCCTCCAAAGACATGTCCCATCAGTATGCAACAGACAGACTCTCAATCGGAGGTCATTTGATTAGGTTTCAAAGTGTTTGAAAATTTGCTGAAAAGGGCTTTTAGAACTTAGCCTTTTAGTATTGAAATTTTGGTGTCAAATTCTGGATTTGGATTGGATTTTGGATTTCATTGACTAGATATCTGGATTGTTTTATGATCTAGGTAGATCCTAAAGTCTGACTTCTAGAAGGGTCCTAAAGTTTGGAGTAGATCCTAAGGTCTGAGCTCTAGAAGAATCCTAGCATAGATCCTAAGGTCAAGATTCTAGGAGGATCTTAGAGTTTAAATTAGTTTGGAAATTAAATTGATTTAGGATCAAGAATAGTCCAAGTGACCTCATACAAAAATGAGGTCAACAAATGGACCCCCAATATGTGGAATAGAATGAAATTCTATTGCACATATTGGCGTTGACCGAGCTTAAAGGTCAAGTCTAAAATTTTGATCCTAAGGGAATGGAGAGTGTAACCCTAACCTAAGGGATTGAGTTTGAAATTAATTCTAAGGGAAAGGAAGTCCTAACCCTAGAGTTTTAAATTTGAAACTAATTCTAAAGGAAGGGAAGTCCTAACCTTAGAGGATTAACTTTGGAATTAATACCAGGGTGGTGCCACAGAGGGCGTACTCCACCACTAGCGAGTCACGAAGGGCACGCTTCACCACTAATCCTCAAGTCAAATGCCAGGGTGGTGCCACGGAGGGCATGCTCCATCACTAGCGGAAGCGAATTAGGGTGGCGCCACGAAGGGCACGCTCCACCACTAATCCTCAAGTCAAATGCCAGGGTGGTGCCACAAAGGGCATGCTCCACCACTAGCGAAAACGAATTAGGGTGGCGCCACGAAGGGCACGCTCCACCACTAATCCTTAAGTCTAATGCGAGGGTGGTGCCACCGAGGGCATGCTCCACCACTAGCGGAAACGAATTAGGGTGGCGCCACGAAGGGCACGCTCCACCACTAATCCTCAAGTCAAATGCCAGGGTGGTGCCACAAAGGACATGCTCCACCACTAGCGGAAGCGAATTAGGGTGGCGCCACAAAGGGCACGCTCCACCACTAATCCTCAAGTCAAATGCTAGGGTGGTGCCACAAAGGGCATGCTCCACCACTAGCGGAAGCGAATTAGGGTGGCGCCACGAAGGGCACGCTCCACCACTAATCCTCATGTCAAATACCAGGGTGGTGCCACAAAGGGCATGCTCCACCACTAGCAGAAACAAATTAAGGTGGCGCCACGAAGGGCACGCTCCACCACTAATCGTCAAGTCAAATACCAGGGCGGTGCCACAGAGGGCATGCTCCACCACTAGCAGAAACGAATTAGGGTGGCGCCATGAAGGGCACGCTCCACCACTAATCCTCAAGTCAAATGCCAGAGTGGTGCCACAAAGGGCATGCTCCACCACTAGCGAGCAGTCTTGTGGAGAGGAAACTTGCTCTACACAAAGAACCTGGTCTGGATGATCATATGTGGAAGAAACTTGCTCCACACAGAGGATTGATTCTGGAATGATCCTATATGGAGGAAACTTGCTCCATATAGAGGATCAGGTCTGGAATGATCATTGGTAGAGGAAACTTGCTCTACGGATGATCGGGTCAGGATTGATCATATGTAAAGGAAACTTGCTTTACATAAAAGTTCATATTTGAAAGATTAGATATAGAGGAAACTTGCTCTATATAAAATCAGGATTAAAATGATCATGGGTAGAGGAAACTTGCTCTACGGATGATCGGATCTGGATTGATCATGTACAAAGGAAACTTTCTTTACACAGGTGATCAAGTTTAAATTGATCATATGCAGAGGAAACTTGCTCTATATAGAGGATCGGGTTTAAATTGATTGTATGTAGAGGAAACTTGCTCTACACAGAGGATCGGGCTTAAATTGATCGTATGTAGAGGAAACTTGCTCTACACAGAGGATCAGGCTTAAAATTGATCGTATGTAGAGAAAACTTGCTCTACACAGAGGGTCAGGCTTAAATTTTGAAATTTGAGATTTGAAAGTTTTAAGACTGAATTTTGAAAGTTTCTGATGTTTGATTTTGAATCAAGAAATTTCTTTAATCCAGGAAACTCGAAGACTTTTTATTGACTTTGAGTTTGACACTCATCTGGCATGGTACTTCCTGAAGAGCCTCCCCAACATTTAAAAATATCGTGTGGTATTCTTCAGGGTTGATCAATTAATGTTTGAAATTTTCTTAAAGATCATCTCAACGACAAGAGGACAATTTTAAGTTGGCTCAAGCTCCTCCACCGATTTCTCAGTAGGCTAAGATATGCATCCAAAGAACCTAGACCAAGTCTCCTCCTTGAAAGGTACTAAGTTGCTCTATCTTATCACGAGCTTTAACCAATCAGGTTTCAGACGATTTTGAGTTTTATTGAGCCTTAAAGATAAAGTTCTACAAGGCCTCGAGCTCCTCAAATTGTAGTCGGGCACTCTGCTCAGTCGCGGTTTGAACTTGAACTGTAATTCCCAGCATTACAAAATACTCCTCTAGTTGGGTTAATCTAGGACCCAATATAGAGTGTAATTTTATTGAAAAGGCTTCAAAGGAAACGATGCCTACACATAAGGAATTAGACACATTCCTCAAGGACAGGATTTGAATTCTTATCAGGAGTAGAAGATTCATTCATTTTATTAGAAAATTTCCTCTAACTATTTGAACCCTGTCGGAACGACAAGCGGGAACAAATTCAGCTTTTGGAGTGAGAAGTAGAGTCGACTCCAACTAATCTTGAAAGGTTTGAAAACTTAGGTTTTGTTGACCCAGACCAAGTTTCGTAGAAACTAAGCTAGGGTCTCCCCTAAACTAATTTTGAATTAAAATTAACTTCAATGGGTTTAAGTTGAAGAGAGAAATTTGATCTTTTCAATTTTCTCGCACGATTTTCTTCTATCCGATAGATAATTCATGCATGAACAAAAATCTGGATTCAGGATTTTCAAAGTCAAGTATTTAAAGTTGATCGAGGTTTTTTGAGATTTAAGGATTTAAAGGGAGGAAGTCATCTTACTCTTCTTCTCTTTTTATAGTGACGCAATTTGCGTATCTTTTGACTTTCGGTGCACTTCGTGCACTTCTTAATTTTTGACGCATTCGCGCATCTTTTAATTTTTAGCGCATTCGCGCATTTCTTGATTTCAACTGAATTCAAGAAGAGGCTCCACTTTCTTCAAATACCTTAAATTGATTGATCTTTTTTTTATTTTGAATGCTAGGGTTATATCTCAAGTATTAGAGAAGTAAATTAGTTCTCTTATACAAGGAAGAATAATCCTCAAAGCACATTTAATCTTTTAAAAAGAGTATCGACTTGACTTTAAAAAAAAATCATTGAACAGATTTTAGACATGCGTGAATCTCCTATTAAGATAGAAGATTGCTAGAAGCTTGATAAAATTTTTATTTCTGAATTCAACTTAAGTTTGAGACAAATCTTAATTCAACCCACAGGAGCGGTGGGAGGGAGGGGTATTCAAACATTTGATGGAGACAACTACAGCTCTCTCCTACTTAAAACTTAAGATAGAGGTCAATTTCGATTAAAATGGTGAATCAATTATCTTGAAAATTCAAAATTAGTACACTTGAAAAACTGAAAGCTTTCCTTAAGAGGTTACAAGTCTAGGTGGCAAGACCCTTGTCAACATGGAATTGAATTCCTATAATCTCTTTAGAGGAAGAGATTGTTATAGGATCTGCAACATCCCTAGAAGGCACGACATTACTGTAATCAAAGATTTCTTGTGATAGGACCCTTTCAAAATTTAAATTTTGATGGTATCACTATCGACATGATCTTAGATTATTTCTCCCTCTCATTACTACTAGACTAGTAGTTAAGAGAGTGGCACCCCGAGTGGTTCCTACTCCTCCACCTCTACAGATGATGTAGTGGGACATGTATAGTAACGCGCCTTAACATCTTCTAATAGAGTGGACAGATCATAACCCTCAGCTGGGGGCCTATGGTCTATTGCTGATGATTGTTCAATTCTTTCTTGTGTAGTAATCAAGCAGGTGGATTGAAGATCGTGCTCTCATCTCTACAACCTCCCTCCTTTGTGTAAGGAGAGGGTACGTAGAAGGAACAATGAACTCTCGATTGGCCTCGAAGTCGGCCTTTTCTAAGGCTTCCGACTCAACGGTCTTTCTAGCCATAAGGTTCCTTTTTCTGGCTCTTCGAAGGTAATTCTTGATCTTGTTCCTACCGACGACAGGGGTGTTTGAACATGTCCTGATTTCAGACTGAGATGGTAACTCTTTTGTCGTTATTGACTTCTAGTTGTTATCTTCCTGAGCAGAGGATATAATGGGTACAGGGGCGAGGACAACCTCCATCTTGGAGATGGGGGAGTCAACTCTTGACCCTAAAGTAATTTCTAATAAGGGGAAGTCCTTTTGTGTGCCAGCAGACAGATTTAAGATTATTTCTCCATTAACTAAAATCTCAAGGTTTTGAAATTCCATTTCGTACTGAATTAAATTGCCATTACGAATTTCTTCTACAGGCACATCTTTATTCAATGAGAAGACGAGTTTCCAAGCCATTTGAGTGTTCAATTTCCTGGAATTATGAAAGTGGTTTGAATTAATGATTTTTGAAGTGACATTTAAGTTTTTAATTTGATTAATTTTATTCAAAATTTTATAACTCAATCGTGTCATTTTGCATTGAACACGGTGGTTCATAAAATTGACGAGTAAAAATCAAGACTTGAATTTGACTCTTTTGCTACACCAATTAACTTGGGGCGAAATGTCAAAATTCAGACTCGCATTTGAAATCAAAATTAAACTTAAGCTTGAGGTGGAAATCAAGTTTAAACTTAAGGTTGAAATTTTATTCGAAATCAAAGTTTGATCTGAATTTTAACTTGAGGTTGTATTTGGATGGATCTCCTTTAAATTTTGAAACTCAAGACATTGAATTTCACTCAAATGTAGAGGTTTACAAAATTATAGGAGAACCCTTAGAAATTAGGCCTGACTCTTTCACCCCACCAAAGGGTTTGGGAGTAAAATGTCAAAGCCTAGATTTGACAAAAGAAATTTGGAATTGCATTGTATGTGTTCAACTACAATAGAATGTCATAGAAGACACATAACAACGACAGTTGAAATTGGTTTTAATGATTTTCCTATATTTTTTTGAAACACAAAATGTTGAGTTTTATTTTCAACAAAATGGTTAACAAAAATTTATTGAAATCGGGAGGCCTAGACTTGACTCTTTCACTGCACCGACTAGCTTAGAGTGAAATGTCAAAATCCAGGTTTGATCAAGAGTTTGAATTGCATGTGTTCAACTACAGTAGACTATTGTAAAAGACACATCACAATGACAATTAAAGTTAATTTGAAAGGTTATGAAAGAGATTGAATTTTGCTTAAAGGATTGAAATTT
>NW_021318888.1:20953-32732 GCF_001605985.2 Dendrobium catenatum
TTTTGTTTAGATAGTGTAGGTAACAAGATAGGAAAAAGCTATAAGAAATATGAATGGGATTGAATTAGCATTATATTAAGATGTTAACACAAATAAGAGGCTATCTTTAGCTTATATAGACTATTATGGGTAGGTTATTGGCATGGAATGTTTTAAGTATCTAGATCTTGCAGGAAGATGGTGTGGGTGAAAGAAATTAGAAGCTAAGATTGGTGAAGAAAATGTAATTAAGTTTTATTAAACTAGAATAAGCTCGTGATCAAGCTAGATAAGTACTAAGAGTGAAAATTAAGTATTTGAATTTTGTTAACCAAGACACAACTTATTATTTAGCTAAATTGGGAAAAACTCAAGGTTGACTATAATTATACGCAATAGTTTACCTCAAGTATGATGGAAGGGAGGTAAACCAAATTATTAAAAATTTCACATCAAATAATTATAAATATACTTTTATTCTCTACATGTATGTGGATTTGGCATTATGGACATAGATTTGAAATTAAAGTGGGATGGGGATCTGAATAACTCTAAAGTATAACTTAGTTGTTGACATTGATAATTACCACTAGAAATCATCATCATCCTACAAGCATAACATATTACTATCTCCTGAACACCATTACCTAACTTATATTTTATGACCATCTTAATCCAATTAACATTACTAGACCATAGTCTGTTGACTGCCATCATTAAAAATTTCCCCATAACCATCACTACAAACTACAATATCTTAACCACCATCACTAATTATGATCTCATAACCATCATTGCCCAACTATAACCTCAAAACAACCATCATACCACTACGGCCTCTCAACCATAATTATCCATCTATTATTAGCCATAATTCTAAGAAACATTGATTCATGACATTGTGTATAAGCTCGATACCTGTAGACATAAATGTCAAAGCCCGTCAACTTTGTAGCTAGCCATCATGAATAATATTAATGTATATTATATCATTTATAAGATCAATACTTAATAAGTGTAAATTATGTATTATTTTATATATTTTATTTTCAATGAAAATATGTTTTTTTAATTATTTTTATGTATGAAAAAATCTAAAAAATGACATAAATTTTAAGGATCCTACAATGCCATGGAATCAAATAAAGCTATAACACCGCCTTCAACACTATAGAATCATCATAATTTTTAAATTATGGCACCAATTTTTTTTTTGTTTGGAAGAACTGTGGCTGAGACTTAGCCAACCCCGTGATGCCAAGTTCTCGATTTTCAAATGCCATGATGCTACAATCACTCACATCTTGGCACCTTTTTTGCCACTTGGGTACTGTATTGATCAAATGTCAGCAGCACAGAAGCTTTGCAGTTATAACTTCTAAGGGCCATATTTTCTTAGTGAAATGATGTAACTATTCACTAAGTAACTATTCCACATCAGTAAGCACTATCGCAGGGCAAAATTTTTAGCATCGTGGCACTAGTTCACTTCAAGGTTGCTGCAGTGCCACTCTTTCAAGCACCACAATACTAGTTACCTTTTTGTTTTTTTTTTATAAATAGTTATTATGCTATATTTGTAAAGGAGTTCAATCACTTCTAAAAAATTCAATACTTTTTTAGAGTACTTCTCTAGTTTCCTCTTAGAGTAAAATCTATGAGAGACTAGGGAAGTATAAGAAACAATCCAATGGAGTGTTTAGCATTTATTTGTTAAAGAACTCTATAAGTTAAGGGAGAAAATGTTTAAAGGAGATACCTTGATCATTTTTGGTGATATCACTCTCTTCTTTTTTCATTATTCCATGAGTTTAATAAAAAATGAGTTTGCTTATCATTTCTTCTATATATGGATAATTCTCTTATTTTGGATTGATGATATGAAAAGAATGTTAAATTCTAATAGAGAATTAAATATTATTCTATTCTTTATTTAATACACATCATGGCCATATGTATAGTTAAAACATAGTGTTATGTATGTCCTCATAGGAAGAAAGTAAGAACAACCAGGATTATTAAAATAGAATGTTTGCATGCCCAGACATGGGATGTTAAATGTTCTACATACTTAAGGGAATATTTTAGCAGTAGGAGGTTAGCTGATATCTTTTTCACCCCTATAAGCTTGATGGAGATGTAGGGATGAATATACTCTAAATCACATCAACAATTAAGAGTTTCATTAGGAAAGATATAAAACTTACATTCATTAATTTAAAACACATATATCAAATATTTTATCCATTATTTTACTATTTTATTCAATGATAGAATCTCTAAAAATATTATTCTTATTTTAATAGGATAAATATTATAGTTATAATAAATATTAGTAGTTTATTATAAGCAAGCATACTGCTTCATGGGTTTGAAACTCTAGTATATCACTTTATTATATGACACATATACTTGTAGATATTAAGTGGGTTTTATTATTTTATTTTAGGGTCGATAGAGCCCTAAAATTTTATACAATTCAAAAGATCATTCCACAACCCTTATCAATACACACCATCAATAACAATGTCGATTCTTGTCAACTCTTTCACATATTATCACATATGATTTTGATGAATGACATCACCAATAAGATTAATAAACACTAATAAAATCAACTTTAAACTCCTAATGTCAACACTAGATTTATAATTGACTTCATGATCCCTAATCGCGTTCCCTTGAAAGAGAATGACTAAACATAGCACAAACAATCACTCAAGCATAGCTCTAATGCATTAAAACACATCAAAATTTATAATGAAATCCATTATCAACAATTATGTCCCCTACATTGTATAAATATTTTTTCAAAAAAAGGGAAAGAGCATCCTTTGTAATCTACAACATATATTGATAAAATTATTTCAATTGGGTTAGGCCCTATTATTTACTCTAATTACAAAAAAAAAATTATAAAAACAAAAATATCTCATGTAACTTCTTTTTCATATATATATATATATATATATATGATGGATATTTATATAAAATAAATCGACTAAATTCTCTTGATTATAGCAAAGTTTGTAGAATGCAACACCTTGAATTGGTAATAGGAGAGACACAAAGAGACGTTTTAAAATCTAATATGACAAATTAGATATTCTTTGTCGATTCATATTTTTAGTTTATTTTATTTTATTAGATTAAGTTAAAAATGCATAGCATTACACATTATTTTATGATAATATTAAATGGAACAAATTAAAATACTTTTTGTGGAGGGGAGATTTTGGGGCAAAGCCTATATTATAAATGGATAAAAAGTTACAAAACTATTTGAAAAGCCCACTGAAGGTAATTACATGAAATCAAACACAAAAAACAAAAGAAAAAGTAACAAAAAAAAAGGGTTGAAAGGAAAATGCAAAAAGAGAACTCAGGGGATCAAAATGATGACAAAGAAAATATCCATTGAGATCCCAAAACTCTTAATGATAATAGCAGACCGAGTACCCATGTTGTTATTGGGCCATCCAACTAGGTGAACAATTGGCGTGAGGACTACATTTGAAGGAAAGAATGAGAGAGATCTTTCATATAAAGATTAAATGTTTACCAAAAAGGCCATCCAAATAAATGAAGGACAGTTGTTGGTTCACTCATCATTGTCAAATCAAAAAGAAAAAAGGAAGATAAAATCGTAGTCCGAGAGTTGTAGGAAAGAATAGTTTGAGCTTATCATAATTCTTCCATCTAAAATCTCTCTATTTGATTGACTTGTAAATGATATCAATAACTAGTGAAGGGCTGCTTTGAACATCAAAAAATTGACATTGATTTCTTTCCCTCTAAATATAATAAACTGAGCAACAAAATAAAAAAAAAACTATTTTCCCTTATATTAAATAGATGCAAATTATCAAAAAATTCTAGTAGTTGTAACAAGGTTGGCCTCAAAAGAAATGTATCCAAATTTTACAGAAGAGTAGAGATCTCCAAAAATGAGAAATCACATTAAAAAATATATATATGTTTGTGTGTTTTAGGAGCATTGAAACATAAAAAATAAATATGGGAAATGTCAATATTTCTCTTGATAAGTAAATCAATAGATTTTAACTTCTCAATAACCATCATCCAAGCATAAGAAGAGAGTCTCAGGGAATAGTTTTTATGCCAAATAAGCTTATTCTAATGAACCTTTTCCAAATAAGAATGAAACTAAGCAATACAATTACTAAAAACAGGTTTAGAGGATCCCTCCCAAGAAACATGATTATGCTCAGAAATGGCAACATGTAGGATTCCATTTTGCATAGGCAAAGGAAGAAACCCTGGCAAATGCCAAGCATAATTGAGGATGTAATTCATAACCGTATGTTTGGGAATACTAGTCAGAAAATAAATTTATGTAATAGCTTTTCTATTGCACCATGGATCCCAAAACATAGAAAGTTTACATGTAGGGGCAATAGAAAAAGAAAGGGGTTTTAATCTTTTGAGTAGCATAGTAGATTAGTTTCAAAAACTTAGAAGCATGGGGAGGATGGTGCTTTCAAGGGTATGTACATTTACCTCTAAATTAAGAGTTAATTATAGCATCTTGTGTAATCATCCTCCAATTGAAAGAGTAAGTAAAACCACGATAGAGGGAGTCAAAAGCCGGAATCCACAAACCCCAAAATTTTTTTGGCAAATAAATAGATTTCCAAGGAAATAAATGCATCTTCTTGACACTAATGTTACCATGAAGCAGGAACCTTGAATATAACTTATCAATAATTTTACAACAACTTTTAGGTATGATAGAGCCTCTAATCCAATACGCTAAAGTTTTTGAAATAGTGAATTTTTAAGAATTGAACTCTACCTACAAAAGTTAAGAACATGACTTTTCAACCAGCAAGTAGAAGTAGTTTTACTGAATAGTGGTTGGAAGTGAAAAGAATTAAGTTTTTCTTGAAGAGATCGAAAGCCTTGTGAAAGTATGGTAAAGGAAAACTTTTGGGATCCTAAGCATATTACAGATATCAGTAGCATTAGATACAATATGGGAGATGATGATGGTGCTTTTCCCAAGATTAATTCTTAGAGAAGAAGCAGGGAAAAATAGGTGGAGAGTTTTTTTTTTAATTGGAGAATATTTTGTTGTAAATCTTGACCCAAGTCTTATGATTTTGATGAAAATAAATTTTATTTTATTCTTACTATGCTATCTCCTGATAATTGAGTTTATTGCATATCTATTTTTCCCATTCACTAACTTTTCAGGTTTGTTGTTCACTTGCAACTTCGATCAGCTCAACATTGGGTAGATTATGATTAAAGTCATTATATACTTCTTATCTTGAAAGTTCGTTAGGGATGTTAAGCCCTATAGAACTGGCATAAGGCTAACAAAGAGAGAGGTGAATTGGATAACTTTAAAACCAAAGATAAAACTCAAACCAAATAACCACAAACAAAGTGCGGAAGAAAAATAAATGCGGAAGCGATAATAAGAAAAGAACACATCAGATTTATAGTGGTTCGGTCAAACCTTGACCTACGTCCACTCCTTGGAGGCACCCTCCAAGTATTGTACTAAAACAAGTGTCTCTCCTTTAGCTCCCACAGCTAGGCGGAGAAGCCCTTACAAAATCACTTCCACCTTCCCCGGTGCGGCGGAGTCGCCGGGTCCTTTGACACCAAGGAGATCTTCTTCTTTTGTGAACTTACCTTGAGACAAGCCTTGAATCCGATGGTACTAAGGTGCGAGTTTGCCGGAGCAACCGTGTGGAATCCCCTCCACACTCCCTTGAGTTCCCCCCAAATTGCTCTGGATCATCCGGGATGATATTTTATAGTCCAGGATGATCCACTAGGAAGAAGTCCAAAAATAAGTTATTTCTAAACAAATCTGGCGGCAGATTCTTTCTGTTTTGAACCTATCATCCTGGCCGATACAAAATTGTCCAGGACGATGTGTTTTGCATAATGATGGCTGCTTTAATGAGGATGCCTTAATTTGGGTTTTTGCTTTTGAACAGATCGTCCTGGCCGATATAAATATCTTCCAGGATTATATTAACAAAAATAGTAAACTCTAACGAACAATCAGAAACTCTTATACGTTACAAAGAATTAGGAGCCACAACAAATACAATAGACTCAAGAAAGGAAAAAGTGTACAAACTGACTCAGACCTAGTCTACCCAAACTTGAGCTGGTTCCAAATTGCAGTCCGATCGTGTGAACCTGAAATGTCAGTACATAAGGCAGTCGTAGAGAAATAAAAATGTTTGTTATCATCAAAATCATAAACCATTGATCCACAACAATCTCCCCCTTTTTTATGATGGCAAATAATTCAATTTGAATTTTCAAAAAAACAATTTCTCCTAATCTCCCCCTCACTAGAATAAGCCTTTTAAAAAAATAGGGGGGATACAAAATATTTTTGTTATTTTTAATTTTTTTAAAAGAAAAAAAAGGATACAAATTCAACATTACGTTCTCCCCCTTAGACATTATCAAAAAGAGAGGAGGCACAAAAAAAAAAACAAAAACGAACAAGTGATAAAAACGTTCCCTGGTCTAGTGAAAAAAAAAACAAATATTCTTAAAATGAGAAAGTTACCTCTTGATTTTAATCAAAAACTTAGTGGAATTGGATTTGACAACACATAACTCAGAAAAGGTTAGAAATTTATAATTTGATAATCCAAACTCAAGTTCTTTTAAAGGCTCAAAAACTTTTTAATTCAATATCCAAATCAAGAAATAAACGGGAAAAAGAAACATTAATTTTTCAAAACTCGTTTCATAAAACATATCTAATAGAAGATCATTGCACAAATTGCTGAATCAGGAACAAAGTTTTTTAATTACAAGTTTCGAACATATCAAGGATTTTCTTAAGTTTTTAGTAGTATAAGAAAAAATAAGCATATTTTTTGTGGACTCATTTTATGCCATTTATCACTTGAATGGCTCTTTGAGCATCTTTTGATTTTAATACACTTTGTGTATTTTTTTTTTAATTTGGCGTCATTGCGCATCTTTTGGTTTGACATCATTGGCCACTTTTTTTTAAATTATTTTTAAAAAATATGCTTTCTTTCTTATATTTTCAAAACTAAAGTAAACCCAAATTATTGATAACACGAACAACTTGATTAAGAAAATTTTATGGTGGATTCAACAATCTTGCAAAAGATTCCTATGCGATAGAAAAAATATAGAGAGATAAAAAAAATCAGTTTCAAAATCCAATTTAAAATATGATGAAGATTTTGAATCAAAGTAAAATAACCTCTTTAAGAAGAGAGAAAGAGAACAAAATCATGAGTTCCCTTCCTCTAATTGTTTTAGAGAAGTCAAACACAACTTACCAAAGATTTCAAGAAAAAATAGAAAGTAGATTTTTCATTTTTCAAAAAACTGAATGTGTGTGTATCAATCAGAGAAAAACTTTCACGAAAATAAAAATTTCAAAGAATAAATAAAACAAAAACACAAAATAAAAATAAAAAACATAAAAAAAAATACAACACAAAAATACGAAAGGCTTTTAACCATTATCTCTCTCCTGGTCCGACGCTTTAGAAATCAGATCTACCCATGAGATTTTTTGCCTTTCATTATTTCCCGAGTTTAAATTTTTCTTCGCCTTGCCCTTTTCTTTCGTAGGAAGAATTCTTAAAATTAGGGCACTGATTTTTCATATGTCCAGGCTTCCTGCATCGAAAGCAAATAAAGTCAGAAGAAATATGGACATCCTTACCACTTTTACCTTTTTTCCACTTTTGCTTATGCTTTGGTGAGCTTTTTTATTTTCTTGACAAGTCATTGCATTCGTCACCAACTAAGCAATCTTTTTTCGTATCTTTAGTTTTTAGAACAATCATTTCACCTGCATCAAAAAGTCTTTGACCTAAACCTTGCTCGTAGGCAATGAGTGAGCCAATCAAATTATCAATAGAATAATCATTCAAATCTTTTGATTCATAAATAGAAATTACTTTAGCATCAAACTTATTTAGTAAAAAATGAAGAATTTTGTTAACTTTTTCAAAATTTGAAAATTCTTTTCCCAAAGCATGCAATGATGTTACAATTTGGATAATTCTAGTATACATGTCTAGGATAGTTTCAAAAGATTTCATGGAAAAAAATTCAAAATCATGCATTAACATATTCAACTTGGATTGCTTGATTTCACTAGAGCCTTCGTATATGGTGTGTAGTTTATCCCAAACTTCCTTACCAGTAGTGCACATGAAGATTAACATAAAATCTTCTGAGTTTAAGGCATAGAAAAAATAATTTAAAGATTTTGCATTCAATTGAGCATTGATTTGTTCTTTCTTACTCCATTGATTAAAAGGAATATCAATTTTAATTCCATCTAAAACTTGTGACGGTGAAGAATAACCATTTAAAATTATATGCCACATACTAAAATCTATCGATTGCAAGAAAATAGACATACGAGTTTTCCAAAAATCAAATGACATATTTTCAAATAAAAGAGGTCTGGTGATTGAATAACCTTCCGCAACTATATGATTTATAAAATTAGTCATGGATCGAAATTCAAAATCTTTTTAAAAACTTATTTTATGAATCCGGCTCTGATACCACTTGAAAATTCGTTAGGGATGTTAAGCCCTATAGAACTGGCCCAGGGCTAACAAAGAGAGAGGTGAATTGGATAACTTTAAAACCAAAGATAAAACTCAAACCAAATCACCACAAACAAAGCGCGGAAGAAAAATAAATGCGGAAGCGATAATAAGAAAAGAACACACCGGATTTATAGTGGTTCGGTCAAACCTTGACCTACGTCCACTCCTTGGAGGCACCCTCCAAGTATTGCACTAAAACAAGTGTCTCTCCTTTAGCTCCCACAGCTAGGCGGAGAAGCCCTTACAAAATCACTTCCACCTTCCCCGGCGCGACGGAGTCGCCGGGTCCTTTGACACCAAGGAGATCTTCTTCTTTGGTGAACTTACCTCAAGACAACCCTTGAATCCGATGGTACTAAGGTGCGAGTTTGCAGGAGCAACCGTGTGGAATCCCCTCCACACTCCCTTGAGTTCCCCCCTCACAGGATCTTCTCCCTCTCAAACTCTACCCTTTCCTCTCTCCTTTTCAAGCTCTCTCTTCAAGTTTCCCCCACAATAACGAAACTACTATGGCTGCCAAAGACACTTACAAAGTGCCTTGTCATAGCTTAAATAGAAGAGCTAAAAACGAGCTCATTAATGTAAGTTGCCGACATTATCGTCCAGGACGATAGGCATATCGTCCTGGCCGATTAGTTCAAATATGAGGAAAATTATCTTGAATATCGTCCTGAAATGAAGATGGACGATGTTTAATCGTCTCAGACGATCTTGCGATCGGCATGGACGAAGTCACCATTAATTTCTTTCCAAAATTGCCAGAGAAATTTTGGAAAAATTACTCATGATAGTCCGAGATGATATTTTATAGTCCAAGATGATCCACCGGAACGATGTCAAAAAATAAGTTATTTCTAAACAAATCTGGCGGCATATTTTTTCTATTTTGAAGCTATCGTCCTGGCCGATAGAAAATCGTCCAGGACGATGTGTTTTGCATAATGACGGCTGCTTTAATGAGGATGCCCTAATTTGGGTTTCTGCTTTTGAACAGATCGTCCCGACCGATAAAAATATCGTCCAGGACGATATTAACAAAAACAATAAACTCTAAGGAACAGTCAGAAACTCTTATACGTTACAAAGCTTCAGGAACCACAATAAATACAATAGACTCAAGAAAGGAAAAAGTGTACAAACTGACTCAGACCTAGTCTACCCAAACTTGAGCTGGTTCCAAATTGTTGTCTGATCGTATGAACCTGAAATATCCGTACATAAGGCAGTCGTAGAGAAATAAAAATGTTTTCTATCATCGAAATCATAAACCATTGATCCGCAACATATCTTTCTTGAGTCAATCATGTATTTTGGTGGATCCTAAATCTGAGTAACATAGCTATGACACTTTTTCTAATTTGTATTGGTTAAACTAATCATACTAGATGATTCTTATTATATTGGATGATCAATTATAATCTTGAAAATAACTGCCAATCACGATTTAGGCAATATTTTAAAATTTAAATTTTGTTCTAATTGTAATGTACGATATACATCATATTATACTATACATGATAATGATGCATAAATTAATCCTTTAATTAGTGGAATAATTATGGTTAATTTATTTGATCAAATCATACAAGATGATTGGTGACAATCGTAAGATGGGATGATAATTTATCATCACCTATCGTGCAAGATGAAATACCATAGGTTTTCAACTAATTATATATGAGGACCCCTAAATTTTGTATTTTATTAAACCATTATTGCATGGGATGATGATTTATCATCACCTATCATACTTGACGATCACTATAAACTCTTAAACTAATCATACAAGATAATATAGTTCATACTATCTAAAAAGGTTATTTTGTACTAATCAAACATGACTATTGTAGGTACTGGATGATCTTAAATGACAGATTAAAAAATTAGGGCTTCTTGAGAGGCTTTCTATTTAAACTCTCACATTTCCTTGTTTCAAGAAGCCTTTTGCTGTTTAGTGTCTTGAAAGAGAGTATAGAGAGGGAGTTTAGGAGAGCTTTGTGAAAAAAGGGAGGAAGAGATTTTTATGAGGGAGAGTTGTGAGGGATTCACAATATTAGTCCAAGCAAAGTTCTTGCCTGGATTCTTCAAGTTTCTTCCATTATTCTTTAGTGGCTCCAAGGAGACATTCTATAGCACTAAGCTGTGGTTCTTTGCCATCAACTAGAGGGTGAAACTTGATTTTAGGTTCTTTGCCTTATGAGAAGAGTGAAAAGAGTAAGGTCCTCTACCATACAAGATTGTTGGAAGAGATCTTATAAGTGCTTCCCTTCCTAGCGGTGGGGACTAAAGGAGAGTCCCTAAACATTTAGTGCCATACTTGGAGAAGGACTCTTGGGGAGTGGATGTAGGCCAGGTTGGACTATAAATTCGGGGGAGTGGATTTATTATTTTCCATACTTTATTTTTCTGTGATTATCTGTGTGGCTGAAAACTCTAATAGTTTGGTTATTGTTAAATTAATTCGCTTTCATAATGAGTGATAAAATTGTACATTTTTATATATTGAAATATAAAAATATTTTCTTTTTGTTAAATAAATCTTTAAATTACCAATTCACTCCTCATCTTGGTTAGTCTTAGGCTGGTATTTTGAGGTTTAACAACCTTCATAAACTTTCAAGTTGTATAAGAGTGAGATTCAAAAAACTATGTTTTAGAAAACTTTTGAAAATTATCAATGGTTAACTTTGAAAATCATAATACTATGGAAAGATATTCAATCACACGACCACCATTATTTGATAATATTCCATTTTTTTTTTTAGAAAATTTGTATGTCTACTTTATTGAAATCAATAGACTATTGCATGTAGATGTTAGTTCAACATGGATATTCTATACCTCGCTTTGTAAACAACATTAAAACTGAACTACCTTTTCCTGAATGCAGTATTGAGGATAGAGATTTAGCCCAAATAAATTTTAAAAGTTTAAATTTCCTTTTCTATGCATTTAAATATAAAAATTACATGCATATATCTACTTGCACTATTGGTAAAGAAATTTGGAATCAACGTTGCATAAACTAAGAAGGAACTAATGAATGAAACAATAAAGGTTAAACATTTTGCTCCATGATTATGTTTTTGCATGAAACCTAGTTATTCAATTTCTAAAATGTATACTAGGTTCACTCAAATTGTAATATCATTGCATGCTTTAGGTAGAGAACTTATAAATTCTAA
>NW_021318889.1:0-13008 GCF_001605985.2 Dendrobium catenatum
ACTTTTTCTTTCAATGTGTTAGGTAGCAGAACCCTTCGTTTGTTTCACACTCTCCAAGTTGTTCCGGCAGAGAACTCGATCTCCTTGAAGAGTTCTTCTCATCAAGAATACTAGAAGAAGAGGAAAAAAGTGAGTAATTCATTACAGTAGATATTCTTACATTTGAACTTCCAAGTAACAAGCTCTATCAAACTCCAGTGGATCTCTTTTTTTGGAATCAACCTTTTGAACTGCACTCTCACACCTCTCTCCTTTGCTAATTCTCTCTAGAGGCACGAATTCTTGAGTATCATGAAAAATAGATTCGGGTGGCAGTCTAATTTGGACTATTATATCAAAAACCTATGTAGAAGAACAGAACCAGCCCTCAATGGAAAATTACACGTTGTTCAACAATTCTGTCACAAAAGTGGACCCGTCCCGGACTGATTTCTACTTAAAGCCGTTGAAACGAACCTGTTTATCGTACATATGGTTTACATTGTACAAAATATTTCGTACAATGCTGATGTGCCTCGTAACGAAACTAAGTCTCGTTGGCCGTCACGAACGGTTTAACAAAGGTCGGTTCCAGAAATGCAGAAAAACCGTCCTATAGTCGGTTTTATCGTGTCTGGACGAGAAAATTGTATCGTAACCGGACAAAATTTATACAGCAAGACACGATCATCCTAGATGAATTATTTAATTCCTATCACAATGGAAAAATTTTTTATAGAGGACCAATTCGTGCTATGTACGATATATATTTTAATATTCGTCTGGGACGAAAAATTTATAAGATGACCAAGATCGTCCTAGACGATAATTTTAATTTTCGATTGGGATAGAAATTTTTACAGAGAGCAATGATGTCTAATCGTACGATAAATTTAATTTTTATGGACGAAAGAAAATTACAGAGGACAAAAAGTATAAGTACCCGTAGACGTATTATAATTTCTCCTGGACGAATAGGACTTAGAAAAAATTTCTTCAACCAATCCTTCGTTTCTCCATTGCTCAATAGAGAGATAATTTGGTCTGACATCTCTGTACGTAACTAATATTAGTTCCCACGTATCAGTATAGATTTTATATGATCTCCTTATGTGATGTGTGTATATTTTTATTCCAACACGTGTATTGTCCTATCGCCGGCAAATTATTACAATACACATCTCTTTCGCTATTTTTATTTTAAAGAAAAAAGTACTAAGTTTCAAATATTTTCATCAAAAGTATAACTCATATTTGAAGTTGGTTTTTTGAAGATCTTCGTGTCGCTATAAGAGTTTGATTGTTCCATCGAATAATGTTATAAACACACAACGAGCAAATACAAATCTTCTAAAAACTTTTTGGAGAATACTATCACATTTGAACGAATAATATTATGGATATCATCAAAACTATACACAGCAGTTGCAAAAATGTAAACAGCAAATAGCAACTATCTTTAACAGCCAAAGACGCTCCCCGAAGTCCAGAATTCACCATCATTTTTCAGCTTCTCATATAGTATGATCATTTGTTAATATAATCTTAATTAAATAAACCCTTAAATTTATTTAACTATTATAAATAACATTAAATATATTAGAATAATTGTTTAGAAATATTAAAAAAGATTTTATTTAAATATTTTATGAACATTTTATGAAAACCTTTAATTAAAATTATAATATATTATAAAATTATTTTGTGAAATATGAAATTATCATTAATTTAAATTAAATAACTTTATATTAATCAAGGCAACGTAATTCAATAGAATCACTTAAATCATAAAAAAACATCATGTAATATTCTAAAAAAATCTTTTAGGAGATTCAGAGTAATTTAATTTAAACCTTTAATTTTTAAAAGTAAAAAACTTAATTATTTATTAATATTATTTATTTTACTTTTATATTTGATTATATGTTAGTACGTTGAATTTTTGAAGTTAAAAAAATTTATATTTTTAAATTTATGTTTCAAATTATTAAAGAGCTTCTCAATAAAAACTTTAAATTCTGTTTGATGATATTTTTAATTTTTATTATTTTAAAACTTAGTATTTTCAATACTATATAGGTATATATATATATATATATATTATATAATATATATATATACATATATAGTTATATATATATTAATCACTTGTGGACTAGCATAAGGCCATATAGAGCTATATGATAATGGAATATCATGTAAAAAGGATTAGTTGAATAATCATATTATATAATTATCATTATCAAACATGTATCGAATGAAATTAGTGTTAAGTCTTTCCATAGTTTGTGGATATCACGAGCACTACTTAGCCTAGGGCTTCTCCTAAGTTACTAAAGGACATAGCTCATAATTGTGTGTTGCAATTTAACGCCCTATAGTATTGTTCCAAGGGTTAGTACTAACAACCTACATGTGCACATTTGAACACTATTGACATGGGTGACATATGCTAAACGGATAATTAATTAAGTGACACGTCTAGAAAACTTTGAAAAAAATTTTGGGTGTTAGACTGATACAGCCCCAAATGACAATTGAAATCTTAAACTAAATATTATAACTTTCGTGATATCTCAGCACCGTAAAAAATTTATAAAAGTTTTTAAGCTCCTTTTAAGTCACGTTAGAATTATTAATCCTAATTTCCGCTTATTAAACACCGCAAAAATTATAAATAAAGTATATTAGCTCTTTTAGAGAATTGAATCTTCTAATCCAAAATATATTAAATCCTCTTAATTGGAGCCTTAATTTGAACACTTATTTAAGTTTTCAGATTAAAAATACCCTTTAATATAAATTAATTAATAAAAAATTAATTGAAATTTATAAAATTTCCAAATAACTTAAAAATCACTTTTCTGAGGTCATTCCTGATATTTAGATGATCCCAGAAGTTTGACTTCGTTCGTAAAATGAAAATCCTAAAAATAATCTTAATTAAGTAAATTAAATAATTCCATTCAAATACCCAGGACTTAAGAATCATAACTAATTCTAGTAAAAATCTAAGTTGCAGGTAAACTAAAAGCATTCAACTCGCATAAAATATAATATTTATTAAAAAATTAAATATTCATTAAATTACCTAAATAAAAAGTTTAGCCTCCTGGTCAATCGAAGTTCAAGTACTAGTGCCCTTGTCCTAAAATCAAACTTTAATAGAAGACTCAAATACCAACAAACTGAAAGGTCTCATATTAATCCCAAAGGGCTAACTGCTATAATAAAAAGAACTAGGACTCGTAGGACTTAGCTTGTTTCTAAAAGTTAAATTTGGACCTCTTTGATTTAGTGGATGTGATAACCCAGGGCATTCTAAAATTAACCAATTCAACTTAAATTTTAAAGGATGTTATTCTAAGTATTAAATTTGGCTCACCAACTAAATTGACCTCAAGATACTAATATTTAATTTTTTATCAAAATTTCCCTTTAATATTTAAAAAATTAAATCATAAATAACTTGAACTAATTATCCATCATATAACATACTCGAGATCACGCAGTCTAGTCCACAAAGCCTACTACACACGTAGAGCTGTTTGTTAAGACACAACTTCTAGCTTTAAGTTAGGCCGGTGTTTTTCTTTCTTTCTATTTTTGTGATGTGATGATTTACATGTGACATGTGTGCTGGTTATTTTAACTTTTTATAATGATTGCTTTGATAATATTTTCATTACTGTATTATCTTCGTAATGTGATAGACGATAGATTACCCATATGCTAAGAGCAGTTTTGATACTTACAACATCTTTTGCGGGTGGCCATACTCATACAATGCTAAAAAGGGGGCTCAAAAATAAATAAATTGTATATAATTGCTACAGGTGCTTCAACTATTTAGCTCCCAAATAAATAAGAGTATGACCAAGTGTGGTTGGCTTGAGCATTTTTATTTTCATATATAATTACTTAGGATATTTAATTATAATAGCTTAGGATAACCTTACAAGAGAGTTTAAACTTTTTTTTCTGATATATTTTTATTCAATATATTGAGTTGTGAAAATCTAAAAATAAAGTATTTTTAAATATAAGGGATCCAACGAGGAAAAGAAAAATCTCTTATAGAGAATTTCTTTTCATTTGAATATCCTTCTAGAAGGTGTACTATGAGGAAGTTGAGGAAAGGATACCAATAGAGGAGCTAGAAGATGAAGACCAAGATAAAATATCTTATTTTTTTAAGATTTGTATCATTCTATAGGATTAGAATACAGGTTATTGTCAGTGGAGCCTAACCACCATTACTTTCTACAGATCATGGGATGTATATTATATGGCAATTGCTATGGACTTTGGACATTTTCTACTATGGTTTATATTTTATTTTGATGATGGGTTTACTTTGTTTGCGTAGTAGAAATAATATGCTTTTTGTAGGTTTCTTTATTGCATGTGTATGCGCCTGATTTTGTTAGGCTCTTAGGGATAAAATTCTTTTACTCATAATTAAAATTTAAAATTTTAGAAATTAAATAACATATAAAGATATAAATCTAGGGAATCAGTCAGAGATCGTCAAGGATTGCATGCATATTTTTGCATTTTCTCTTTTCTTATTCATACACTTCCCTGCCTACTGGTAGAGTTTAGATAATTCAACCTATGAGGATGAGGTACTAAACCTAGGGAAGTCTAGTCTTCTAAAAAATTATTTTATAAGACTTTTTAAAATTTCATGCATTTCTAATTTAGAGATTTTGACTAGCAAGCATTGTATTATAAACTAACTAAAATTAAAATTTAATTACATTTATCTTAGAATTATAATATCATTTATAAGCACAAGGCCACTTAGAAATATCTCTAGACGTTGACCTTAATTTCTAAAGACTCAGCTAACTACCCATCTTTCATAAAGACCGGACAACATGGATTTTATACGATTAGGAGGTTAGTTGGCTTTCTTTTTTAGGCAGGATATAAGTCCAGAATACATTAGCTAAGATATGGGTGTTAGTATTATGTGTAGAATATTCAACCTACTATAGATTTAGGGTTCAAGGCTACTACTATCGGTATCATGTAGTATATCTCATCGACGGGTAAGTCCTCTATCCTTCAGAGGCTATAAATCTCACATGTCCGCATCACATGGATGACACCATCTCCATCTTTCTTTGTTGTATGCTCAAAGTGCAGTATCATCTTTCTCTAGTTTTTTTTCTCTACCTTAACCCTTATGGATAATGATATGAGCCATGTATGCTGACCAAGCCAAGTTGAGCCTTTCCTTCCCTCTGAATAGGAAGCTCATAGACTCATCCCTATTTGTCAATCACATCTAAGAGAATAATTTATAATCCTTAATTGAGAGTCTTCTTAGGCCCCAACTTAAGATGTAATTAATCACGGGGGCTTGCGCCCATGGGAAACTAAATCCCACATCAAATAAACCCCACTGGAGCTGATGTTTCGGATGGGAAAAATCTCGTGACTTTGATCAAGTTATACATATCATTATCATCGAGGTATGTAGGTGAAAGATGCTATCCACAATGGTTAATCATATATTTGATCTCATTTAACCTCCCATTGGCCCACTTACGAAAAGTGCAAAGGCCTACGATAATTTCTTCATATGGGATAGTGCGATCACCTTTGCATTCAGTCCCTACTGAGCGGCGTCCTTTAGGAGGCCTATAATAAGTATCTCATCTACATGTTAGAACACTTGTAAAAAGAAAAAAGATATAGAGATCTCACTCATTCAAAGTATCAAAACTGATAAAAATTCAATGTAAGCTTTCTTCTTCCTCTTTATATATATATAAGAAGCATGAAAGAAGAGGTAGATAAAGAAGAAGAAGAATGTAGGGAAGGGAAGGAGTGAAGTGAGGAGAAGAAAGGAGGAAATATACATATTTTAGAGAAGAATAAAAGGCTAGTCAGAGTCGGATAGAGCATGCCAACAACAGGGAGACCAGCGGCTAAGACAGAGAATCGAGTCGACATCGACCTAGACCCAGACGGGGTTGAGGGAGGTGAGGGATGGGGTCGGCTTCAGCTCTGAGGTGTGCGAACCATAGAGAAAATGAGAGGGAGGGGTTTAAGTCCCTTATCTGCAAATAAGGAGTCACCGACAGAAAGAGAGGCAGAGAGTGGGAGAGGCTGGGTCAATGTCCAGAGAAGGTCTAATGGAGTGGTCCAAAATCTAGAGGAAATATACGCCTAAGCCATAAGAAGAAGCCTACCTTTTTTGATTCGTTGTTGCAGGGGCTTGTTGCAACTTAGTTTTTAAAACTATATTTTTATATCATGTGAGTTTTTGATGATACTAAAATCTTATTATGTTGATTATTGTTTCTCCTAATATATATTAGAAAATTTTATTTATATTGCTTGTGTGTACTAACATTTCAGGGAAATTACACCCAGACTGTTGAAAATTTCAAGATAGATTAGATTAGAGTTTATTATAATTGAAGTTTATAATTTTTCCATTTTTTTGAGTTTGAGAGTGTGTGATTATAATTGGATAACCGTGCACACACACACTCGGGGAGTGACTCAAAACCTAACTTTTTAAAACTAATAGTACTATATGATTCTATAATCATACTGGATGATTTTTCCTAAGTGTTCCTCCATGATGGAGTTAATTGAATCATGCCTTAAAATTTTTCTTTATACTATTTGTATTGTACGAAGTTGGATTCATATAGACGACGTCTAGAGTATAAAATGGAAATGTCCCAGTTCGTCCCAAATGAATTGAATATTTTTTGTATTAATCATAATGTACGAAGTGGATTTCATACAGAGGACATCCAGAGTATGAAATGAGTGCGTGCCAGTTCATTCCATATGAACATGTAATTTTTTTCAACTGATCATACTGTATGATATAGAGTTTGTACAGACAATCCATAGAGTATGAAATAGCGTCATCCAGGTTCATACCAAATGAAGCATGATTTGGTTAAATTGATCATAATGTACAAAATTAAGTTCGTATAGTACATCGACCAGTGTATGAAATGGGTTCGTAAATGATCGTACCGGATGAACCTGCTCAATTTTGAACTATTCATACAGTACGATGTCAATTCGTACATACGATTGATAGTTTGAAAACAGGTTTGCATAGGATCGTATATAGATTTTTGAACTATTTGTATGTACGAAGTATGATCGTACTGTATGATCCAAGTATGTTTAACTTAAAATTTTTAGTTTTCTAGACGGTTTGTCCTGTCCTACATATTTAAAAGTCCAAAAAATTGACTGACACAACTCCTACTATGAATTTCTTCTTAGAGTGCACTTGGAGATTGTTTGGGAGAGTGTCTTGGGATTCGAGAGTGAGAGATCTCTTAAAAGAGATTTGTGAGGGGATTGACAAGGTTGCTCAACGGCGAGGTTCTCTTGCTTGTTCTTTAAAGTTCTTCCCTACTTGCTTGAAAACTCTTGAAAGAAGATTTTTAAAGGAGTGTTGGTACACTATCGACAACAGGAGGTTCTGAAAGGGTGCTGGTACTTTGTCGACATCATGAGGGTGTGAAAGGACACTGATACTCTGTCTCCACCAGGAGGGTAAAAAAGGATGGCACCGATTCTCCGCCATCACCAGGAGGGTGAGAAAGGATGATGGTACTCTGTCATATCGGTGTTAGTGGAAGAGAGGTATTGTAAGGGCTTCTCCTCCTTACTGTGGGAGCAAAATGAGAGTCACTTTGGTATATTGCAATACATGAAAAAGGAGTCTTCAGAAAGTGGATGTATGTCTAATTGGACCAAACCACTATAAAATTCTATGTTCTTCTATTTTTATTTTCCTGCATTTTAATTTTGTGGTTGAAAAAATTTAGTTGGAATTTTTTTTCATTGTGCTTAAAATCTAAAAATGGTTTTCTAAAATTTCCAAAAGATTTTTTTTTTAAATTACCAATTCACCCCCCTCTTGGTTAGCCTTGGGATAAATTTAATAGGTCTAACAACCTATTCAAACTTTCAAGACTTTGTCTTGAGAATAAAAGTTACAGGCCGCAGACATCTAGAGAGGACATTGGGTAGTATGCCAATTCAATTTGAGCCTCTCAATCAAAATTCTTGATTTGGAAGATAGTTTGAAATGATCATAAAGTAAATTGGCATGGAATTAAACTCAGATTAGGCTAATTATACTGAAATCATGTTCGAATCAGACATAATTGGACTCAACTCATGTCAACTCGGGCTCGACCCGATTGACAAAATTAAACTCAAATAGATCATCGACTTGAGCCAAATTAAACTCAATGTGGTTAAAATGAATGGATATAATTTATTCAAAATCAATCGAATCTAATTTAACTAAATTTTAAGTCGAGTCAAGTTTGATTGAATTTTCATCAAGTCTAATTTAATGGAATCAAATTTGAATCAACAGAATCAGACCTAAATCAGCATTGACTTGAATTAAACTAGGCTCGATGAGACTCAACTAACCTAACCGAACACACTCAAGGGAAAACCAAAATAAAAATGAGCTAGGCCAATAATTACCAATAGAAGTTGAAAAGAGAATTGGAACTAACTTTCCAAATTGCTTTAAAACTTTGGTACGTATTTTAACATTCCATTTATACTCATATGTTAGAGGAAATTAACCTAACAAACATCATAATAACATAGCTAAAATTGTTGCACCAATAAGGTCCACACTAAAGCTAGTAATGTGCATGACCAAAGATTAGTGAATCTAGCTTGAAGACCAATGAGACTATTGAAATTCTAGACAATTTTTATTGTAAGTTGTTACAAATTTAATACCAAATCTTGGTGTGATGGTCAGAAGATAGAAAACTATAGAGTCTCTATTAGAAGGAACAACTATATCAAAGATTACTACAAATGCTATAAGGTCTTCCAGGAAGTCTTATCATTACAATATCAAGGTGAAGCAAACAACTCTTTAATTGTGATTTGTTATATCCAGTGCAGAATAATAGTACAAGAATACATCTACTATATTATATAATAGAAGTAAAGTGAGGTAGGAAATGCAAAGTATGCCCCATTTGTTATTTCTATCCGGGAAAGCTAAGTTTAATTTACTAGATATCTAGGTAGAGTGTAGGACAAAAAATTTTGGCTAGTCATCAAGATAAAACTCAGGGAGGTTATTGAGAGTACCACAATAATACCGGTTTACCTCCTACTTGGGTTCGGGTACTTTGCACATGAATTTTTTTTCATATAATGCCATGATACTGTGTTCCCAAGCGCCTCGACATTGTGTTCATGAGCTCCCTAGCTCTGATTGATAGAGAGAAGAGAGCCACAATGCTCTAGATTTGGCACAACAATGCTACAAGTTTGGCACTATGACTTTGAGCACTACAGCATCATCAGACAAGGCTTGAGTGCCATAGTCCCCAAAACTGGCAACACAGTGCTGTAAGTTGATCTAAATAGTTTTCTTTCTCATTTTCTAAAGGTTTGGTCCATTAGGGTTATTTACTTGGCTTTCTCTTATATTTATAAAGTGGAAGACATAGAGAATGGTGCATGTGAGAAGAAAAGTAAGGATATAGTGAGAAAGAAGAGAGATCTGTACTTATTTATCCCAATTTTCATAGTGAATTTCTTGGTTTGGTGTGGCTCCATGATTTTTTTTTTCATATTTTGAGTATTTTCATGTTAAATCTTCATGTCCTTTATTTTTTGTTACTTTTACTTTCTTGCTTGTTTCGTGATTGTGGTATTTACTCCTTATTTCATAAGAACATAAAAATACCTCTTTCAAAATACATGAGAAAGAGGTTGCACTTTACTCATTTAAAATCCCTTATAACTTAAAATCGGTGATCGCCAATAAAAATTAGCCAAACTATGGCTTATAGATACTGATCATCTACTTTTTCATCATTAGCCAAGGAAGCATTCCCTACTGGCTTGCATCCTCTTAATAGGATCAATATAAAACACTGTGGTTTTAAGAAGTTGAGAGAAGAATTATCTTAGACTCTACATAAAACTTTTTTCATGTTGTACAACCCTTCTAAAGACTCACATACCTACTGTTGTGTCTGATCTCCTTTCTCTTATTTGACTCTAGATGAATTACTTAATGAGTTATACCCTCAATGAGAGACATTCAACATTCATTAAATTTATTATGGGTTCATAGTTGCTTAACTTACCCCATTATAGGGTGAAACCTACTGAACATGTAGAATTACCATGTCGCATGAATGGCCTCCTTAAGAATAGCTTCTTATAATGAACTTTAGTCCTTATATTGTCCCTACCCTTTTCATATATAAAGAATAGATCTTGGATAATGTGTGTAAGCATTTATGCCATTAGTATATGTTCTCCATCCCTAGATTAGATCACATTTATCTATGGTTCAATCACTTTCTCCAAAATTGATCTAAGTAGCTTCCATCAAATTAGGATTAAGCTTGGAGATGAATGGAAAAATACTAGTAAGAGACTAGATGGGCCATACGAATGGCTAGTTATACCCTTTGGGTTATCCAATGCTTATATGACCTTCATGAAATTGATGACAAAGTACAAAAACTATAAATAAGAAAAAAATTTCATACTGATGATATTTTGATCTATTGCATTGATGAAAACTCACATTTAGGGTACCTTCAATTTATTTTTCAAATCTTAAGATCTAAAAAACTTTACATCAATAGGAAAAAATATTTTCTCCTTAAAGAAGCCATATTCCTAAGCTTCATCATTTATGGTATGGACTCCAACATAAACTTGATAAAGTGAAATCAATTATAGAGTGGTTAATACCAAAATTTTTTAGTGGTGTTAGAAGTTTTCATAGATTTACCATATTTTATATGAGATTTATTAAATCGTATGTTTAATGCCAACACCACCCCAATCACAAGCATCCTTAAGAAGGATAAATCTATATGGAGAACTAATGTAGCCATATCCTTTGACCATATGAAAGTCCTCAGGACCTATTCACTTATCCTTTAATTTTTGAACTCTATCACGCCCTTTGACGTCTCTCGTAATGCCTTTGGGATTGGCACGGGTTGAGTACTTAGTCAAGATAAAAATATTTTTGCTTACTTTAGTAAAAAGTAAATGAGATAAAGTAACATTACTACACTTATGTTGGAGAATTTTATATCATTATCTAATCCTATAAACATTGGTGAAATTTCCTATTACATAAAGAATGTTTTATAAATTCTAACCATCATGCCCTTAAGTTTATAAACACACAAATAAATTTTAACCACAAACATACAAAATGTGAAATCCATCTAGAAAACAAAGCTAAAAATTTAACACTAGAGGCATATTTTAGTGTAATAGTAATTCTAACCATCTTGCCCTTAAGTTTATAAACACAAATAAATTTTAACCACAAACATACAAAATGTGAAATCCATCAAGAAAACAAAGCTAAATACTTAACACTAGAGGCATATTTTAGTGTAATAGTTAGAATTTCATAAGAAACTCCAAAGTTAAGGATACTCGTATAAGAGCACTCCTAGGATGAGTGACCTCCTAGAAAGTTACACCAATGGGATAAAATCATGCATGAGATAATTAAAGTAGAGTGGATAATATCTCGTTGGTTAAGAGTTTGGATTGGTACACAAAATGGTTTGAATTTCTTTAAGAGTACTATTCTTTTATTTTGAAACACAAATTTAGTACGAAGAATAAAACTATTGATAACTTATTATGAATTACATTAGTTATATCTTCTTCTTTAGAATCATAAATCTATAATTTTTCAAGCTAAATAAAGAATGATTATAGTACTTCACTACAATAAATTCAGTCATTACCGGCGGTTTTTTCTGACGGTTCATGATAGATTTATGGCAGTTTTGTAAAAAATCGATAGCTTTCCAATAGTTTAAAAACTCCAAGTATAAACTGCATTGGAAACAATTTCTGGTGGCCTATTTCCGGCAATTTTAATTACTGGCAGCATCCCGGTGGCTGAGACGGTTGGTAATTTATAGTGGTCATAACGTCAGTGACCGCCAATTAATTATCAGTGGTGTATCGACTGTCAAAACTACCTTTGTTACTAGTAGTCAAACCGCCGAATCATTGCCGGTTTATCACCGGCGACCGCCGCTAAACCACCGGTTAATCACCAACGGCTTACTGGCTGTTAGAATCATAAGAATTACTAGTGGCTAAATGGCCGGATTATTTCCAGATAATGGCCAACAATCGTCAGTAAACTGTCAGTTAATACCAGTAGCTTTAGTGAACTACCGGTGGCTATAATAAGCCGTCCAATATCAAGGTTTCTGACAGCTAAACCGTCGGTTAGCCGCTGAAAAACTATAGCATTTGAAAAAAATTTTGATAGCCTCCCCTATAAATTTATTAATTTTTATCCTAAACCTTAAACCTACACAGAATATACAACAATTATCACAAATATGGGCAACACGCCACTATAATAAATCATAACTATTATAAATTTTATAAAGTTCATTAAAACAAATAAACTTATCAAACCAAATAAATAAATAAAGTTCTTTCTTTCACACAACAAGTTCATCAAGACAAATGTTTAAACCAAATAAGTTCACATATAAGTTCATCATAAGTTTATCAAACAAATAAGAGTACTAATCATCCTCCATGTCCTCGCTATCTGGTGATATATGTGGCTTCTCTTACTCTTTCTTTTTTTTATTTTCATCTATATAGGATCGCAGCACCGCCTGCATCTTATTTTTAACCTTTCTCATCTCTTCTATCTCTCTCGTCAGTGCTGTAATGCTCTAGCTTACACTTTCTTCAGCTCCACTAGGATCATAAAATGCTGAGATGGATGAATTGCCCTCATAAGCATAGCCTTGTGAACCCAAGCCATATACCCTCCTCCTCTGCCTTCCTCCAATAACATCTAACCATGTATGATACTCATAATGCTAGATCAATCCTGAAGATGTCCCTCACCAGTAGACAGATGACTTTCTCGAGCTCGTATAAAATCATCCTACGAGAATAAATCCATAAAATATATTAATATTAGAATGAGTTTTTTATATTAAATTTATATTCCCA
>NW_021318889.1:16669-17813 GCF_001605985.2 Dendrobium catenatum
TTACTAACATCCAGCTTGCGGAAAGTGATGTGGCCAAGGCTGATCTTGCTTATATGAATGAGGCCAATAATACTAACCTTACCATTCTTAACAGTGCTAAGTATAATTTGTTTAAGTTGCAGGAAAAGGAAGAAACTTTTTGGAAACAAAAAGCTTCTGCCAAGTTTTTGGTTGATGGGGATAGGAATACTTCTTACTTTCATAACATGGCTAACCATAACAAGACTAGTAGGATGATTCATAAACTTGTTACTCCGGATGGTGATGATATTACCAATCCTGATCTTATTGCTTCTTCGGGAATTAATTTTTTTTAGAAAATTTTCAACAATATTTTTACTCCTGACTTAAATACCGATTTCTATTTTATGCCTTCCATTGTTTCCAATGCTGATAATAGTATGTTGACTATTATTCTGAATGAAGAGGAAATTTTGAACACTTTAAAGGATATGAACTCTGATTCTGTTGCAGGTCCTGATGGTTTCACTAGTAAGTTTTTTTCAAAACTCTTGGTCTTTTATCAAAAATGATATTATTAGTGCTGTGAGGGAATTTTTTGAAGGTATCCCTATGCCAAAATTTTTTACTTCCACTTCTATTGTTTTAATTCCTAAGGTTAATGGGGCTACTTATTGGAATGATTTCCGTCCCATTAGCTTATGCACCTTTTTTAATAAACTTGTTGCTAAAATTATTGTTGGGAGGATTGCTACTATTCTTCCTAAAATCATTTCTTTAGAGCAAACTGGTTTCGTTAAAGGTAGATCTATTTTTGATAATGTGTTACTTGCCCAAGAACTTGTTCATGATCTTAATGCTAAAATTTCGGGTGGGAATGTTATTTTTAAGATGGATATTACTAAGGCTTACGATAATTTGAACTGGGTCTTTCTTTATAAAATTTTGAATTTGTTTGGGTTTAATTTGCATTTTATAAAACTTATTAAAAATTGCATTGAAAATTGTCATTTTTCTGTGATTATTAATGGCATGTCTCATGGCTTTTTCAAGTCCTCTAATGGTATCAGACATGGGGATCCTTTATCCCCTGCCCTCATTGCTATTGAATATCTTTCCCGTGGCATTAATAATCTTTATCAATCCCACCCGACTCTTTACTACAAAACGAATGGTGGTCTGC
>NW_021318889.1:17913-27781 GCF_001605985.2 Dendrobium catenatum
GCCCAAAATTGATCCCAAACCAAATAAAAAACTTGGAAGAAACAGGTGAGGACGCAAACCCGGGAAAGAAACCCACACCGGACGAATCGGCGACTCCTCCGACAGATCAAGGACGAGGCGACCCAGCAACAAAATAGGACCGGTGAGCAAAAATTCTACCATAATATAAATCGTTACCAAGTTTAATCAACACATTTATTTGATCTAACAAGGTAACCGAAAATTCACCGGACAGTTTAAGGTTTAAAAAAAATTTTCGAATGGAATCCAACACCGGACGTTTAAATGGAAACTTACCAACTAAAGCATACTCAAAAGGTTTAGCAAGATGGAAAAACTCATCCTCTGAAAACCATAGCGCCGACAAGCCACGAATGGTAGACACACGACATTCCGGGAAAGCAGTCGAAACCGAACCAGAAAACACATCCTTGAAAGATTTAGAGTTCTTACCTTCAATGAAACCAGGATCCAAACGTTTATTAGCCATGGAAACCGCGATCTCACCGGCGCGAGAGAAGGCGGCGGCTAGGGTTCACAAAAGGGAAAAACCCTAGCAGACATGAGGGGAAAAGTCGGGGGGTTATAAATTTTTGAGAATATAATGCTTATTAACACCCTTAAGATCAGATGATTCATCTTATGCATACCACCCTTATTAATTCATCTTATGTATATTTAACAATTAGCTACATATGTTTCTTAAGATAAAAAGCCAAACTGTTTGAAATTTAAATATTAAAAGTCTAATTTAATTATTTTTTCATGAGAAGGCTCTAATATTTGGTCTTAATTGCACTCTTGCATTAGTATATTATTTGGCACTAGCTTGGTCATTTGTAATATGTATTTTAACTTCTTTTTTTATCCTATTAATGTACTACATAATTAACTATCACAATGAATCAATGCATTAAACTCATTCATGCTCCCATACCAAGAAGAATTGGGGTTTTGGTGTTTTACTCATTTATTGTTCTCAATTTCTTAAAAAGGCAATATAATCAACAAATTGGTGTACACATATTTATATTAAGTCTTTTTAGTTAAGAGGTATTGAGTAGCTATACTAGGTTCAAGAAGTCGCTAATTTATGAGCCAACTTAAAACCAGATGGAATCTTAAACTTTCTTGCTCTAAACTTATTTGAAATATATGAAGTCGCCTGAAGTCATATAGTTGAGAAGTCGCCTAAGAGCTCAACACAAATTTATTCACAAAGCTAAATTGCCGAAATTCACTATGAGAATCGAGGAAGTCGACATGGCTGAGAGAACATGCCCACAAAGGACAACATCCTTTATCCACTTGGAGTTGAAGCAACTCATCAGTAAACTTCAATATTGCACTACCAACCACAATGAGATCAACAAGTTCATGTCTATGTAATTATATTAAATTGTTGACTCTATAATACCAATTAAAATATCAACCTTTAAAATAGGGGTTAGTATTGGAGGTATGTAAAAGTTGTAAAAACAAAGAGAAAATGTTAGTCAAAAGCTTTCTTCCCTCAATTGTGTTGTCATATCTTGGTAAGACTCTCACTTCTCTCTTCAAAGACGTCCACCCATGTTTCTCCACACCAATTCCCTATATGTCTTTATAGGAACTCGTTCTCCCTCTCTCTCTTCTTTCATTTTGTTATTGTGTTTATTTAAATATGATTATGCATATTTCTATGTATGATACATATATTTGAATATGATGCATATGATTTGACTCACCAATATAGATGGAGCCTGCTGTAGCACAAGCACTGTAAGCAAGGCAAAGGATGAGGGAAATGAGGTTAAAGTGCCTCAGAGAATGGAACGAGGGGAATTGGGCTAGTATCAACGTTATTGCACCAGAAATAACTACGAATTCATAGAGCTTCATTGTTCCATCTGGCTGCTCCAACAGATATATAGCCTACAGCAAAAATGACATTAAAAGCTTAAATTAGAGTATATTTCTTTTATAATCAGAAAATGCTAAGAAGCTTAAAATCGATAAATAAATAAAGTTAGAAAGAAATTATAAATTAATTGGTTAGATCAAGTCGTCTTATCAATGCATTCTATTTGAGGTAATTCATTATCGGATTAAGATTAACCATAAACCAAAACTATGAGAAGCTTTACGCATATTTGTCCCTCTTTGCTTTTAAAATCTTTTAATTTAACATAAATGCAACAAAAAGAAGAAGGAAACTATAGGTGGCTACCCTATTTAGCCATTGTTTGCAAAATATTTAATAAAGTGAAAAGAACTGATGAGTATAAGATAAAAGTACTCATGAGATAATTTAATCCTAAGGGCGAGCTATAGCATTTTATAAAGTTGATTGTGAAGTTGTTGTGGGAAAATAACTTGATACTTATGATTGCAGAAAGCAGCTTTTCATCATATCATGAACATATAAACCCTTTCTTTCGCATTAACACTCGTAAAAACTTCATCTAAGCTACAGTGACATTAAAAGAAATGCTTTTAGGAAAGCAAAAAATTATCCTTTATTTTTAGATTACTAACAACACTGATTAAATAAATGTCTTTATAATCTAACAATAAAGCTACGATTACAACCTAAAATTTAAAATGAATATAATAACAAAAAATACTTTTATTTGAATACATGCTATTATCAGATTTAGAACTCATAGCCCCATTGTCTCTGGTCGGCCACACTTAGGCTTCATTTGTGATAGCTTTCTTATTGCTTTGTAAGGTTATTATTGAGAAAATAAATTTTGAGGTTGTTGTAGAAAATAACTTTCTAGTATAATATTTTTTAAAAAAATAACGAAAAAGTATTGATCAAATAAAAATTATTGTTACAGTCTGAAAAGCATAGTAAGAAAGGTATCCCAAGGCTTCATCTGGGACGGCTTTTTTACTGCTTCTTAAAGCAATTTTCTAGTAAAAAAAATGAAACTTTTATACTATAAAGTAGTTTTAAGAAACAATAAAAAAGTCGTCCCAAACAAAACCTTAGTTATCTAATAACATGAGACCCAACCCACCTTTTTATCTTTATATTTCATTTCATGTTTAGGATTAAGAAAATTAAAAATTAATTAGATCTATAAGGGGCTATGCACTATTTGGATAAAATCAAAAGATTTAATCAAATCCATCTTATTTTGTTGTTTTACCTAGGCTGTTTAAGTATTAGCTAAGTTACAAGTTTAATGTTGACTTTCTGTAATTTTTAGTTATTTGCTCAATTTTTTTATCATTTTAAAAAACATCAAATAAAAAGTTGAATTATATTAATTTCTTGAAATATTCCATTAATAATCAAATAAATAAATAAGTGACATAAAGATCAACATGAATATCTTTTATTCCACATGCCAAAATTATAAATTTCAACAAAGTCTGATTTCTTTCTCGTAATATATGTTATTTAAGCTAAAGATATTTATGTTATTTTATGTTAATCATACTTTGGTTCATCCAAAATAAAATTGAATTGCACAGAATCAAGTTTGGAATGATTTTCAGGGTTTTTTTGTGCTCTGGCGATTTTCTAGGCGATTTTACGGCTCCTCTGCTTTTTCGCTTCCCGATCGTTTCTCCGGCGATCCTCCTCCCTTTTCGTCTCTTTTGAAAAGATTTCTCTCTTCTGCTCTGACTTTTGGCTTTCTATTCTCCTTATGGAGAAGAGTTCGTCTTCCCCGACACCGGATGTGTGGGGTGCTCCGCCTTCAACCACGGGTACCCAGGCAGCTGGTGTGGCTGGATCTTCTGTCTCTGCTCCAACATCTCGTTCCTTTAGAGATGTTCTGGCGGGATCTTTTCTTTACCTGCTAAACTCCGGTTAATATCGTTTCACTAAATCTCTTGTTTAAATGAGTTCGTGCATCTTTCATATGTCGGAAGAGGATATTTTGAAACAATGGCTAGTCGTCAGATTCAATACTGCTGGTGGTAAGTTCTCTGTGGCTGCGGCGAACCTTGATGCGATTAGAAATTTGTTTTCCAAACTTAAAGTATCTGGGAATGTTTTCTATTGGACTTCTTGATGCAGACATGTTTCCATACAGCTAACGAATGATCTTTGTTACAGTCGTGTTTTTTCTAGAAAGATCTTACTTATATTTTAACAATTGCCAAATGAGATTATTTAAAAATGGGACTCATTTTATTTGATGTGTAAGAGGAATCAACGCGCATTGTTCCTATATGGATCTCATTCCTAATTTATGATGTCAGTTTTTTTAATACTTCATATTCTATCATGCAATTATCGCTTCCTATCTTTCGGGTCGCCCCTGCAAAACTGATCAACGCTACTGCGAATCGGTTCAAGACCCTCACGGTGTCTAGGGTTTCTATGGTGGAAATCTATTCACTAGAAACACCTAAAAGACTTATGGATTGGATCTGAAAATTGTGGTTACTCTTACGAAGGCTTGATTTTGAAAAAGTCCCACGATTTCTGTTTTTACATTGTAAAGATTCATTGGTCATGCTATCCAGATTGCTTTGTTGGGCTCACCCCCATCTCAAACAAACCAATGTGGGAGTCCAGAAAGAGTGTATGTTGCCGATCGGAGCGGTGATAAAGAAGTTTTGCCGGTACCAATGTGGTGTTTGGAGGGTGAGGTGTCCTCTGTTTCGAGCCTTATTATAGGATGAAGACACAGAGTCTACCTCTTTAGGTTACAAAACGTATCACGGATTCCTTGGGAAAATAATAAAGAGATGAACAATCAGTAATAAAGGATGGAGGAGTTATTGAGGAATTCAATATGTGATAATGAAAATATTGTGGTTGAGGACCGAAGAGAGGAAGTTTTTCCTTCCCCTATGAATAAAAGTCCTTTGGGGGATGATAACCGTGACACCTTGCCATTTTACTAATGTTACTAATGCTATTGCTACTTCCCGTGTTCAATTTGGATATCTTGAAAAGGATTCAAACTTGGAGGACATGGAGGTGGTGTACTTTTCGTAGAAGAAGGGAAATTGGCTCTATCGTAAATTATCCTACCCGTGGACTTCTCTATGATTTTGTATTCTGTGTCTGTGATCCTAACTATAAGGGTAAGAAAGTGGAGGATGACTCATAGTTCATCTAAGAAAGGCAAAACGACAAAGGTTGTTCCTAATGAAACCCCTTCGGGTCTACTTGAGCTTCACATAGTTATTATAGATTAAAAGCCCTGATTTGGAACATTAAGGGGTGAGGTGCTTCTCTTTCTAAGGATCGTGTTAAGAACCTTTGCAGAATTAAATAATTCATGATTCTTGCTCTATTGGAACCTTTTGTTTCTGCTTTCTAAACTGATTTTCGTTTGTAAAATGTTGGGTTTTGATTTTTGCTATTGCTAATCTGCAATAACGACAAGATCGTGATTTTTTTGGAAGCAATGGCATTACTTTAGATGTTATCATTGACCATCCTCAAGTTTATTCACTGTTACATACTTAATTATTATATATCATTACTAGCTTTGCACTTCTTTAGTTATGCTTCTTGCACCAAGAATGGGCTAGAAAAAACCCTTTGGGGTCAGCTTTCTCTCTGTTGGCTGCACTGTCAATGTCCCTCTGGATGGTTGGTGGTGATGTTTAACTGTATTTTCAATGCTCTGAAAGAATAGGTGGTAAGCCTCCTAATTTTTGGCTATTGGAAGACTTTAATGACTGATTTTAAAACTGTAACTTGCATGACATTGGTTCTTGTTCGGGAGCAGTTTTACCTGGAATTAGGTACCATGTTGGCAGAGGTGTGGATGGATGTCTTTTAAATGACCATTGGATTCTGTTTTTGTCAACCATCCACGATTCGTGTTTGCCTTATGCATTATATCGAGAACCTCTCTGATCACTCTCCTCTTTTACTCAACGTTTAAATAATAACAGCATTTTGTCCATCCTTTTCGTTTTACAGAATATGTGGCTTCTTGACGATAGGTTCGAGGAATATTGTGAAAAGTAATTGGAAGCTCCTCTTTTTCCTGAAACAATGTGACTGGCATGAAGAGATTGTGGCTCAAACTTAAGAGGCTTCAGCAACCCTTTAGATGGTGGAATAAATGCATCTTTAAAATGTTTACTAACATCCAGCTTGCGGAAGTGATGTGGCGCAAAGCTGATCTTGCTTATCTATGAATGAGGCCAATAATAATAATAACCTTACCATTCTTAACAGTGCTAAGTTAATTTATTTTAACGTTGCAGGAGAAGGAGAAGCTCTTTTTGGAAAGCAAAAAGCTTTCTGCCTAGTTTTTGGTTGATGGGGGTAGGAACACTTTCTTATATCATAACATTGCTAACCATAACAAGACTAGTAGGATGATATCATAACTTGTTACTCCGGATGGTGATGATATTACCCAATCCTGATTCTTATTGCTTCTTCGCGGGAATAATTCTTTTTGACGAATTTTCAAATCGTTTTTCACTCCTGACTTAAATACCGATTTTTTTTTATTGCCTCCATTGTTTCCAATGCTGATAATATATGTTGACTATTATTCCGATGCCGAAGAAGTGAAATCAACCTTTGAAGGAAATATATGAACATTTGTTTTCTGTTCTGTTGCAGGTCCTGATGGTTTCACTAGTAAGTTTTTTCAAACTCTTCGTCTATTATCAAAAATGACTATTAATGCTGTGAGGAATTTTTGAAGGATCCCTATGCCCAAAAATTTTCTACTTCCACTCCTATTGTTTTAATTCCTCACGGTTAATGGGACTACCTTTATGTGGAACGATTCACCGTATTCCCAAGCCTTATGCACCTATTCTTTTACAAGTAAACACTTTGTTGCTCCTAAAATTACTCTGTTGGAGGATTTCTACTTTCTTCCTAATACTCCATCAGGCCGCGATTCACACAAATTCTCTCAACATGTAGCGCCATCTGTGGTTCTCCCGGGTTTTTATTGCCCCTTTTTAAAGAAAACTAGAGGAAGGCATAGCAGTCTTTTTTGAGTAATGTCGCTCTCCTATTTGCCCATAGACGACTCAGACTGTGGTAGTTCAATGTTCTCCGAACCTCTTAATGCTAAACATTTCCGATATGCGGTGCGGTGAATTGTTTTTTTCTAGCTGGATATTTACCAAGGGCTACAGAAATTTGACTGGTCTTTCTTTTATAAAAATTTTTAAAATCTTGTTTTGGCATTTATTTACACTTTTAATTAAACTTCATCATAGCCTAATAATATATAGCCACATTTAGTAGAAGTTGGATATATATATTATACCGTCGCTCTTCGCGTGAGTACGCTTCGTGGGTGTGTGATACAGCTCTTCCATTGCCATGGTATCAGACAGGGTTGTGCCGTCGCCTTATGGCTCCTCTGTCACAGCGTGTCAGGTATACGCTTCTGGCTCCGTATATATATACTTACTCTCGGCTACTAGTGCGAGTGTCTACCCGGCTACGCTCTACCCTCTCGGGGTGTGTGTCTATCCTCACACATACACGCTTCTACGTCATCATCCTCTAGACCCATTGACGAATCTGATGAATGGCAGTGGTCTGCCCTTTACTCATTTGAGCTTTGCTGATTGATGGATTATTTCTTCCAACTGGTTCCATAAAACAATGATGCTATATCCTCACTTATATATATAAAGATTCTCTCTACAGTTACTACGATGATTGTGACGTATACAGCCATCTGGTGGTTCTGTCCTGCTCCTCGTCTCAAGATGCCCTGGTTTTATCCTTGCTAGGAACTACTTTTTGTCGCCGAAGTGATCTCGGCTTGTCAGCTTCTCTTAAAGTAGACATATTGGCTCTGAGAAACCTTGGTGTTAACAGACTGTTCCTGTACCTATTCAATACGATGCCTCTTATCTCGTGATATACGGCCTGGTCTTCTTATTTATAAGATACACTGGTTCCTCATCATGCTCACGAATGCTCCCGTGATGCAAACCTTCTCCTTTATTCACGGATAACTAGTCGACTCCGTGTGTTCTTGCATATAAGCCCTCTCTCTCCGCCTAATTCAATTTCTTGTCTTATGGTGGGTGAGAATTGTTCTATTAACACCTGCCTTCTCTGTAGATCGCGACGTCATCATTATACATCTTCTGCCGATACCTTAACCCTACTAACTATTTGTAAGCATGGAAAATTCTTTAACAAGTTTCTTTGGGCTCAAAGATGTAAGCGTTCTAATTATTTGGAGTTCGCTGGAGCCTAAATAATTCGCTGGGAAACCCAGGAACGAGGGTGAGAGTGACTTACAAAGCTCCATTACACCACTGTTCTCTCCGACTTGCCGCGCGCATGGTAGTACCGCGGCTGTCGTTGGTTTTCGGATACACGCGCCTCTATAACACTTGATCTCTGCAAGCTTTTATCCGATCAAACTTTTGGTTTTCTTTCCAGATGTATAGTATTATTAGCTTAGTGTCTGGCAGGTCACACGCGTATCTCAATATTATATACCAAACGATGGTGCACTTTTCCGCCTGCAGTAAGTACTCTCTTGCTAACTTAAAAAATGATCATGGAGCTACAAATAGCTCCAGTCCGCCCGCCGTGCTCTAAGTGCATGTCTCTCACGCTCCCTCTTCTCTTAGTGCGAGAACGCCGATTCATTATTCTGCACTGCGTATACGGTAGGCCTTTGTTGGTAACACACTTCCGTTACCTCCTACTATTCCACACAACACTCACCGCAGTGTCGCGATCGATCCATCGGGGGCCTTCGCTAGCCTTCACAAACGCTCGATACTCGTTTCTACCGGTTGTGACTAAAGTATTTTAGATCTTAACGCGTACTTTTGATGCGGCATCGCCTTTGTGGCGATTTAACTGATCACGAAGAGCGCGTCCTAGTATCCTGCCATACGCTGAGGATCTGTAGACTTGGCCCAAAGAAAAACGAAAAAAATAACGGGGGATCTCTATCAATTGGAAAGACTTTAATATCAAATGGGAAGACTGAACGGAATTATTCAATGGTGGTTTGGGTGCTGGGAACATTTATTTCTGGCCAAGATAGTGGCTTGGATAAATTTTCTCTATTGATAATCTTTAATCTACTCACACATATTCTCTACTGCTGAAAAGTGAGACTTCCTTTAATTAAATGATTCTTGGAACCTGCTTCTCCGACTTAGTATGATTCCTGAACATTTCTAGATATGGTTACCAGGATTACATTTTCTCCTGAGAATGAAGTTGTATTTTATTTATAGTCTTGCTGAGGTCGCATTTAACACAAGTAGCATGGGAGTCGATTGACATTTTTGCTAAAAATCCAACTTTACCAACATATAGGCACACTCATATCCCCCGCTTACTCTTTTTCTTGGGAGTTTCTCCATTATACTGCTACTAATTAGACTCGATTTTGATGAAAAAAGGCACTTCATTATATGTTACCTTAAAATGTCTTGATTTGCTATCATATTAGAGAATCTTAGTCATGTTTTCTTCAATTGGGTCCAGTTCTTGCTACCACAGTTTGGACTTTTTTTGATAATATTTTTTAATGTGGTTTTCCTTTGTCTTCAGTATTGCTTCGATTATTGCGTATAATTACTGATTGATCCTGTCCTATCAAAGGTCACATTTAGAAATATCTATTCCATGTTCTCATCTCGTTGGTACTTTATGGGAGGCCGCAATGCCCCGAAGATGACACTATTAGGTATGATGCTGTTGAATTTATTGCTAAAGTTAACGAACAACATTCTTTCAGCTTTCATAGTGCAAACTTTAATTTAATGCGAGTTCATTCATATTTGTCTTAATTGCTGCTTTTGTGTGGCTGAATTTTTTCTTCAAGGCCTTTACCAAAACAGGATAGCTTGGTTATACTTGGAGATGTCGCCGGTTAAGGATTACTTTCACTTAACCACTGTGGCTCTTACATATAATTCTTTTGCTGGATGTGGCTGG
>NW_021318890.1:0-66576 GCF_001605985.2 Dendrobium catenatum
GTTTGACCATTACTTATATATGAGTAAGAAGTTTCCTGTAACTGGGAGGAGACCCCAACATTAAAAGTTCGTCTAATGAGTACCAGTTGTTAACTGACGTGGATTGTATAATATAAAGAGGATATATACCGTATTCCGAACAAAATGTACATACATAATTCCGTTATCAAACAAATTGGCTTTAATTTTTGTCGTTTCGCAATTTATTTTGCTATCTAATAATTTGTCACTACTTTAAGTTGGAGCATAAGTTACATACAAATGAATATATCGTAACATGTAACTAGATCGTGTTAAATACATATCAATCTATCCAGAACCATTACTTTTAATTGCATCTATACTCCTTGTAGTATCTGTATTAGTATGATGTGGTCAACGTACTAATATGAATGACAGAGCATGAAATTGAGTGTTATGGATTGTCAAGAGATGTTATTCGTGAATTTTGGAGTTATATTCATTTATTGATGATCGAACTGTTGTATCATAGGTAAGTACTGGAAGAGTATGGTATTAATAAAATAAGAATTATCAATAATTTTTTAATGTTTTTTAAGTGCTGAGTGTTTTTGAGATTGGATTAGCTAGGAATAACTCTTTAGATATAATTCTATTTTATTATTTTTGATTTGGTTATTTTTGGAGTGTATGTGAGATCAGAGTAGTCGTTGGTTGCCTAATGACAATACCAAGAACTTTCGTTTTACTAAAGTGTCTAAAAGGTGCATAGGCCATATGGTTTTATGTAAATAGTAGTGACAATCTGGAAGCAGCCCTTGTAAGCGGCTATGTCGATATTAATACAAATTGTACTTGCTTTAAGCATACAATGATCCTTTGTATAAAAGAGTATGATGTCTAATGTGTATCTATAGATTGTGTATTTGTTGTCATTATAATGTTGGAAATTTTGCATTATTTTAGAAATGCTATATTTCGCATCTCGTTATGCTTAGTACTGCTAAACCATTAATATCGAGAGAACTTGATTCCTAACAAGTACTGGCCCAATTATGAGTATATTCGCTTAACCGACATGCTTGTGGCAGAGACTATGTTACAATTATCCTATAAATATTTTTTTTTAGTCCAGTTCAGTAAGAAGAAACTAGCTAAATTATCTGACTGTTCATACATGGATACAAAACTAGATTATCATCATTAATGTAAATGGTAAGTTAGATGTCAGATGTACTTTTTATTCTTCTAACTTTACCCTTATGACTCCATAAAAACATTTGGAATATTGTTGATGTACCAACTATAGAAGATTCTCACAATAAGGGATGATGAATGTTACGTTAAGAGATAGTCCAAAACCTTCCTTATTCGGATACCTAGGTATAATATGGTAGCCTTTAAAGAATTCTCCTGACTACAGGTTAAGTGACAGACTCTTATATAAAATCAAACTTTGAAGAATGGCCACAAGAAGGCACCACACTAAATTTGTCCGGTATAACTTGTCATTAAGTTGAGGAATAAATCCGATTATTCCTAATATATTTTATTTTCATGCAAGTCATATGGCTGAATTTTCATTACCGGCAAACATGGTCTTTATGTTTCATAAGCTAGTAAGTTATCTAGAGAGCTCATATGGAGTAGTTTCACAAAAATTATAGATAATGAGGTCTTAAACAGGCATGAATGCCATGTTCATATTTTCTATTAGAGCATACCTTAATGTATTTAATTTGGCTCAAAAAAATTGATGACCATCTATTTTTTCCATTTATTATATTGAATAAAAATAAAAAAATGTAATTAAGACCGTTCCATCCATGCACTCATTTCGAACTCATTTACTTTCTAATTTTTTGGAAATTTATCACATAAATTTTATCCAAGAGATCCAATAGAGTTCCACATAAATTTGAATAATTAAAAGAATAATTCAATAATCTATTTGAATCCTTTGTAAATAAGAGTGATGGTGTCCACCTACTCTTAGACAACATAAAGTACTCCTATCTAGTAAATAATTGAGCTACAGTCTTTTCGTCATTGAAGGCTCCACGCTAGGTGCTTGCTTAAAACCCACACACCTTTTAATTGAAATTTCATTAGTCTTAGAAAATTGATGAACTGTTTCAATCTGGGGGTTGCTCAATGTAAAATATCTCCTTAAACTCTCATCCATGTTTCTAGAAAGAACTCTTACATCCATTTGATTAATTTAAAACTTTTTTGAAACCAAGTCAAAGGGCTAAGAGTACCCTTATGGCACTTCTAGTTTCTTAGCTAACAGGTGGGCAAGTATTCTTCATAAAATTATGCCCGTCTAATCTATGGTTATTATTCCCTTGGGCTTACTATCTACGGCCTTCATTTTACTATGTCCATGAAAAATCATTCACCTTTATTTTATAAAGTCCATTTTGATTCATGCTTTTATGTGTCTTGACTAGTTCCAAACATCATATATTTCGGTAAAAAATCAGGTTCAATTCTTCTTGAGCTTTTGCTAGGTATCCAAAATTATCTCCTAAAATCTTTTTAGCTATATTAAGTGTTTCGATTCTAATCTATTAAAGAGAATTATGATTATGCTCTAACATCTCCTAAGTACTAAGAAATGAGCTCATAACATTTCTTCACATACTGCGAAACTCGGCTTCTCACACTATAAATTATTCTTTAGCGAATGACATAATATACATATTTACATTACTCTTGAGGAATCTTACTTATGAAGCTTATTAACTCCTTCATCTGTTCTCCTTTCTTTTATGGTTCATAGTTTTTTACTCCCTGAGTTGTCTCTTTTATCTTCTTCCAATTTCAGATCAGAGGGTTATCGGCTATTCAGTCAACAAACTATTGGGTGTAACTCTTTTAGCTATCTAGGGTCTCCTATGAAATGATCTTATTAATAGGCTTTCCACCATTAATAGATAGATAAATACCCTAAGAATGACACCTACTATCATAGAACTTGGAGGAATCAAATTTTTCCTAAGAGACAGTTTGACCAATTAAAATTAAGATGAAAACACTTATGTACCACCTATAAATTGACATTGAAACGGTTGAAAGCGATTCGGTGTTCTATAAAATTCCCCTTAAGAGTTCTTCATAAGGAGTTTTATTCAGCTTTGATCTAATGTTCACCCTATTTAAGACATAACACGCCATGTTTACCGCTTATGCCCAACAATATCTAGGAAGGGTGTACTCAGCTAACATTGCCATAGCAGCTTCTACTAAGGTTATATTCTTTTTTTCTGCTATTCCATTTTGCTGAGGAGTTTTAGGGGCTGAGAATTTATGCTCTATACCTATCTCTTGGCAAAATGATTCAAATTTTTCATTTTAAAACTCTCTATCATGTTGACTATGGATTATTGAGATTTTATATCCTAATTTTTGTTGAATCCAAGTGGAGAAAATCTTAAATTCCTCAAATGACTCATTCTTGTGTACTAGGAATCTTACCTAAGTGAATTTAGCGAAGTCATCTATAATTATAAATCTATAAATTTTCCCACCTAGGTTAGCTGTGCTAACGGGTCTAAATAAGTCCATGTGAAGGATTTTTAGTGGCCTAGATGTGTTCACATCTTTGATTGGATGAAAATATGATTTTATTTGTTTTCCTAGTTGGTAGGCATTGCATAAATGGTCCTTTGTGAAGTCTAACTTAGGTACACCTCTAATTAGATTTTTTTGAGTGATATTTCTAAGTGTTTTAATACTAGCATGGCATAATCTCATATGCCATGACCACGAGTCATATATTATTATTTTTAAGTACAGTGAATTTGAATTTTCAATGCAATCAAGATCTAATATGTAAACATTGTTCATTTATTTTCCTTCTAAAATAAGTTTGTCATTTAAACTAATCAGGCATTTATCGAAAAGAAATTTTATGTAAATAGAGGAGATGACAACCAGATGTGAGATCTGTCAAAGGAATAAATACCTGGTTATGTCACCAAGAGGATTACTACAACCGTAAGCTCTACCGGGAAGATTGTGGAAGGAGATATCTATGGACTTCATAGATGGGTTGCCCCACTCAGAGGAGTTCACAGTGATTTTAGTGGTGGTGGACAGACTGAGCAAGTGTGCACATTTCATTCCTCTCTGACACCCTTACACCGTAGTGAAAGTAGCGTCAGCCTTCATCAAAGAGATGATTATATTATACGGAGTACCAGAGGCGATCGTATCAGATAGAGATAAAGTGTTCCTCAATCACTTCTGGAGGGAGTTATTCAGATTACAGGGGACAGTTCTCAAGAGGAGTTCATCTTACCACCCATAGACAGATTGCCAAATGGAAGTAGTCAATAAGAGCTTGGAGATGCACTTGAGATGCTTTGTGTTAGAGACACCCAAGCTATGGGCTAAGTGACTATCATAGGTTGAGTACTGGTGCAACACATCTTTTCATTCTGCTTCACAGATGACCCTATTCAAGGTGTTGTACGGACCAGATCCCCATACTTGGTGCATTTTGGGAGTAGCAGCACTCTCATTTTTTCAATATAAAAGTACTTGGAGGAGAGGGATTGAGTGGTAGAGGAGTTGAAAAGGCATCTACTGAGAGTTCAAGAAATTATGAAGAAACAAGCAGAAGGACATAGGAAGGACATTCAGTTTGAAGTGGGGGAGAGGGTGTTCTTGAAGCTCCGATCATATAGACATAAGACAATCGCCAATATGAGGAATGAAAAGCTAGCTCTAAGGTACTTTGATATTTATGAAGTACTATAGAAGATTGAGATAGTATCATATCGACTGAAATTACCACCAACGATGATTTTACATCCAATTTTTCATGTCTCGCAGTTGAGGAAGGTCATTGGTAACTACACAGCCAACCCCGAGCTACCACGAACTGAGAATTTAGAGGTGATTTTGAAACCTTTAGAGCTGATGGGGGTTCACTAAAAAGAAGATGAAACTAAGGAAGTGTTGATCAAGTGGAAGAACCTCCATGATTACGAGGCCACGTGGGAGCCATACGAGAGGGTGAAACAATGGTTTCCTTATTTTCACCTTGATGATAGGTGATTCTTTGAGAGGGCGGTATTGATGTGTCGCCAGTTCACCCTAAACTAGTCCAGCCGGCCCAAGAGCCGGTTCAGGTTTATAGGAGGCGGAACTTGTCTGCCTCCCTTGGGTTTGGTCGGCCACATGGTGGGCCCCAACTTGCCAAATAGCTTTGAATTTCAAAGAGGAGTGGGCGACTAAGTGTTAGGAGGGAGAATAGTTTAGGAAAGTTTTTGTATTAAGAGGGAAAGGAGGTTTAGGAAGGATTATGTTTTGTTTGATTGAAAATTAGGGTTTCTTGGCATTTGGGCTCTTGACTCTCTTGTCTAGAGATTTGGGAGAGACGATCCTCCTCTCGAATTGAGGATCTCTTGTATCTTGCTTTGTGTTTGTTTCCCTTTGTTTTCTATAAGACATTGTTATCCTTGATTGTTCTTCCACGACGATTTCTACATTTTTCTCGCTGTTTTTATCGATTATTGTTAGGTTTGCTTGCGAACTAAAGTAGACCCAACATGATTACTTGAGAACTCAAGTATTTCATATCAAAGGAAGTAGGGGTAATTCTACCTTAAGACAAAGAACTTAAGTACTAAGAGTATCCTAAGAGAGATATTTCATCTCATTCAAAAATAAGGTCAATTGCTTATATCTATGAGTTTTTAACTATGTTTTATGTGCTTGATCTTGATTGATTTAAACTCGATGTGACCAATTTTGATGTTATTGGATTCATTTCTTCGAGCCAATCATCTTGTTAAAATTAGAATTTGGATAGTTTAGAGCTAAATTTAAAAAAAAAATCATACTATTTTATATTGAGATTAGTGTATTAATCATTTTAGTTTTATTGTTTAATATTTTAATTTTTTTAAATATCTTAATACAAAAATTTTCAACTGATTTGAGGAAGCGCGTGCTGTTATCCTTTGGGTGATGGATAATATGGATGGCTCTGACAGGAAATGCTATAGTGATAGGTTCCTCAGCCACCGGACACGCTAACATGCGCTGATATCGTGTTACCGTGCACCTAATTTAATCCTGCCCGCCATCTCTCTCTCTCTCTCTCGCTCGCTTGTAGCGCAGGTGCCCATCAATAATATACCTGAAGAACCTTTGCTTCGATGCTATAAAAGGCCACGGCGGCCACCTCTTCCTCTCTCGATATCTCTCTCTCTCTCGTCGAAAGAGAGAGATATTTTCTCTGCCACGTCTATTTTATCTGGGCCCTTTTCTTTGAGTTTGGGTGTAAGGGTTTGGGTTAGGGCTAGGGTTTTGGGCCGAGAGATGTGGGATGCTTGGATCGCTTATGAGGTTGCTGTCGACGTGCTGGTGCCCACCCGGCCGTAGCAGTACTGGTGGAGATATTGATGATGATGGTCAGGAGGGGCTGCTGTGGTTCCGGGACATTGGGCAGTGTGCCGGTGGGGATTTCTCAATGGCAGTGGTGCAGGCAAATCAGGTGCTGGAAGATCAGAGTCAGATCGAGTCAGGGCCATTTGGCACTTTCGTCGGTGTATACGATGGACACGGCGGGCCAGATGCGGCGCGCTACGTTTGTGACCATCTCTTCAGGAACTTCCGAGGTGATCCGTCGTCATTGTTGTTTGCTGATGACTTTTGTGCTGCTCCGATTCTCTTGTAGGGACTGTGATTTAGGGTTGCTGTTATGCGGACTTTGGCTGGATTTGATGCGATTTGAATGTTTAAGGGCTGTTTGGTAGTCTATTTTAGGTAGGATTTTAGCAAGATTTAACATAAATTCTGCAAAGCAGTATTTAAAGACGTTTAAATCCCTACTTGCTTGATAAACCTTGTTTCAATCCCTGTTATTGATAAGCATTTCGCCAAATTCAGTGTCTGCCATCGTGGTTCAAAGATTTTACAGGTTTCAAAAGGCTAATGGTGGGAGGCTGCTTGGGTGAGGAAGAATAATTAAGATTGTTACCCTTCTAGTTTATTAGGATTGATGCTCGTGTAGCTTTTATAGTGGATGTATTGAAAGTAGTGGAGTAAGGATGATCTATGTAGTGTTATCCACGTAGAAAAAGGGTTTATGTGAAATCCAAGCCATCGTCAGTCGTCACTGTTCATATTCTTTCTCAGTACCTGGAAAATTGCGATGAGCAAGCTTAGGGTAGATAACCCATTCAAAGCCTTCTGTCTTGTGGCTTCATGATACACTAGTGGCAACCCCGAAACTTGGCTCCACTTGATAGAAAAATTCTATGTATTTAACTCTAAAATCCTTCCACATAGATGGGCTAACATAAGAAAGGTATCAATGATTCACTAGATGGCAAAAACAAAAAGTTTAACAACATTTGCTCCGCAAAACCACTGTTTGCCATTGAAATAAAAGGAATTGAAGTACTAATTAGCAAATCTAATGTGATAATGGTTATCCTCAGAGTATCAATTGTAATTTAACAACTTCTCAATTAGATAATTGGAGTGGATCAACTATTTTGTAAGACTAGTTTTGAAATCATCTTATAAATAGAGATTCATAAGGAGATTCAAATTCATTGACCCAAAATATTAGATCAAGTAGGGGTGTAAACGAGTTGAGGAGTCACTCTTGGATTGAGCTTGAGCTTGATTAATTAGTTGAGTTCGAGCTTGAGCTTTATTCTACGAGTTCGAACCGCCTCATTGGCCTGCTCGTTTATTATGAAAGATAGAAAATGATTATTATTTAAGTAATTATTATAATAAAATGATAAAATAATGATAAATTATAAGAAAAATAATAAATAATTACTTAATATAAGAAATTGTCATATAATATTTAAATATTTTTAACAACTTTGTATTTAAAATCTTGAATCATGATATATTTTAAGTATATTTTATATTAGTAATTTTGAACGAATTGGCTCACGAGTTAGCGAGTCGTGTCTGGGTTAGCTCAAACTTTGCTCATTAGCTCGTGTCTGGGCTAGCTCAAACTTTGCTCATTAGCTATTCGAGCTCAACTCACAAGTCATTTATCGAGCTGAGCTTGAGCCTGAGCTGGCTCACGATTCAACTTGAATCACTTACACCTCTAAGATCAAGTCATTGAAGTAGCATTTGAGAATTAATGGTATAAGTAGTATAGACATCCAAACAAAGACACTTTTTGGTAAAATTACTTGGCTATGATTTCACCATTGAATATAACTTAGGTAAAATAAATAAGGCTACTAATGCCTTATTAATAATACATGGACGCATCGAAGAGCCCTAACCAAACACAAGATTGCTTATACTCATCAGTACCATTATTCCCACTTGATGGATCAAACAAAGAACGAGCTTGTAACAAACTCTGGGATGGTATGTGTTGACAAACATCCAAAACCATCAAGTTGAATATCCACAATGCGCTGTCGAGATGGTTTAGTTAAAAAGAATGGAAAGGTGATGTTAGTCACTGATCTGACATTGAAAATAGTGGTGTCCTAGGAATACCACGCTAGAGTGGTTCGAGGACAAGAGGGAGCAAAAAAGAGAAAAAAAGCTTCATCGAATGGCGGAACACTTATATTAGGATGTCTAATAGTTTATCCAAAGTTGCTCAATTTGCTAAGTGAACTTTATAAACTGCAATATTGCTCAAGTCGCCTTTTGTTCCAACTGCAAATTAAGGAGATATTGCATTAGATTTCCTTATGAAGTTATCAACATCCACTATGGTCATTGTTTATGGACTTACTAAATATGTACTCTTTTAAACCTTAACTCAATTAAGAACAATAAGGGTTCTGGCAATATTTATCTCTGTGTACAAACGCCATGAGGTGAAATATAATAATCTCAAATTGCAATGGGCTGTTTTTGAACAATTTTTGGGAGTTAATTCAAGGTTCTTATCACAAAGCATTACAATTAGTGCCGACATTCGAATAGCAAATAAATTCAATATAAAGAGTAGAGAGCATTAATTATCCCAAACATGTGGATTATGCCAACATTCAAATATCAACCAAGTCCAAAATGCCTAAATCGTCACATGAGTTATTATGTCGGGCTTGAAATCTAGTAAAATCCGGAGAATAGTGATAGACTTTCATGTAGTTAGTACCTCGCTAAAAAATATCAACATAATATTCTAGCCACTAAATCAACAATTTTTTTAAATAAACATGAGATTGGACCGAGCTTTAATCATCATAACCTTAAGTGAAGGCATTAATAAAGCATTGGTGAAAACAATTGTAGATTTGCAAAGTGAATAGTTAATGGGAATAGCAGCAGGTTCTCCAATAGGTTGACAATTGTTTGATCCAGGAATAGCTCTTGGTTAATCAGATGATGACTCAAATAGGGAGTATTACCAATAACATTAAGTGAAGGCATTAACTAAAAAGATGAACATCCCTAGGGAAATAAGGTAGAGTAGGCAGGACCTATTTTATTGAAAGACCTCATTTAAGCATGATTATTAATAACACAATAGTTTAATGTGTCCATATTATCTTCAAAAGAGCCAACTTCAACAGGTGGAATCTTGGAGGATGATTTCCTTAAGCCTAGTTGAACCTTGAAGCAATCGATAAAATCATGTTAAAGAAAAACAAACTTGTTAGATTTACAATGTGAGTTATAACTTTTAAATCCCAATTTTTGCCAAAAACCTTGGGATGAAGTGATGATCTGTACTTTCTAAGCTAACGAGGTAGAAATATCCATCTCAACGAGAACACATGCGATAGATAGTAGAAAGAGTCTAGCAGTAAACACATTCACCTGTAGTGGTTTGCCAAAAATTGAATCTAAATAATGTATTGTGGATTTATTGATGTAGTAATCACTTGCAATAGAGACCACTTTAAAATATGCATTTTAAAGGCATTTGCATAATAGGCACTCCTAGAGAACATTCTATAATAATTTTCTTCCAATGATAATTTGATAAGCACATGACACTTGTCAAGAAATCTAACAGAGTAATCACTTGACAAATGAAGCTCAAACATGAAAGATCGAATCATTTCAAAGCTTGGGCACCAAAATGAAAAATTTTCAATAAAAGAGTAGGAGACTGGAGCAAGCATATTAGAAATCTTTGCCTCTGAAAATAAGGTTATTGTGAGGAGCAGCGGTATGCTTGTGTCACACAGAATTTGGGTGGCGATGAAAGAATAATATGAAGGCAAGCGGTGGTAAGGATTGAGAGGGGCCTTTGGCCATAACAACATTTGCAAAAGAAGAGGGAACAATAGGCTTTGAAGTTTGACTACCAATGCCAAAAGCAATCCGACACGAGGAATCAACAGCTACCTTAAATCATCTAGAGATGTTTGACGGGCATGCAATAGCAAATTATTGGGTATATCCATCAAAGCCATGGAAATAGGTGTTGCAGAAAGCCCAAATAAGATGACGATAAAGTATTAGAAGTGGCAGGAGAAAGCTCTAGTTTAGAGAAAAAAGGACTGTAAGTAAACCTTGCCATGATCCAGACTTAAAAGGGAGATCTCTAACTCGGTAGTGGGCACAGTAATAACAAAAATTCACTTGTTGTATGGGGTGAGTCGCCGAAGGAATAGAGACCGTTGGCCCAAAATAGGAGAGGACGTTGTCGCTTTAAGTATTGAATTCCAAAAGACTTGACAGCATTCAAGATTCAACAGACAAGGTCACATGGGTGATCTAAAGGAGACGCACTTGTGACCAAATATGTGAGAAAGATTGTAGGCAAGTGTGGAAGCATGTGTCCGAGAAGCAGCCACTAGGGCACATCACCACAAGGATGATGGTGAAGCTTGAATGTTCTAGGATGGTGGAAAGGTTGTCAGAGTGTGTGAGCTCGACAATGGATGTGAGAAAGGGTTGTTGGAAGCACAAAATGGTAGTTTGGGTTTAGAATTTTCCATACATGGTTTGGAGAGTTTGTTATGACCAAATTTGTCAGTGTGGTTGTTGAAGTATAGCTTGTCTTGAGAAAGCATATAGTGGATGATGCGGTCTGTTAGTTTATTGTTGAACTTGTCTTCTTGAATGAAGGAATTAAATTGTTGTTTATGATTGGGGTTACTTGTCATCTGCCTTATATCGACTCTTTGATTTGCTTTTTGTTTGTTTCCCAGTGCAAAATTGTGTTCATAGGTAAATGAACATTTAGGAAGTCAGAGATTTTATTTTTATTTTGGTTGGTTGGATTTTGGGCGTGGGGTGTTTGCAGTGGTTTTCTGCAGTTAAGCTGCTCAACATCCTTCGTGTATCAATTGCTCATTGATTGACCTAACCCATAGTGCTTGGTTCTGGCAGTTATAATTTTGGCTATTTTTCTTGCCCTTCATTAGCATATATAGAAAACCAATTCATGGAGAATATTTAATTTATTTGCATATGCTTGTACTAGTTGCCATCTTCTATTATGTTTCTACTTTCTATTTATGCAGAGATTTCGTCTGTATCTGGGAGTGTGACGAGTGATGAAATCCGGAGGGCTTTTTTAGCTACAGAAGAAGGATTTATAGCACTTGTTTCACAACTGTGGAACTCTCGGCCTCACTTAGCAACTACTGGCTCCTGCTGTCTCGTTGGATTTATCAGTCAGGGGACTCTCTTTGTTGCAAATATAGGTGATTCCCGTGCTGTACTTGGGAGGAAGATTGGTAGCACTAGCGGTATTGCTGCCATTCAGCTGTCTACTGAACACAATGCTAACGTTGAAGCTGTGAGGCAGGAACTGAAGGCACAGCATCCAGACGACCCACAGATTGTTGTTTTTAGACATGGTGTTTGGAGGGTCAAAGGCATCATTCAGGTCAGTGCCTGAAGCGTACTATCTTTAGTGTATATGTTGATGTTCAAGATTTTTTCCTTGTAACGTTGATAGCATTTATGGAATTCATTACTTAGTATTCTTTACATTAATCAAGATTATGCCTTTTTCCCTTTTAATTTAGAGACATGTATAATATATCACTGAACCCTTCTTCCATGTTCCACCTAATGCACTTGATGCAGGACTATATGCGAAATAGGAACCTTGCACAAAATAGTTAAAGAACAATTTTGGATTTTCGTTATTAGCCACTAAAACAACAAAATGAAACTAATAAGTGGTCACTTCCGTTTAGGCTAAGCTAAGCAAGAGACTAAACGAAATCAAAACATTTAGAGAAATTAAAGCATTGCATGCGGAGTAGTTTCCAACATAACCTTGGCCTAACAATGAGATCCAAAGGCAAAGAAGTAACAATCCTACGATTACTAGTGGATGGCGATTAGTAGACACAATCTCTTGCTAGAACAATCTCTCTATGAGGCAAGTAGAATTTGAAAGTAAATGAGTCAAGGAAGAAGATCACCTCCTCGGAGGAACGTCTTGATTCACCTCGTACCTTCCAATAGTTGATCCTTCAAAGGCTTGATCAAATCGAACATCACGTGATCCACAGATTTTCCATGGATCCGTCGATGCATGGACTTACGTTGATGAACGACAATTTGAGAAGATCCTTGATGCCTTGGCCGTCGTATGCGAAGCCGGAATCAAACTCTGGATCGGTCAAACATCATAATCATGTGAGGAGAGAACACGAGATAGAAGAGGGAGAGGGTTGACGGTGGGGAGGGGGGGCCGGCGGCTTGTAAGGGGGGAAATGCTAGGGTTAGGAAGAAACTAGGTTGAGTGGAAGTGAAAATGTTCTAATTCCCAAATATGAAATTATTCTCAGATTTGAGTAAGAATGGAGGGAAAATAATTTGACTTTGAATTTCAAATAGCACGCAATCAAGTCCCTTAATGGAGCATTAAAGGAAAGGGGCCTACTAAGGGGGCCGGTAGCATGGTGAGAGGAAGGGGGTTGGGGAAGAGTGTTATGTGTTTCCTAATCCGCTCCGACTAATTAATGATGAAAAATTTCAAATCCGTTCCAATTCAAATTTGAAAATTGAAACCTCATTGAAACTTTCCTAATTTGGCATCGGTCAAATTTGGAAACTTTCAACTCATCAAATTTTTGAATTTCAAATTTGAAAATACGTGAGGTGGCGGCAAAGGAGCCGGTGATTAACGGAGAGGTGGGGGAGTGGATGAAGGGGAGGCCGGCGGCTAGAGGAAGTGCCGGCGGGATGATGGTGAGGGTCGGGTTTTGTGATTGGGATGAGGGTGAGCTTTGGTAGGAGGGGTTATTGGGTGGTGGTTGGTGGTGGGGGGGATGACCGGCGGTAGGCGTTGGGTAGAGGGGAAAGAAGGAAGGAGGATAACCAAGAGCCACCGTTGGTGACTGTTGGGTACGACGGGTGGCCTCTCCTAGGCTCCACCAAGCTCTCAATCTCTCTCTCAAGCTCTCACTTAAGCTTCAAGAAGACAAATGCAGGAAAATTTCTTAATATTATTCATTAACCTTGAAAATAACAAGATGAAGGCTATAAATAGCCTCATACAATGACCTAAAGCAAAAGGACTCAAATACCCTCAATGGGCTACATGACTCAATCCCTCAAGCAAGGGTAAAAGCGGAAAATACTGAAATAAAAAAGATTACATCAATAAGTAGACAATAATAAAATTGTGGCCGTTGATTTACGGCCACGTCGACGGTAGACTTTCCAACCGATGTCCCCATCAACACTCTTCAAGCCGTCATAATTACTAAAGTTCCTAGCACTTGTCATTATTGTCAATGGTAAAGAAAATCTCTTAAGAGTTGGCGTAAGACTGCAGTTGATTGCATCGAGTACCTACATACTTGAGGAATCAAGGTTTGGTGCCGGTAATAGGTCCTTGTTGTGTTGGTAGGGGTTTTATGTGATCGGTTATGATGTCAAACTATAAGAGAAGAAATGTTTTTGTATTAATCTTTAGGAAGAAAAGATATTTTTATAGTTGTAGTAATATGATGAGAATAAAATTTAGAAGCCGTGATGCGATATATTGAAGTTATGAACAAAGGCAATGAAACATTAACTTAGAAAAATCGTGTTGATATTAGTGAATCAAATTAGTTTTTGTTAGATCTATTATGTAGTAAATTTTTTTGCTAAGAGAACAACGGAAGTATTAATGCAAAAAATGATTTTTATAAGATTTTTGTAAGTGTTGATAGGTGCATCCAATTGTGTCCGTAATAATTGATTTGATAGAAATTGAACACATCAACATTTCCCTTGTTACTTTATAGTCGGAGGCAAATGGAAGGTCTGCTCACCTCTACTTGTAAATTGAAGCGCTCGATTCCCTCTTTTGATTTTTTTTTATTGTCAGTAGGAGTTGCTTGAACAACTTTATAGTATTAACTCTTGAACATTTACTCTATAGTGACGTGAATTCTTTCTGCTGTTCTTGATTTTCTCCATTATTGGGAGATGCCCTTCCTTTCCTCTATAGGTGATTATTAATAGATGAGGATTTTGAAGCAAAATAAGTGCATATGCATAATCTCTGAAATCCTTTGGTTAACTTAGAATTTGTTAGTGCAAAAAATCCTCAATCATATATTTATAATTACGAGATATTACTCTATATATTTGGAGGGAGGCAAAAAATGATGAAAAGTTTTCTCCATAAATTTAACAATATATCTGTAGAGAGTTTTTTGGTGTCTGCTTTGGTGATGAGTGATGAGTGCGACACTTCTAAATCGTCATTCACAGGTGTTAAATGAGGATTTGGAAAACCTCAACTTTTTGATAGGTACAACTTTAGTTAGCATGTTTGCAGGGTTTACTAATCCCTTAATCTTGCTCAGTGATAAATTGGCTTTTTTGAGTTGTCTACGTTAGTGTTACTTTAATTGTATGAATTTTATCCTAGAGTGGAAGAGGATGTTTTTTGTTAGGTGAATTGAGGTTTGATTATCATAGAAGATTATATATCCCATCTATGTTTTCTCTATTTCTTCTAGAAAACTTTCAAGCTTAACTATCTCTTTGTTGGCTCAATGACGGTTACATATGCTACTTCCATTGTCGAGAATGCAACAAATCTTCTATAACCGAGTCTTTAACACCAATTTGCTGGTAGTGCCACCCAAGGTATAAATTTTCCCAATAATACTTCTCCATGTATTTAGATATTCTTGTATATCCGCATTTATTCTCCATGTATTTAGATATTCTTGTATATCCGCATTAAGGTATTCTTGTAGCTTTATATATCTTTTTTAAACTTTAGTGCGTCTTTGATTACACTGTTCAGGTAGCTTAAGATTCACTTTACAACTTCATATTCCTTTTTAAGTGTTATGCGTGGATTGTTAGCTCTTACTACATGTAAAATATTTGGTTTTGTGCAAAATATTTTATACATCAAAGAGCCAATTGTTGAGGCATAGGATACTGTAGTCATGTAATGTTTCTAGTGATTGGAGAACCTGAAATGACTTGCAATGGAATGCTCATCATCCTTGCTTGATTCTTATTAAATTTGTCCAACACTTTTTCAATGTATTGAGATTTGTATAAGTTCAAGTTACTTGTAGTTTTGTCTTGATTTATACTCATAATGAGAATATTTTTGACTTACCTATGTTCTTCATATCAATTTTTGTTGACAACTAATCTTTTCATTTTATTGATCTTCTTGATGTCAACCCTTGCAATTGACATGTTGTTAATATATAAAAGCAAGATGTTACAATCTTTTTTGTGCTTTATATATAATAGTAATGATTAACTTTGTATCTATGAAGTTAATCTTATGTATTTAGCCTTCAAATTTTTGATATCATTGGATAGTGGCTTTCTTCAAGTCATAGATGCTTTTATCGAGCTTGCAAACTAGAAATTTCTTTTTTTACAACAAATTCTTCAGGTTTAACTATATAGATTTCTTCATCTAGATAGCCATGGAGGAAAGATTTACTAATACCCATTTGTTGACAACACAAGTATTCTGTAGCTATGAAGCTCAACTGTAGTTGTATAGTTACTAGTTTAGTCATTGGAGAAACTTTTAGCGGAATCAGCATTTTCCTTATGTTAGAAGCCTTTCACTATATTCTTATCTTGTAGATTTTGTGCTTTTTTTCTCATCCAAGATATGGGTGTCAAAACGGGTCGACGGGTCGGGTTTGGGTCGAACCCGACTTGACCTGGGTCTAAACAGGTCAACCCGAACCCGACCCGACCCATGCGGGTTGCCAGGTTGACTCGAACCGCGACCCATTTGGAAAATGCCAATCTGAAGCCAGGACAGAGACGACTGGGCGAGACCAACTGACCGATTGCGGAGTGCGGATGAGGGCCGCGACTCACGAGGCAAGCGGCGTCCGGGGCGGGGGCAAGACTCGAGGCGAGGGCCACGATCTTGCGAACCCAAGTCGCGAGGCCTGCCGCCTGCGGCGTGCACAATCTTGCGAACCCGAGTCGCGAGGCCTGACGCCTGCGGCGTGCGCGATCTTGCGGCGGCCAGGCGAGGCTAGACCGTTGAGCACGAGGTAGGGCCGGAAATCGAAAAAACAGCTAGGCGAGGCCAGCGCAAAATCTTGTTAGGTCGCGCAGGATCCGGGTTAAACGGGTTGATCCGCAGGTTATCGGGTCAACCCTAACCCGACCCGTTCAAACGGGTCATTAATCTGAACCCAGGCCAATCCTGTTTCACAAACGGGTTGACCCGAACCCGGATTTTTTGGGTTGGGTTCTGGTCGGGTTTTCGGGTCGTGCCAAAAATTGACACCCCTAATCCAATAATTTTTAGATCCATTTATGTTTTATTACTTTCTTATCTTTCAGTAGCTTATTTAATGTCCATGTGTTGTTTTGTTAAAGAAAATTCGTCTCTTTATTTATTGTTAGTTTTTACTTGTGTGAATTGTTAACCCATAGAGCATCTTCCTAACATTTAAGTTCATGTCCTAGAAAGTTTTTGGTAGCCCTACATGCAGCCTCATACTCATTGGTCTTTCCATTTAGAGGTTTGTTAATCATTTCGACTGCTCCATTTCTTCAAGAAGTTGCTAAGGCCATTTTCTTCATTCATTTGTAGATAAGACATTACCCAGAGATTTCGCCCTCATTTTTATGAGGACTTTATGATCTTAGTTCTGGTTTCCTATAGGCGCAAGCCCCTATAATTAATTACCCCTCTCGACAACGAGAGAGAACTTTCGATTAAGGCTAGTCGTCAATCAGATACTTAGAGAATACATGTTATCTGTCATATAGTAGTAGCATGGGTTTGAGATATAGTTGGAGAATTTAGAGGATTGGAAGATTTTGAGATTTGATATTTAAAATTGGAAATTTCACCATTCTGCACTTAAAGCGGATGGTGGGGGAATGGATGATGGACTCGATCAAGATCCCATGGTTCCGTCGTCCCGGGCCATCGTGGTCCCTGGTCTACTTAGTCAGAGGAGGTAGTCGACCCAACCTGACAGAAGGATCCTTGTCGGCAGCCATGGGTTGTTTCGTCCAAGGGGACCTTGTAAACCTGGGGTGAATATTTATTTAATGGGACAAATTTGAATCCACTTTAGCTAACAGAGGGCTTTGTGCCCTATCGATCATATCCTATTGATTCATATCTCAAGGATTTGATGCCACTAAGGAGCGTATTGGCTCTGGTCATAACTGGTATTTTGTGGTGCCATTTGACGACAAACCACTCAGTTCAGTGGGCCCCGAGTCATAACCGTTTATCCTACGGTGTCATTTGGCGGCAAAACTGCCAGTTAGAGGATACGTACTACGTCCTTAATGGCAGGAGATTGTTTGAGAATGGATCCTAGTGATATTTTCGACTAGGCATTTGGCTCTATGTGAGCTTAAATAAATTTTAATTTTTTCACCTCGGCAAACTGTTGTGGAAGGTGGATGAAATTTGCTTTAAGTATGGATGCATAATTTCAATTTTAAATATTTGGGATTTTGGGATTTCTGGAATTTTGAATTTTATGGGTATTTGTATAGAGTTTGAAAGGCATTTGAAATATTTGGAATGGTCCACTCCGGTTGAGATTAGTATTCAACACGGCCATCATCGGGGTGTGGGGTCATTCATTGACCAAACCTTGTTGACCCTATCACCTTGTCGATAGGGGATCGGGCTTTCATAGATTTCATGCCTTTATTAGTGAATTCTCTTAATCATAGGCCTTGAAGGCCTAATATGAATGTATTAAAATAAATACAGCGGTTGCCACAACCGTGTATTTGTTTGAAGGTTCGAACCCTGTCGGCTCCTATTGATCCGCATAGGAGGATCAAGTTCGAACATGAATTCACTTATCGGCTCGCGTAGCATCCCTAGATGTCATGTTTGTACCAATAACACGTTCACCGGGGCTCATGCGAGTATTTGGGGCATTTTGTAATTATGTATTGAACCTTTTCGACTCCTATTTACATGCTTAGGAGGATCAAGTTCAAATTTATTGACCCGCGCAGCATCCCTAGACATCACGTGTGTACCAATAACACGCTCGTCGGGACCCATGCGGGTATATTATACATTTACCCCTTTTTAGTGTACCTACTTGTATACAAACTATAGTGCACGTGTGGGGCATTTTGAGACTTTGTTGACGCCTTTTGTTTGCTTGTACGAAGGTTGCAGATCCGGTGGCGTGAAGTAGTAGTTTATGGATTGAGTTGTTTGCTGTTTTGTACAGGCAGATTGTCGTACACTACTCATTGCTATCTGCATGTGGATTGTAGTGTACTAACGAATCTCTTGCTTGGTTATAGATGATTGCATTTTTTGTAGTGCTTCTGTGTTCGCTCACAGACAATTTGTTGTATGTGCAACAAACTTCTTATAGCAACTCGTATGCATTTACACTTGATGTAGTCACTTTGCATCTTGCTTGTGGACAATAGACTGGGTGTACTATGAGTCTTCTACAGTGGCTCGTGGATACTTGCACTTGTTGTAGTCATTTGATATTTTGTTTGTAGATAGCATTTGATGTGTTGTAAGTCTCCTACGATGTGCCTTCTACGAGGACCATAGGCATTTACACTTATTACATCCCTTGTGCATTTTACTGTGGTTTTTGGTCCTCACAGTACATCTGCTACTACTATATGAATGCAGGTAGATGTATTTGTTCACATATTGTAATTGACTACAGGATATTGCATTTACTGATGTCTTTTTGTATCTACCTGCAGATGGCACATGGTGCATGCATTTGTATTCGTAGGGAACTTGTATGTATTGCAGATCTTTTTGTAGTGACTTGTAGGAGTTTGTACACTTTGCAAGTTTTGTGTGCATTTACATGCACACTGGCTTCCTTGCTATCATTCACAAAGGATCTTGGTAGTGGCTTGTTATCATTTATGTTCGGACTGCTGCATGTATTTCAGATCCTCAGGTTGTAAGGAATTGGTGCTTTTGACTGATATTAAGTGGTTGTTGACTATGAGACAACTTAGCATTCACCATTTATTATTTGCCATCACCTTTGGTTAAACTTTTGTATAAAAGAGAGCTCTGCTACATCTGCCTGTGAACCCCTTTGTTTGTATGTGATGAGTCTCCTACAATAGCTCATAGAAGCTCCCCTTTTTGCATTCTGCTTGTGGACAACATTTAGTGTGTATGTCGAGTTCTCACAAGGACCCTTTACTCTTGCTTATAGGGAGCTAGTATATTTGCTTAACACTGGATTATTGTTGATTGTAGGAGTGTTATAACATTCACTGCATGTTATTGATTGCCACATATAAGTATATTGTTCTGCATTAGAAAGTTCCTTCTATCATTTCTCATGAATGACAACTCACATAAGTATCCATATGCATTGGAGACTCGTCATATCTGGAGCATATCCACTTCGTGCGTAGTGCCAGCAAATCATTGAATTTATTAGCAGCCTACCATGTTTATATGTTTCAGCTTTTCGTGCTCTTAGATAACCACTATATTCATCTACGAGCTGGTTTCCATTGATTGGAAGGAAGCCTTACTATTCACTTCACGTTCTTCATATGTTCTTTGTGAATATGACATTCATGATTGAGATGAATAACATGCACTCATGTTATACACTCACTTTAGGTTGATCGTATACGATGAATTTGATATTTGTTGATTTGAATATGCACTTCCATTTTCCCTTACGATCATTTGAATGTTGTTGTCCAAGGAGTTACATGTTAGAGTGCAAGAAACTTTATTTGTTTGCATAGGGATTGAATGACATCTCCAAAAAATTCTTTAACATTTTGAAGTCCTTCATTGCTCATTTGTTTCATTCATGTTCAGACCAATGTCAAACTTGATCTCAAGCTTAATAAATTATGCTTAGGTTCATTCAAGTTCTAAGTATGGCACATTCAAGTACAAATCCAAGTAGCCTTGTTCATTTCCAAAACTTGCTCATTTGAGTCAAATGCTTACAAGTTCAAGTCCCAAATAACCTTGTTGAATTTAAGTACAAGTTCAAATCAACTTTGATTTGAGTCTTTTGATCATTTGAATTTTGAGTTCAAATGGTCCAAGTCATATTCACTGAGATCTCAATTAGTTTGAGTTCTAAAATGAGTCTTCAACACCTTTGCTTGTGTTCAAATCATTCATTTCATGATTTGATCAAGTTTAGTGAGGTTCAAAGTCTTTTGCAATGCACTTAGATCCCTTGTCATTATTCATTTGAATTCAAATTTAGGCTTGTTATAATTTGCTTAAGCTTGAGTTCTCTGTGCATTTTGTTCAAGTTCAAATTATCTGAATTCAGTCTAAGTCTAGAAGTCCTTTGTTTTCCTTTGAGTTCAAGTATTCAATGTCAAGTCTGCTGCGGTCCAAATCTTTATCTTTAAGTTCAAATGCTTTAGTTCTTTTGAGTTCAATCAAGTCCAAGTCCATGTCCATTTTCGTTCAAGTCCTCAGCATTTTTTAAATGAATTTTCGGCAGCCTCCCGGCTTCTCCCCTATTTAGGGGAAAAACCAAGAGACAATCTTTCTCCTCGACGCTTCGTGAGCGCTTCAGGTAGGTGTCAAAATGACACCGCGGTTGCAAATTTTTGTTAAAATCCCTGCCCACTACGTGAGCGTTTAAGGGTTTGGAGCACAAGTTAGAAAGAGCACAAATTTCCCCCCTTTGCACTAAGTGAGCGTTCGGAGGTACTTATATTAAAAAAACATTTTTTTATCCCCCTCGCCGCAAGCGCCGCACCGATTACCCTCCCTACAACGCTACGTGAGCACGTAGGGCTCTCTCTCTCTCTCTCTCTCTCTCTCTCCCTCTCTCTCGGCTTGGGAAGAAGAGGGCACGACACAGGGAAATAGAGGAGAAAGGAAAAGGTCAGATGAAGTTGTCGGCTTAAGTGGAGATCGGGATGGGGTCGGTCGCAGGCGGAGAGGTCAGTCTCTCTCTCTCTCTCTCTCTCTCTCTCTCTCTCGATTTGGGGGGAGAGTCGGCGCAGGCAGAGAGATCAGGATTAGGTTGACGGATTGAGGACGTCGAGCAGAGCTTCGATCAGGTGGAAGAGGAGTTGCTTGGTGGAGATCGGAGGAGTGGGGTCGGACTGAGGAGAAATGGGCGAAGGTCTTTGGTCTCGGCAGAGGAAGGGAGATCGGAGGTCTCACAGATTGGAGTCGTGTGGGAGGAGAATCAGCGACCAACCCCTGAAGCTTCATTTCACTCTCTATTTAATGACGAGAGTGGCTATGGTCGAGCGGGTTCTACGCAGATATCGTGGGAGAGGACACGAGCGGCGCCGCTTGCAGTGTTACGGACATGAGCGGGATATCTGGCAAAGCTTTACACGTAGGTAATGATTTTTTAAAGCCCCTTAATTTGTTGTTCTGTTTTTATTACAGAGGTTAACATCGGGTCAACCCTAACCCGACCCGTTTTTCAAACAGGTCATTAATCTGAACCCGGATCCCGAATCCGGATTTTTTTGGGTCGGGTTCTGGTCAGGTTTTCTGGTCGTGCTAAAAATTGACACCCCTAATCCAAAAATTTTTAGATCCATTTATGTTTTATTACTTTCTTATCTTTCAGTAGCTTATTTAATGTCCATGTGTTGTTTTGTTAAAGAAAATCCTGTTGCTTTATTTATTGTTAGTTTTTACTTCGGTGAATTGTTAACCCATACAGCTTCTTCCTAACATTTAAGTTCATGTCCTAGAAAGTTTTTGGTAGCCCTACATGCAGCCTCATACTCATTGGTCTTTCCATTTAGAGTTTTGTTACTCATTTCGACTGCTCCATTTCTTCAAGAAGTTGCTAAGGCCATTTTCTTCATTCATATCCCATTTATAACATGATAGTTTCTAAACTCTACGCCATCATGCTCTTCACAATGTTATACTGCAATTTTTTTTTATTTTGACACATTGATTTTGGCACCAACTTATTTTCAATCTAACTTCTCCACTTCACAATATAATAAACACATTTGTTTTTAGTGAAGTAACTTGTACCTTCTTGGTGCAATTGTCTGTGAAAGTGATAAGGTACATGAAGTCTCCTAGGGATATTACAAGAAATGACCCTCATGTATAATGTGAACCAATTTTTTGTTTTTTTTAGTTCTCCTCTAGTCTTAGAGGATCTCCCTTCTTTGCTTTCTTGAAATGCAATCTTAAAAAAAATTAGATTCAAAAAATTTCTGATGTAGGCAGGGGGGGGATCAAATCATCTTGAATTTCTTCTTGACTTTGGGCTGCTTGCTGTTCTCGTTTTGGGGCCTTGGGCTGCTTGCTATTCTCGGTTTGGGGCCTTAGGCTGCTTGATGTTCTCATTTTGGGGCCTTGGCTATTGCTATTCCCGTGAAAAGGCTGTTGGGGTTCTGCCCCCTTTTTCCTGGTCTCCTCGGTTTCTGCTGGTTCCTCCCCTTGTAAGCTAGATTGGGATGAATGTGGATGATATTTTGGGTGCCTTTTCAGCTGCTGTTTGTGGTGTCTTTTGACCTTCTATATCCCCCATTTTAATGGGCTTAATTAATGATTATGGTGACTGTTTGGTTGCCATCTCAAGTCCTATATATATGTGATGTTTGGTGAATAAAAGAATGATAAAAAATGGTATTTTTGGATAAAACCTGAGGGTTTTTGGAAAAGTTTGCTAGCTTGTTCCTCTTCTTCTTCTTCTACTACTTGGGAAGGCTTGCGAGCTTCTCCTATCTTCGTTTTGGACTTCTTGCCTCCTCTCCGCAAGTACCATTCCACTTGTATCCTTCTTCTCAAACAAAGGAAAAGCAACTTTAGGTGTATTTTTATGTTTGTTTATGTGTCGTTTGTAAGTCAAAGTTGTAAGTGTCGTTTTTAAATTATAAAAGTTAAGGGGGGGGGGGGTCAAATCATCTTGAATTTCTTCTTGACCTTGGGCTGCTTGCTGTTCTCGGTTTTGGGCCTTGGGCTGCTTGCTGTTCTCGGTTTGGGGCCTTGGCTGTTGCTGTTCCCATGAAAAGGCTATTGGGGTTCCGCCCCCTTTTTCCTGGCCTCCTCGGTTTATGCTGGTTCCGCTTATTGTAAGCTAGATTGGGTTGAATTTGGCTGATATTTTGGGTGTCTTTTCAGCTGCTATTTGTGGTGTCTTTTGGCCTTCTATATCCCCCATTTTAATGAGCTTAATTAATGATTATGGTGTATGTTTGGCTGCCCTCTCAAGTCCTATATCTATGTGATGTTTGGTGAATAAAAGAATGATAAAAAAATGGTATTTTTGGATAAAACCTGAGGGTTTTTGGAAAAGCTTGCGAGCTTGTTCCTCTTCTTCTTCTTCTATTAGGGAAGGCTTGCGAGCTTCTCCTATCTTCATCTTGGACTTCTTGCCTCCTCTCCGCAAGTACCATTCCACTTGTATCCTTCTTCTCAAGCAAAGGAAAAGCAACTTTAGGTGTATTTTTATGTTTGTTAATGTGTCGTTTGTAAGTCAAAGTTGTAAGTGTCGTTTTTAAATTATAAAAGTGGCTTTTTGAGTATTTTCTGTATATTCTTATCCTAGGAAGAGTTTTTCTCTTTGCAAAAATTTGGGGCTTTTCCCAAATTTTTGCTTGCGTCAAATTGGTATCAGAGCAAGTTGTCGTATGAGTCTTGGTGTCATGTAAGTTTTTTTTAGTCATGATTCATAGTCCATACAATCAGCCTTCGGAAGCCTCAGGACAAGATTCAAAACAAACTCAAGCCTCATTGGGAGATGAATTCTTTCAACCGGAGGAAAATTGATGTAGGCAAGGTGGGGGGGGGGGGTCAAATCATTTTGAATTTCTTCTTGACCTTGGGTTGCTTGCTGTTCTCGGTTTGGGGCCTTGGGCTGCTTGCTGTTCTCGGTTTGGGGCCTTGGGCAGTTGCTGTTCCCATGAAAAGGTTGTTGGGGTTCCGCCCCTTTTTTTCCTGGCCTCCTTGGTTTCTGCTGGTTCCGCCCCTTGTAAGCTAGATTGGGATGAATTTGGCTATATTTTGGGTGCCTTTTCAGCTATTGTTTGTGTTGTCTTTTGCCCTTCTATATCCCCCATTTTAATGGGCTTAATTAATGATTATGGTGGCTATTTGGCTGCCCTCTCAAGTCCTATATATATGTGATGCTTGGTGAATAAAAGAATGATAAAAAAATGGTATTTTTGGATACAACCTGAGGGTTTTTGGAAAAGGTTGCGAGTTTGTTTCTCCTCCTCTTCTTCTTCTTCTTCTTCTTCTACTAGTTGGGAAGGCTTGCGAGCTTCTCCTATCTTCGTCTTGGACTTCTTGCTTCCTCTTCCTCTCCGCAAGTACCATTCCACTTGTATCCTTCTTCTCAAGCAAAGGAAAAGCAACTTTAGGTATATTTTTATGTTTGTTTATGTGTCGTTTGCCAGCCAAAGTTGTAAGTGTCGTTTTTAAATTATAAAAGTGACTTTTTGAGTATTTTATGTATTTTCTTATCCTAGGAAAGCCCCAAATTTTTGCTTGCATCAATTTCATATTTGAGAGTTTATTTTTGGAGTGGAGGATCTTTGTCTTTCTTGCTCATGTAGCCTAATCTCTGATGCTAGGTTTCTATATGTGTGTTTCCACTTATTGCAGCTCTTATTTCTTATATAGTTGTTTTTGTATAGATAGTATAATTGTTTTTGTATAGATAGTATCGATCTTGCTATCTTTGATCGTCACCATGGTTCCTTCGGTTTCATTATAGGTATTGGCATTGAATGTGGCATTGTATCCTTTAGAAGTATGCTATCTTATTTGATTATCTTTCTCCGTTGGCTAGGATTGTGTTTGAACTGATTAGCGCTACAACATGCATGCAGAGTCAAACCTTGTATTTAGTAAAGAAGGGAGTGCCCTAAAGTTGAAGAAGCTAAATGTACATTAAATGCTAGGGCCATGGAGAAGGAAGTAAAGTTTGAAATATGAGTCAGTTGTTCAAGCTAGGGGTGTAAGTGAGCTGAGCCGGCTCGAGCTCGACTTGTTTATGAGCTCGCAAGCTGAGCTTATCGAGCCACGAGCTCGAGCTCAAGCTCAAACTCCACCTCGTTTATTTGACTTGCGAGCCGGTTCGAAATTATTAAATTTAAATATATAAAAAAAATTAATAATAATTTCATATGTATATTTTAAATTTTTGCTTGTTAAAATTTCAAAATCCAATGCTCATTTCGAGTTCTCAAATCCTGCCTAAATCTGAAATCTCAATCGTCTCTCTCTCTCTCTCTCTCTCTTCCTTCGGTGCAGTTGTAAGGAGAATTAAAGCCGAGAATTAATTTTCGAGGATTGTGCGTGTTGGAAGGAGAACCTGACCACACCGGAGGCTTGGCGAGTGGCTCAAACCTGTTTACGGTGGAATGAGTCGAGCTCGAGCATGATTTTTTAGCTTGACTTGAGTTCGAGCTCGAGCTCGGTATTTAACAGTTGAGCTCGACTCGAACACCTCCTGACTCGAACTCGGCTCGACTCATTTGCACCCGTAATTCAAGCTAGATATCCAGAACACCTATAAAGAGCACCAAAATTTAGGATTTCCATTGTTAGAAGAGATCCCTTTGATGGAAAGCAACAAGATGAGAAGCCCAGAAGTGGCCTGATAGTGGAAAATAATATCCGTGAAAGCAAAATGAGTGACTCGCCCAGGATTCTTGGAGTAACCACTAATTAAAATTACAACCCATCCACTGAACCACACCTTGTAGGCAGCAGAGAATGGATTGCCTAGAAGCTACGGACACTAGGGTACATAGAATACTAGAATCACGGAGAAGGAAAGAAATTGAGCTAATAATCTGGAGATATGTGCCAATTATTCAAAGCTAGAGATTCACAAAGTCCACAAAGAGCACCAAAATAGAGAGCTAGAGCCAATTTGCTAGGAGAGATCCCTTCGAGCCAGAGCAGTAAAAATGAGAAGCCCTAAAATTGCTTGGCTGGGAATGCAAAAGGAGCAATTTGCCTGGCAATCATTAAGGCAGCATGCATCCAGGAGAAAATGAAAATCTACTTCAAGTTTTTGTATCTTGGATTTACTTTTCTTCTTGCATGAACATAATTCCATGGAGCTAAAATTAATGTTGATATTCGTTGCAAAATCATAATATCACCATCCTCTCAATAAAATGATTTTCTTCCTTTAGTCTTTAGCCTTTGTCTTGAAGCATTTCTACTCGCAAAACTTTCTTACTAGCGCCATGCTATTGCTAATTCATTTCATAAAACGGCAACAGAAGTTTTTGTGAAATGATGCAGGCTGTAACATAGCTTAGCACGGTCCTTGGGATTATGATTACTTTGGCAAATGATTGTTTTCATTGACCAGATTAGTGCTTTATTTTAAATGGATGTCTACTGCCATACCCATTTATTTCTCTTCTGATGATTCATATTTTCTTACTCTTTCCTAAAGATGTTTTCTCATTTAGCAGTTATAGCCCTCTTGTTGATGCTTTTGTGGTTTACTATGCAGGTTTCTAGGTCTATTGGTGATGCATACATGAAATTTGCACAGTATAACAGGGAACCAATCAACGAGAAGTTCAGAATTTCTGAACCACTGAAGATGCCAATCATGACTGCAAATCCAGCCATTTTATGCCATTCTATTCAAACAAGTGATTCTTTTTTAATATTTGCATCGGATGGCTTATGGGAACATCTGAGTAATGAGAAGGCTGTTGAAATTGTTCACAATCACCCCCATGCAGTAAGGATTTACTGATACATCACGGTTATAGCTTTCAATCATTCCTCAGTAAATGAATTCAGCCTTTATTTCTTTATCATGAATCATTATAATTTATTAAATTTTTTATATTGACAAAATAGTGAGATGGTGGTCTTAAGCGAATTATTATTTTTTTCCGATTATTTATCACTTACATAAACCTTTTTTTTAATAGGTTGCGCCTTACTTTGTTGTAGTGGGTTAGGGGGTTCTAATGTGAGAATTTATTGATTTATTAATTTATGATGAGTGCTTACGAGAGAATTATTGAAATGAATGTGTAAATACTCATATTGATTTAGAATATGACTGCTCTGATACTTTCTGATCTGAAATTATATGAGTGATACCAAATATAGAATTGAGATGTTGATGAATTATGATAGTGGTAGGATAATGAAGGCTTTATTGTGAACTTGAGCGTTTATTTGAAGCCTTGTGATTTATGCAAAAAATTAAGAATCAAACAGGTTAGGGTTTCCTTGATGACGATTTAAGGTTTCTCCCAAATTAGGAAGCATGCAAGAACTATGGAGATGGTTGAAAGAAGAGCAAGGTGAGATGTTTGCTATGCAAGATGAATCCCTAAGCCCTAATCATAATTCTATATTTCCTCTTGTAGGGAGAGGGAGAGGGGACGAGAGAGAGAGAGAGAGTGTCCAAGTCACAAATAAGATAGTGATTGAGTTTTTGGCTCTTGTTGTGATAACTGAAAATAGGTAGGAAAGATAAATAAGTGATTGACCAATGAAAATTGAGTACTATTATGCTTTGAAGCTTAAAAATAAAACCTAATGAAATCCTATTTAGAAATGTAGGATGCATCACAAATCCTACTTCAAATGATTAACAAATTTAATTTATTTCTTGTATTCAATGTATCTAACAACAATAATTTAAATGCTAATAAAATAATCTAGAATTATCCTGAATAATTTAAATAAACACAAAACAATTGTGTGGCAGATCAAGGCTCTTTGGTCTTGATTTTGATGCATTTTACAATGATCGAGCCTTATCTTTATTTAGAACATAAATATTCTCCTTTTAAATTTGATAATTTTAAACCTAATTGTCTTATGACAAATTCAATCATAATTGTATTGAATTGGGAGTTTGAAGAGCTTCCTGGATTATGTCTACCCCCTTTATGTCATTTGTTTCTGCAAAATTGAATCTATTGCACATAATGTCGAAAAGAAATTAGGGTGAACACTTCTGTAATGATATTTTCTCTAATTATATAATCAATATAATTGATATTTTGAGTCTTCTAGGAGATGTAATTTGTCCATCCAATGTGTTAAGCCCATGTTATGTTTTTTTGGATATTGGGGTTGGTTTGGATGCATTTTGATAATGATGGATCTGCAAAATGCAGTTGATCATCAAATTATGATCACCCAATATTGAACTAGACGTGATTTGGAGGGGTGGTTACTGTTGTGGCCATCGCAATAGTTTGGTTGGTATGATGTTGCAAGATGCCGACCTTCCTGAGTAGTTGCAAATATGTGCCTCTTGATATCGCCTTATGAGCTGTCTGCTAAAATACTCACTTAAAGGCATCATGCACCCGCAGTGAAGACCTAAGCTAGAATGATAATTACTAATCTCTTTTTGTTCATGATGGCATCTTCATGAGCATCCCTTGTCTCCTTTAACTTTCAAAAAATTATCCAACTAGAATCACATATGGTCCCTTGGGCACATTCATCCTTCGCACGCTTGTATGATCAATTCACTCTTTTATGAAAAACATAACATGTAGAACATTGGGAGATGTATATTGAATCTCTCTTTGAGTTCTAGGACTACTACATGTTCCATTGAAATTAGTAGTTATTGTGCTTTTAGTGTGAATTTAGTAGCAAGGGCTTTAATGGTGATCTTGAAGTTGACCAATTAAATTTTAAAATTTGGGTATAACCTCTTCAAACTTCTCCTCAATGTTGGCTTGAGTTGATACTCAAGTTTCATGGGATTCAGGCCCCACAGGGTTTATAATGCAATACTTACTATCCCAAACAACGATGGGAAATTCTGTACTCTTGCATAAAAATATGCAATTGCAATGCAAATATCTCGCGGTCTAGGTAGATAATAAAGGCTTTATTGAGAACTCTAATATTTCTTGGAAGACATGAAGTTCACTCGAGAAACCAAGAATTAAACTATGTTTAGTGTTTCCTTGATGGCTAAGGTTTCATAATGAAAGAGACTTACATGAATGCTTGGATCAAGATTTCTTGAAGTATTCAAGTAGGGTTTCATTGTTTTGAACTAAACAAGAATAATGAAAGAACTATGGAGATGATTGACAGAAAAGCAAGATGAGATATTTTCCATGCAAGATAAATCATTAAATCCTAATCAGGCGTGGGTGGAAGTGAGAGAATTGACTAAATAAGAATGAATATTATGGTTTCATCAAAGCTTGAGAAATGTAATATCAAATGATTTCTTATTTAAATATATGATGCGATAAAATGCTCATGCAATTTAATAACAAATTTATTCTAATTCTTATATTTAATGCACCTAAATAAGAAAAATAATTGAAATGCTAATAAAATAATCTTAATAATCCACATAAATCCTAAAGCAAGTATATTGCTAGCTAAGGCTTTTCTATCTTGATTTTGATGCTATTTTAAATGTAGAATCTTACTTGCATATTTTTTAAGGTTTTAGAAATTTCTAGAACATAGATAATTCCTTTAACTTGGATAATTTCAAGCTCAAATTAGCTTGACCAATTTAGTCTCAATTGGATTGAATTAGATTTTGTAGAATCTCTCATATCATTGATCGAGAAGTTAATATTAGTAGTTTTAGGCTTTGTTGGGATAGCTTTCTTACTACTTTCTAAAGCAACTTTTTAATTCAAAAATTTTTTGTACTAGAAAGCTGCTTTAAAAAGTATTAAGAAAGCTGTTCCAAACGAAGCATTAATTTTTTGCTTTTAGTTATATGCCTTTTTTGTGAAAGACATTCACAGATGAATTCTGCCCAATTTAAATGATTCCTTATTATGATGCTTTTCATGTAACACTTATAAGTTTTTATTAGGTTGTGATTTAAAAAAAATTGGTGACCTTCCATTTATCATCTCATTGCTTGGAGCATATAGGTGTGCTTATCATGACCCAGTTCGAATACTCAAACTAATGAGATGGGAACTGATAGTCGGACGGTTAATATAATTACACATAATAGTAATAATTAACAATCCACAAACTTTGAAGAGCCATTAACAAATTATTCCTTTGCTCATGAGTACAAGTCAGATTATACCTGTTAGCATTCGAGCCACTTATGTACACAAAATCCTCTCTTTTAGCAATTTCTACTTATCAAGAGACTTACCTGAAAAAATAGTTTAATAGAGTGAATTTACAAAGTAAATTCAGTGGGTAATCACTATTTCATATACAATAGTTTGTCATATAAAATAAAACATATAGTTAACATATGCATCTTCTTTCATATACTGTAGATTTTATAATTCATCTTTCAAATAAATTGCTTCTTATTCTGTTTCATTTTTCCATTTCCGTTTAACATTTATTCCATTTCCATTAGTACAGGAGCACCATCTAAATACACCTATAAGAGTACAACCATTACTATTTCTTTTTTTATTTTTATTTAACGTGCACTGATACGTTTCTTCCCCAGCCAACTATACGGGGGTGAACTCTTAGAATTTGCATGGATATACCCTTTCCTTTCATTGTTTGCATTTGTTCCATTTCAGTCATATGGTTGTCTTTATGTACTTTTGAATAAAATATATGTATACATTTTCAAATTGTGCTTTATTCTTCTTTCAATGTATTTAAATCCACATATACATTTCACATAACACATTTTTATACTAATATTACTTTGTTACTTTAATGGATAACTTTAATCATGTACCATAAAATATATAATAACCTTCAATCATTTGTAATTGAATAAATAGTCAAGAAACTATATAAAATAAAAATAAAATCATGTAATATCTATAAAAATAACAAAAATTACCCACTTTAATTATTTTCGAGCTTTAATTCTTCCCAACCTCGAGTTTTGCTATAGAGATTTGAAACTTTCAAAATAAATTAGAAAACATCGTATGCCAGAGTAGTAGTTTCAATAAAAACCCCTAGTCTAACAATGAGAATTAATAAGCAAAGAAGCACACTCAAATCCCTACATTTACTAAACTTAGCAGAAGCAGGTAGAGTCGTCCGTCGTGACTGCAACAAATTCACAAGAAAAGTTAGGCTAAAGAAATAATAGAGTAGGAGGGGTAGAGAACCTTCGTCAAGGATCGCAACGATTCTCCACTCAACAATCTCTAATTGTTCTGCATTGGCTTACACCAAAGTATCCAGAATGCGCTCGATGTAATCTTCCACGGAGTGATCGATCCTCGGGTTGACGTCGAAGTTCTTCTTCTTCTCTTCACTTTGGATGGCTTGCAAAATGTTTCAAGTTGAAGTACAGTAGGTTCAATTTTAGCAATTGAGGGCAGATTTTTGAATCTGGAAGAGATGATGAAAATGATGTTATTAGAGTTTCAAGCCAAAACATCATCATCAAAGGCATGGGCATCGTTGCTCGGATTAGTAAGGGAAAACCTAATATAGGGACGATACGGGAGGATTACGAAGTATAGATTTTGGGAGAAGAAGAGGAGATGCACCTTTGGAGCTAATTCCATGGAGGGGAGCATGTTAAGGGTATGGCTGGCGAAGAAATTGGAATGATAAAGATCAGAGAGCTAATTTGGGGAGAGGAAAACTTGGAGGGATCACAACACGCGCTACATCGGAGGAGGAAGAAGCTAGTGGGGTGGTGACGATCTTAGGATGAGAAAGTTGAAGATGTCCATTTTTGAGAGAGAATATACTCACTAGTGGATTATAAGGTGGAGCAATATTTTGCAAAAAATGGGTTGACAGAAGATGAAAAACTCACAGCAGCTGCTCTATGTTTGGAAGGGAAGGATCTGCCTTGGTAGGCAAGGGGTGGGGGTCCTTGGTCAACAGCTAGGTGGGGGAGGGAAAGATAGGGTTTAGAGAAGATGAGGATAGGAAAACCACGAACCCGGCAGTCTCCAAGGTTGGTGGGTGATGCGCCAATCTCCCTCTCCAAGGGATCTCTCTTCGATCTCTCAAGCTCTCTCAAGAACTCCAACAAGAAAACATAATTCTCAAATAATCATTCATTAACCTCAAAAGAAAATGAGGGCTATATAAAGCCTCATACAAGGTCTCAAGGACAAATGACACTAATGCCCCTTGGGCTTACATACGACATCCCTTCATAAGAGGGTACAACGGAAAACTAAAGAAAGCAAATAAAATGCGACAACATAATTAAGAAAATACATAGGAAAAATAAAAAAATATAAAGACTCGATCGTGGCCGTAGATCGGCGGCCACACCTCTGATAAACCTTCCTGGCTTCCATGATCTGATGTCCCCATCATTCATGCTCTAATGAGCTTGATCAATTTAGTCTCAATTGGTTTGAATTAGATTTTGGGGAATCTCTCATATCATTGATCGAGAAGTTAATATGAATAGTTTTAGGTTTCGTCTGGAACAACTTTTTTACTGCTTTCTAAAACAACTTTTTAGTATGAAAATTTCTAATTCAAAAAATTTTTGTACTAAATAGTTGTTCTAGAAAGTATTATGAAATTTTTTTCAAATGAAGCTTTAATCTATTGCTTTTAGTTATATGCCTTTTTTCGTGAAAGACATTCACATAGATGAATTCTGCCCAATTTAAATGATTTCTTAATATGATGCTTTCATGTAACACTTTATTTGGTTTTGATTTTAAAAATTTGGTGACCTTCGATTAATCACCTCATTGCTCGGAGGATATAGGTGTGCTATAGACCATAGCATGTTTGCTTTCACCCATATCGTAGCATACTGCATCTCTTATGCTATTTGCATGATTAGCAGAAAAAAAGTAAACTTAAATGCTATGTGCACGATGTATTTGCTATAACACGTCAGGCATATTATGCATGATACACAGTATTTGAGTTATCTATCTCATTTATTTATTTTTTTGATTGATTACTACATTTAAATTATTTGTATGAATAAGAAAATTTTTTGGACTATAAACATAGTATAATGAGAGTAGTTTCATTATTATGTTTAAGTCTCATGAAAATATATTTATTTTCTCTTTATTGAAGTAATATGATTGATTTATAGGATGTAGAGTAATTGAAGTAATATGATTGATTTATAGGAAGTAGAAATTTTAATCTTCCTTTATATGTAGGTTTTTATCGTCAAATGTTCATCTTGTATGATAGGTGAAAATTATCTTTATTATTTTTAGACGAGGAACATAACTGCCAAGCATCATGGAAATGGTTTCTACTAGCTTGTTCAAGTTCCCTCTAGTTATTCACTGTTCGATGTTCCAAGGTGTTTCAAAATGATGGTGAAACAGTCACAAACTATTTTGAGGAACTTCATAATGTTATACTGAGATACAGTTGATAATCAATAATTAATAGTGATTTAGGTTTCGTTTGGGGCAATTTTTTTATTGCTTTCTAAAACAGATTATAATATAAAAAATTCTAATTTACAAAACTTTTGTACTAAAAAGTTGTTTTAAAAACCGATAAAAAACTGTCCTAAATGAAGCCTTAATTTAATTGACATTTCAATTAAATTTTTATGACTAATTTTTTATTGAATAATAATAAAACCTTAATAAATTATCATTTCAATTAAATGATCAGTTAGCTTAATCATCCTGATTTATGTATAATTAAAAAAATAATGAAATTTACCTTTTTTTTGAAATTTCAAGAAATAACTCGCTTTGTTTTCTTAAGCTAAAAAATTAAAACATGATTATCAAACACATTTTTCCATTCATATTTCTGAAAACTAAAAAGAATTGTAGGAAAGGAAATCGAATCTAAACGTATGATTTTAGAAATTTCTAGAACATAGATAATCCCTTTAACTTGGATAATTTCAAGCTCTAATTAGCTTGACCAATTTAGTCTCAATTGGATTGAATTAGATTTTGTAGGATTTCTCATATCATTGATCGAGAAGTTAATATTAGTAGTTTTAGGCTGCGTTTGACAACTTTCTTACTACTTTCTAAAGCAACTTTTTAGTATGAAACTTTTTAATTCAAATTTTTTTTGTACTAGAAATCTGTTTTAAAAAGTATTAAGAAAGTTGTCCCAAACGAAGCATTAATCATATGCTTTTAGTTATATGCCTTTTTTGTGAAAGACATTCACACAGATGAATTCTGACCAATTTAAATGATTCCTTAATATGATGCTTTTCATGTAACACTAAAGTTTTTGTTAGGTTGTGATTTAAAAAAAAATTGGTGACCTTCCATTATCATCTCATTGCTTGGAGCATATAGGTGTGCTTATCATGACCCAGTTCGAATACTCGAACTAATGAGGTGGGAACTAATAGTCGGACGGTCAATATAATTACACATAATAGCAATAATTAACAATCCACATACTCTGGAGAGCTGCTAACAAATTATTCATTTGTTCATGAGTACAAGTTAGAATATACCTGTTATCATTCGAGCCACTTTTGTACACAAAATCCTCTCTTTTAGCTATTTATACTTATCAAGAGACTTACCTGAAAAATTAGTTTAATAGAGTGAATTTACAAAGTAAACTCAGTGGGTAATCACTATTTCATATAAAATAGTTTGACATATAAAATAAAACATACAGTTAACATATGCATCTTCTTTCATATACTGTAGATTTTATAATTCATCTTTCAAATAAATTGCTTCTTATTCTATTTCATTTTTCCATTTCCATTTTCATTAGTACAGGAGCACCATCTAAATACACCAATAAGGGTAAAGCCATTACTATTTCTTTTTTTTATTTTTATTTAACGTGTACTGATTCGTTTCTTACCCAGCCAACTATACGGGAGTGAACTCTTATAATTTGCATGGATATACCCTTTCCTTTTATTGTTTGCATTTGTTCCATTTCAATCATATGGTTGTCTTTATGTACTTTTTTCAAATTGTGCTTTATTGTTCTTTCAATGTATTTAAATCCACATACATTTCACATAACACATTTTTATACTAATATTGCTTTGTTACTTTAATGGATAACTTTAATCATGTACCATAAAATATATAACAACCTTCAGTCATTTTTAATTGAATGAATAGTCAGGAAACTGTATAAAATAAAAATAGAATCATATAATATCTATAAAAATAACAAAAATTACCCACTTTAATTATTTTCGAGCTTTAATTCTCCCCAACCTCGAGTTTTGCTATAGAATCCCAATACCCATCTCAGATCAGTTATGAGAATCTCATTGTTCCAATAAAACATAAATTTTCATTAATTATCGTTGAACAATCTACAAATTCAAAGTCACGATCAATTTAATTTGACTAACATCCTTAAGAGTAATGCTAAATGCATCTGCTAATATTACAAAATCTCGAAAAAACTTTCAACTTTCCATATCTTGAATATAATTCACAATTTAGTTCTCTGATAATGAAAATTATTACCTTAGCCAATGATTCCTTCCTTCCTCTTTGAAATTGTCTCCGTAGAAATTTAGATTCATCACTAAATTTCCTCTCTTTCTGCTTGACAATTACCTATTATTTCATCAATTAGAGAATTGTAAAATAATAACTGTAAAGGCAAAAGAACAATTTAATTTACTTACTTTTGTCGTCATAAATGATAATCCGTTAATTTGTCTTTCATCAAAATTTTCCATTACTTTATTTCTGAATTCCTTCTTCTTTCTTCCTTTAAAATAGTTTACCTCTTCTTAGGATTTGTTCACAGAAGAAAATGTGACAAAAAAAAAAAAAATTGGAAAACTTGCTTTTTTCCTCCTACTTCCTCTCAGCCGTTTCTCTCGACTGAAGATTTCTCACGCAATTTGCTTCTTTAGGAGTGAGCGAACCGAAGTTCTTTCGCATGAGGAGTCGTTCTATTTCATTCCCGTATGCATTCCTTCTCTCATAATCACGAACTGACCCGTCCAGGAGCTCTCGTGCTTGAGTTCAGCCCAGTCGGCTTCGCGTGCTGCTCTCGGTTCCGCTCCTTGTTCGTGCAGGTTATTAGTTAGGGCTGGCCGGTTCAATTGAACCAACTAGATTTAAACCGGTTATTACAGTGCTATAGGCCACATCATGCTTGCTTTGACCCATATCGTAGCATGCTGCATCTCTTGTGCTATTTGCTTGATTAGGAGAAACAAAATAAACTAAAATGCTATATTTCTATTTATTTGCTATAACACATCACACATATTATGCATGATACACTATTTGAGTTTCTTATTTCAAATTTTAATTTTTTAATTGGTTACTGTATTTAAATTTTTTGTATGAATAAGTAACTTTTTAGACTTTAAACATATTATAATGAAAGTAGTTTCATTGTTATGTTTAATTCTCATGCAAATATATTTATTCTTCTCCCTCTACTTGAAGTAATATGATTGATTTATAGAAAGTAGAATAATTGAAGTAATATGATTTATTTACAGGAAGTGGAAATTTTTGTCTTCCTTTATATGGCTAGCTAAGGCTTTTATATCTTTGATTTTGTTGCTATTTTAAACGTAGAATCTTACTTGTATATTTTGGAAGGTTCTAGAAATTTCTAGAACATATATAATTCCTTTAACTTGGATAGTTTCATGCTCTAATGAGCTTGATCAATTTAGTCTCAATTGGATTGAATTAGATTTTGGGGAATCTCTCATATCATTGATCGAGAAGTTAATATGAATAGTTTTAGGCTTCATTTGGGACAACTTTTTTACTGCTTTTTAAAGCAGCTTTTTAGTATGAAAATTTCTAATTCAAAAAATTTTTGTACTAAAAAGTTGTTTTAGAAAATATTAAGAAAATTGTTTCAAATGAAGCTTTAATCTATAGCTTTTAGTTATATGCCTTTTTTCGTGAAAGACATTCACACAGATGAATTCTGCCCAATTTAAATGATTTCTTAATATGACGCTTTTCATGTAAAAAATACTTATAAGTTTTTATTAGGTTGTGATTTTAAAAATTTTATGACCTTCGATTAATCACCTCATTGCTCGGAGCATATAGGTGTGCTATAGACCCCATATCGTAGCATACTGCATCTCTTATGCTATTTGCATGATTAGCAGAAAAAAAGTAAACTAAAATGCTATGTGCACGATGTATTTGCTATAACACGTCAGGCATATTATGCATGATACACACTATTTGAGTTATCTATCTCATTTATTTATTTTTTTGATTGATTACTGCATTTAAATTTTTTGTATTAATAAGAAAATTTTTTGGACTATAAACATAGTATAATGAGAGTATTTTCATTATTATGTTTAGTTCTCATGAAAATATATTTATTCTTTTCTCTCTATTGAAGTAATATGATTGATTTATAGGATTTAGAGTAATTGAAGTAATATCATTGATTTACAGGAAGTAGAAATTTTAATCTTCCTTTATATGTAGGTTTTTTTTTTATTATTGTTAGATGAGGAACAAAACAACAAAGCATCATGGAAATGGTTGCTACTAGCTTGTTCAACCATTTTCATTCATATTTCTGAAAACAAAAAAGAATTGTAGGAAAGGAAATGGAATCAAAACAACAAAGAATCATGGAAATGATTATCAAACGCATTTTTCCATTCATATTTCTGAAAACAAAAAAGAATTGTAGGAAAGGAAATGGAATCTAAACGTATGATAAACCGAAAAAAAATGTCATATGGTGTTCAGACATTGTAAACTTGCAATTTACATCTTGTCTTTACTACAACAACAATAACATCAAGCATTTATCCCACAATGTGGTGTTGGCTACATAAAACCTTTATTTTCCTTTCTGTCGTGTTAAGGGTCAAATTCTCATTTAAATCTAATAAAGAAAGGTCATTTCTAATATTTTCTAATGAAGCCTTTTTAGGTCTGCTTCTACCTTTCTTAACATTAAGCCAAATGTAATACATCTACTTTCCGAACCGGGTCATCGGAAGGCCTCCGTTTTATATAACCAAACTATCTATGATAACTCTCTTTAATCTTATCTTTCACTGGAGCTACGCCAACCTTTTTCACGTATATGCTCGTTTTGGATCCTATCTCTAAGAGTAAAGCCACTGATCTGCCCGAGTATCCTCATTTCTACAACACTTAAACTAATATTATGCTTCTCTTTTAACGGCCAACTTTCTACATAATAAAGCATTGCAGGTCTCACCACTATCTTATAAAATTTTACCGTAAGTATGAGGGGAATTTTTATATGACACAAGCCCTACTGAATAAAATCACTCATTTGTAAGGAGGATTGTGAAGTAATAATATGTTTACTGGGTGTCTGAGAGTCTCTATGCATCGTTGAACTGAAGTAGTGAAATGAACAAATAATAACCCCTACAAAACAGAGATGATGGGGAAGTATAGCTTGATGGATAGTTTTCCATCCCTCTTACATCGTCTTACATTTTAATATCACTAAAAATTACTCGTTGTGCTGCTGCAGGGAAGTGCCAAAAAGCTGATCAAAGCAGCTCTCCAGGAAGCTGCTAGGAAAAGAGAGATGCGCTATGCTGATCTGAAAAGAATCGATAAGAAGGTTCGAAGGCACTTCCATGATGATATTACTGTCATCATAATATTCCTGAACCATGATCTTCTGGCCAAAGGTTTCGCTCAAATGTCCACGCTATCAGTCAGGAGTGCCCTGGAACACTAGTTCTCCTCATATGCAAGGTAACAAGTCATTTTCTTTCCGCTGATCCCATATCCACAGCTTATTGCAACGCCTGTTTTTATCAGATTTTAGGGTGATTTCTTGCACGTTTCATCTATTTGGTTTAGTAATCAGTAAGGCTGCTGCACTCCAGATTTTTGCTATTTTCATGCTTTTCTTAGAGTGTATTCATTTGGGACTTGAACAATTCCTAGGTTTTCTTTACTTTGGGAGATTTTATTAAAAATAGAGGTAGCAGACGATTGATTCATTAGTTAAATTTTGAGTGGCTGATCATGAGTCTATTTATTATTATTCTTATCATATTTGAGTGGCTTTGTTTGGGACGGTTTTTTTTACTGTTTTCTAAGTCAAATTTTTAATACAAAAATTTTTTGAATTAGAATTTTTCACGTTAAAAAGTTGCTTTAGAAAGTTGCAAGAAAACTGTAAGCTTATGTTCTTTCTGATAATTGTTGATTTGGAAATATTTCTAAATAGTGAAGACCCCGTAAATTGTTATGTTCTTTGTGTTGATTGTGCTTTGATTCTGATTTTATTTTCGCTATGTAAACAACAATACTATGGGTCAAACAAATTCATATTCAAATTTAATTTATGCATAAGAAATACTTATATATATCTATTCATAATAATCGTATCAGACTAGATGATAATTATATTCATATTTTGAAAAATCAGAGTTGTACATTATACTAAATGCGGAAGAACGATCAAGAGAGTGATTGGAGGGAGGGATAATAAGTGGAACTGCCTTTGAAGTTATGGAATATGGCAGAACACAGCTCACTTTGGTTTGTTGGTTCGAATCTTGTGTGTATGATGTGTGAGAGTCGGCCTTAATTGGCCTAAATGTTAAAAAAAAAAAAGAAAGAGAAGAAAATGGCAGAACCTTTGATCAGTAAAAGGATTTTGGAATTTTGTAAAAAGGAAGGGTGGTGTTTTAGTTGGAGGTATTACTTCTCATAATATCTCTTATAATTCTATTAAATGTTCCATACGAGTTAATTTGATTTTATCTCAAAATTGTTTTGTAGTCAGTTTTTTGATTTTCGGGTTGTTTGGTTTGCTGAAAAAAGGGTGCATTGCTTTTAAAATATTTTATTATTTAGATGAATGTAAAATAAATGAGAGATTTGTTTTTATTTGAGATAAAATAAATGTAATATAAAATATATAATCGGTGATAGTCGGTAGTGGCGATAGGTGGTAGTGATGGTGGCGATTATTGGTAGCTAATGGTGGTGGTGGTGACAGTCATTGATGGTGGTATTGGCACGCGGTGGCTGATGATCGGTGATGTCATTAAAAATAGGCAAAATTTGAGGAACTTTAAATACATAAAAAATAAATTAGATGTTGAATTAAAATTTTATATTGCATTTGATTTATTTTAATCTGAACATCAATATTTTTCAAACCCGAACATTTAGAATATTTATGCCCTTTTTAGTTCAAACCTAACAACCCCTTAGAGTTGAGCTAAGTTTGGTGCTAGACTAGGTTAGTCTAATTTTTGAATAATAATTTAAATAATTATTATTTGGTCTTATTAATTTGAATAAAAATGAAATGATTTTTAAAATTTTATAATCTGTTTTTAAAATTGAATGTAATATTTATTTAAATTTTAATAATACGATTTTATTAAAGAGGATTTCATTTTAAGACAATTTTTTTAATAGTTTGAAGTTTTAAATATTAGCGATCATATTATTTGTAATGGAGTTTTTTTCTTTAATTTAGATTTTAAAATGTTAGACATTCTATTTCTTTGCCTTTGAATTATTCAAACATTTGAAAGAATGAATATTTACATCCTAACTTTTATAAAGATTCAACAATAATAAAAATATGTAGCTGACACAAATTTTTTATATAGAAAGTCCAAAAAAGAGAAAAAATCAAGAGGCTTGGCTTAAGAGAAATGAACAACTAAGGGGATATATTATAAAAATTTGTTACAGATAAGTATTATTATTTTTGGACATATAGATTAATTAAGATAAATTTATACATATATTACATATACAAGTATGAAATTTATGACTTCTTCATTGAGTTCATCAAATATCTAACACCCAAATTCTAATTATGCAATTATGCCTCCAATTCAAATTTAAAAATCTAAAAATTCACATTGACCTTTTTTTATTCGCAGTAGAAGTCCTTGAACCCTAAACCCTAGTTCTTAAAATTCGTCAAGAAATTCCAAGAATTCGAGAAATTATTACGTGCATAGTTCGGATGAAAAGTCGTCTGAACATAAATTTTTCTCCGGACTCCCATCACGCAAAAACATGTGAATTTTTTCTTATAGAGTAGAAATTAATATGTGCGGAGTCGAAACACAAAATTGCTTCCTAATATATGAATGTACATAGTATATGTATACTATGTTAAAAATAAAAGTAAATAATATATATACATTATATATACTCATAGTTCCAATGCAACTCTAAATCCGGTCTTAAAAAATAATCTCTTTATAAACAGAGTGTGTATAAGCCGAGAGAAAAAAAGAGAGAGAGATTTACATACATATCATCTTATACTACTCTATTTACATATTTAATACCTAAAATTTTAATATTACATACATACCACTAATAGTTTATTTTAATATCAAATATGAATGATAGAAATGAAATATTTATACACAACTCCCCTTGACCTATTGGTTGAGAGCTTAGGCTTCCAACTAAGAGGTCCAAGGTTCGAGTCCATGTATATGTGTTGTGTGTGTGAGTTTGCCTTAAATGGCCTAAATGTCCCAAAAAAAAAATGAAATATTTGAGTGGTAGAAAGGAAATAGGAGTGATATATTTGATATTAAAATAATATAAAATGGTGTATATATAATATTAAAGTTTTAGATGTTAAATATATAAATATGATAGTATAAAATGGTATGTTTGTAAATTTCTGAAAAAGAAACCCCCTGTCTAGAATGTACTCATAAAGTAACATGGGAAAGCCTCCCGAGTAATCTCCACCAGCTTCTTGCCGATCTGAGACAGCAAATAAGCGTCCAAGCAAGCAACCGCCATCTGATTCTCCGACAGCGGCCACCGATCCCAATACCGAACCTGCTGAAGCCTAATCGCCTTCTCCCTCCCCAGCAATTTTCTGGCGAGCTGATCTAGAGTTGTCAGCCGACGCAACCCTCGCCACGCTCTCGCCTCGCCGAGTTCCCATGGATCCACGTACACAAGCATCGGATCTGGCCGGCCGAGCCAATCGCCCGCTCGCCGAACCCCTGCTCCGACGAGCGTAACTTGATCTCGATCGAAGAGGAAATTGACGAGAGCGTCGGGAATTCCTCCGTCGTTGTAGAGGAGGGAGAATACGAGGCATCTGTTCCCGCAGCAGAGCTGGATGGTTGCGATATTGCCTGAAGATGGATCGATGGGAGCCTTTGGATTGAAGAGAGTTCTGGGGGTTGATGATGAAGGGAAGGATGGGTTATTGATCTGTTTAATTTCAGACGGCAAGAAAATCGAAGAATCAGGAGCCGATGCGGGTGGAGAGGAACCGACAGAAGCCATTGATTCAGAGAGAGTGGCGGCGGGTTGAGTTTCAGATTTCTTGGAGATAGCTGGGGGTTTTAAGGATCCGCCCTTTGTTTTAGCCGGAAAAGAGGTTGGGGGATCGGCCAGGTTGTCAAAGAAGTTAGGGTGGCGGCGGAGAAAATTGTTGTAGGAGGACGGCGAAGGATTTTGGGGAGTGGGAGAGATTGGGGGAGGGATAGTGCCGTACGTGTCAGTGGTGCTGATGCCGACGATGAGACGGCGACCGTCGATATGCTTTGTTCCGTTGATCCAAGCGGCGGCGACGTTGCTGCGATTCGTCACCGTGGCTTCTAGATTGATGTCGTTGATGACCACCAAGAAGGATTCCGGCGACTCTTGGCCCAGAACTAGAAACGACATCTTTCTTTTGAACTGGGTTTATGGTTCCTCCTACCGATCAACGGAGAGAGGGAAAAAGAGAAAGAGCGAGAGAGCATTATTTAAAATTAATTAAATAAAAAAGATTAAAAAGTAGAATTTAAAAAAGGCCATTTACATTCATATCATTTTATACTATTTTATTTACATATTTAACACTTAAAATTTTAATATTACATACATATCATCTTATATTATTTTAATATTAAATATGACATCCATATTTCATTCACACCACTCATATATTTCATTCTTACCATTCATATTTGATATGAAAGTGAAGTAGAAGTGATATGTATGTAATATTAAAATTTTAGATATCAGATATATAAATATTTTTTCTTCTTCGGCATTCTATAGATGCATATGTTAGATATATAAATATATGTATGTAAATCCCCCTAAAAATATTAAAAAGAATTTAAAGAATAAAATATTTTATTTTGTTTTTTAAAACACAAAATTTTATTGTTTTTAGTTTTTACATAGAAAATCCATAAAATTGCATATCTATTAAAAATTTGAAATATTTTTTTTTAACATGAAAAAAGTTTAGCAAAATACTTTTTGAAATTTAATTTGCAAAATATTTTTGTTTATGTTATTATTATTATTAATTTGGGATAGCTTTTAGATTATTTTTAAAACAATTTTTTAAGTACAAAAAAATTTTTGTATTAAAAAGATAATTTAAAAAGTAAGAAGAAAGCTATTCCAAACAAAACTTTAAACTCTACTAACATGAAAATTTTCTTTTACATACATGGATGGCAGTTGCTTGTCGGAGTTCTAAAGGATTATGGAGGTTTAGGAGCTTTAAAGGTCAACAAATTCACTATTGTTCGCGAGATCTAACGGTCTCTTAAATTCTTGAAGAAGATTGAAGCTTGTAAGGCCACATATATGATCATAGTCACCATCGATGCAACAAGACTTACACATCAGGATTTACATTACAGCTATTAATCATATTAGAAGGTGAAATGGAGAAAATTTTCCTTCAACTTTTGCAATGCAATTATCTTACTACGGCATATAATATCCTCATTATTGAAAATCTTCTATTGATATTTAGGCTATGTTAGAGATAGATTTTTTCCTATTTTTTAAAATATTTTTTAGTATACAAATTTATTGAATTATAAATTTTTTAATTAAAAATTTACTTTAGAAAATGATAAAACAAAATCTTAATTGAGAAGGTCCTTCGGTATACATGCCAAAGCATTCATCCATGATGGAGAAAATAAAAAGTGAGAGAAAAAGTTTGCACTGTAGCAACCAAGCACTCTGTCTGATCTACTTATTTGCTGAAATGAAGATAAGTTTCCTAAAAAATTTTATAAATATCTTCGTTTTGCATACAATATCTTCATTAAAATAGACAGATATTTGATTTGACATATTTATAAAAAGAGAATAACACTCAGAATGGCCCCATAAGAGTAATGATTCCGTCAGGTTATCGAATGCATTCGGAAACCAATAACAAAATGCCACGTCACTAAAGTGCTCGGTACAGACGTTCGGTACACTCGGTATTTTTACCGGACACAATGAAAATTGCAAAAGAACACCCCTAGGACATAAAATTGATCAGAGAAGATAAAAGTTGGTTGCCAAAAAGCTAGATTTATGAGGTACATAATAAATACACAATTTTATAAAAAATTGTATATTTATTATATATTTATTATGCACCCTCACAAAATTCAAGAGGTATCAGAACTTCGCACGTAATAATTTCTTACCAAAAGAGCCTTCCAAGAAAGATAAATGAGATTTGGAGAAGTATTTGGTCCATGCAAAAAGGAGTTGCTCACTTTGGCTATAGGAGAAGAGAAATTATTCTATGCGGAGTTCGGATAGGAAGAATCATTTGAACATACGTGTACATAATGTGTACCAATTTTTTGTATGCTCTTCCCATCCAGACTCCACTAGGAATAATTTCTCATAGGAGAAAACCTAGATTCTTCACCTTTCTTCAACCTCATAACATAATTGGCAAACACAAAATATATTTATATCAACAACAACAACAACAACAACAACAACATTAAACCTTTGTCCCACTACATGGGGTCGGCTACATGAATCCTTTTTCGCTATTGTATCCGGTTAAAAGTTAAATTCTCATCTAAATCTAATAAAGAAAGATCATTTCTAATATTTTCTAACCAAGTCTTTTTAGGTCTATCCCTACCTTTCTTAACATAAGTCAAATCTAATACCTCAACTTTCCTAACCGGGTCATCGGAAGGCCTCCGTTTAATGTGACCAAACCATCTAAGGCGACTCTCTCTAATCTTATTTTCCACTGGAGCTACTCCAACCTTTTCACGTATATGCTCATTTCGTATCCTATCTCTAACGGTCAAGCCACTCATCCACCTAAGCATCCTCATCTCTGCAACACTTAACTTAATATTATGCTTCTCTTTTAATGGCCAACATTCGGCACCATAAAGCATTACAGGTCTCACCACCATTTTATAGAATTTTCCCTTAAGTTTGAGGGAGACTTTTCTATCGCACAATAAGTCCGATGCATTCATCCACTTCAATCATCCAACTTGAATTCTGCTGATAATATCCCCATCAATTTCACCATCACTCTGAACAATAGATCCAAGATATCCAAATCTAATGCTTCTAATGATAAACATTGCAAAATATATTTATATCAAAATTTTCAAAAACCAAATCTAATGCTTCTAACGATAAACATTGCAAACAACTTACACCAGAATTCTGCTGAAGACATATCTCTCTCAAATGTACACAAAATGAAGGAGACCATCATTCTACAAAACCTTGATTCCAATAGCAGCCATTGATTGCAGTTGTTAACAGCAGAGAATTCAAATTCATTAAACACAGAAACCAAAATAGATTACAGCTATTCCATTTCACTACCATAATAGCTAAAAAATCAGCACTGAAACATATAGGCAGACCTTAACAATGGCTGAACTGAACAAGTAAAAGGCCATGGCTTCAGTATTGTATCTGGAATCTCAGGGATGTCCATTGCCATCCCACTTTTCTCCTCCACCTGCTTCAGAGTGGTGTTCAGAAACTTCAGCCTTTCAGTCAGTTCCATCACTCGGCTCCTCATCGCTGAATTCTCAGCATCAAGCGTAGAACACTTCGTACTGATCAGATTCACCTGGTTCAAAATCCCATCGTTTTCTTCCTTGAACTGAGAGATTTGGCTCATCATATCATCCAAATGCTGCTGCTTTTTCATCCGAGATCTCCTCGCAGATTCCCTGTTGGACAACATCCTCTTCCGCTTCCTCTCATCAATTTCCTCAGTCGTCATCTCTCTCAAAACAAGAAAATCTTGAGCAAAAATAGAGATCGGGATGACTTGAGAATCAGTTATTTGGAGCAAAGGTGAGCTAATTCATGAGATAACATAGAAGTAGTAGAGGAAAACAACAGAGAAGGACTGAAGAAGGCGAATCCTCTGAAAAAAGGAGCCGGAGTTCATAAAGGCCTGAGATGGTGGGTGTTCTAACCTAAATCATCAAAAAGATCGGTCAGATTTACAGAACGAACGGTATGGAGATGGAAAGAACTAGGCTTTGATCATATATATAAAAGCTAGGTTTAGAGATACCACAAAGAAGAGCTCTTGGCATGTAAAAGTCGTCGGAGAAACAAATTACTCGCCGGAAAAATCGAAACTTGGAGAAAGATGTTCTACGGGATAAGAATTCCGATAATTTCGTACCAGAAACACAAAATAAAAACTTCGCTGGAAACAAAGCGGATCCTTAGATCCAGATATGGGGAAGCCGGAAGAGACAGAAACAGAGGGGCCATCAGGAGATAAACGACAGCGGCATTTATAGCGGAGAGAGATTACAGATATGCTTTGCGGGATAAATAAACTAAAAATTTTCATTTTTTATAATTAAAGTATTCATTTGGAATTAAAATTCTAATGACAATTTAAAGACAAAAATGTGATTTTTTCTAAATTATATCTAATTTTTTAAGGATATTTAATATATTTAAAATAAACATAATTATATATAAATTGGTATTTTGAGAAAAAAATCATTTTAAAATTACTAAAAATTAGCTTTTATTTTTTTTCCATTGGATTCAACAAATTTTGTGGATATAATTTGATAGGTTATATGACACACTTTTAATTATAATTGAATTTATTATTATTATTATTGAACTATTATCTAATTTTATTTTTTGAATGCGTTCGGAACTATTCAAAGATCTTTTTGATTTGGCCATTCAATAGCTATTTGAATCTAATATTTATTTAATATAAATAATTTTTATTAAATATTTTATTATTATTTAATAACATTTATAGTAGAATATTACTATTTTTTAAATTAAATTAAATCATATTTTAGGAGATTTGACAACATTGTTATATGTTAATAGTCTAATGACAATAGTTGTTTGATGTTTGCGATGCTTGTTGATGATTATTATTAGCAGTAATTGTTGGAAAGTATAATGGAGTTTTTTTACTTCTCCATATTGATCATTTTAATCATAGATCATTTATCAATGATTCAATTCTCGATGGTGTCAGAATCCAATGATTTTTTAACTCATTAGATTCGTCTCATCGGGTAGCTCTTTTTTATTATAAGCATGTTATAATTGGAGGCAGTGTGGTCCATCGAAGAATATTAAGAAGTTTTTTCAGATATGTTTCATGTGCTTGATTAAAGCTCATTTGGAGTTGAATTGGATCACTTTTAGTGTCGATTATTTTTCTCGTAACAAAGGAGTTTGATTTGTTCTGGATTTAATTCATCAAATTTGAATTCAAATATTGCATCGATATTCATGTCGATCATGTGAACTTTGTAGAGATGGCTCAAATTCAATAAAATATATCCATAAATTAAATAAATCTATCTAAAATTATTAATATATTTGTGATTTGGATAATTATCACCCATATTGACTTTGTCAATGTCGTTATCCAAAAGGCTAAGCGCCACTGGTCAACTTTAGTTCATCTTTTTTTTGGGACATTTAGGCCATTCATAAAATATATCCATAAATTAAATAAATCTATCTAAAATTATTAATATATTTGTGATTTGGATAATTATCACCCATATTGACTTTGTCAATGTCGTTATCCAAAAGGCTAAGCGACGGTGGTCAACTTTAGTTCATCTTCATATATTTGGACATTTGTCTACAGTGTGATTTTGTCAAACCTACTTCCCTCGTGACTTCTTTTATAGTAATTAATCTGTTAAAAAATGTTAAAATAAATCAGATCAAGATAAATTTGATATGTATTAGATGTGATACATTTTCAAAAATTTGTCCAAGTAAATACCAATAAAGATATAGCTTTTAAATTGAAAATTTTTAAAATTAATTTTAGGATAGTTCGCTGTTTTATTTTAGCGAATTTGTAGATAAATTGAACATCTCGATGAGATAAATCTATCGATATTAAAAATGATCTGATTTGAGTTCAAATGAGCCAAAGTAAAGAACCTGAAGTGTAATTGAAAACTAAATGAATATTTTGATGAGAGGAATCCAATGAACCTAAGATCACTCAATAATGAGATCAATAACGTGCTTAAATATGAAAAAATAGTCTATGATTAAAGGGATCAACATAGACTGTTTGATAGATGCTTTTAGATTTTGACTAAACTAATTAAAATATCACTTAAAGCAATTATCAATAGAGTTTCTTTCACTATTTAAAAAGAGATATTGAACTTGGAATTAATCTTAGGCTTAAAGTTAAAGAGAGTTTTGCATAACGATAGGCGCTTACTATAACCAGCAATTAATGTGCTCGACTTTATTCGCCCAACCATCATCATATGACTACCATCATCCAACAACAGTCGCCCAGCCATAGTATCCTGACTGTTGTCACTTGATTATCATTATTTGACTAATATATGATGATCGTCATTACCTAATCTCTTTTGCTCGGTTTCCATGATCAATTTATTCATTGTCCATTCTTCATCACTCAACTATAAACTCCAACCCATCGTCGTCCGACTATGGTCTCCTAATAACCATTATCAAACCATCATGGTTTGAATGAAGCCTACTAGACACCATTTTCTAGCTTTAGTCTCCCAACCATTATCAATTGTCTGGCTTATAGCACCTACACGATGATTTTTATGAGTCGAAGCTGGGACTTCTGCCTTCAAGGGACAACTACATTCTGTAATCATTACTCAATTCATCGATCATAATGAAAAAGCAAGATTTACGTTAAATTGTATATTATTCAATTTATTTTTAAAATATTAGTTTATTTCTATTATAAGTTTGTCCATCCTTAAAAAAGAAGCTGGCTCTGCCCCTATCAGCACTAACACTGACTGACACTTAATTCATTGCTTATTGTTGCTTATAATGTTGATATATATCATCACTAGCTAAAATTTCTGACATCAACATCAAGATTATGATCGATTTTTTGGTCTCTGAAATCTTCTTAAACGGAGAATGACTAAAAATATCATAAAAATGCTTTATCATTGCAAATTTTTTACCAAACACAAAAATTTATTTTGAAATGCTATAATGTATATTTTGATTAATTAAATATGTATCATACTCATTTTAAATAAATTTAATAATTATAAAATTTAGCATAATTAAATTTCAGTTGAAATATCTTACCTAAACTCTATCATTGTCTTACTGGCAAATTTTTGGTGATATACCTTTGGTTTGATGAAATGATGAAATAGATTTAAGTGTTGGAAAAGATTAATATAAAGACAAAAAAGTGGTAATTTTTAAATAAAAAAAGATTTGAAAGAAATTAAGATAGTATGGAACGTCAAGCCATATTATTCATTTGGTTGCTGTAAAAAATATACTATATATTTTTTATAAAAATCATTATTTTTAGAGAATTTTATAAAAGTTTGAACATTTTAAAATTAATTTTTATTTATAATTATATTAAGTTAAATAATAAGTTTAATAAATTTTATTATTCTTTCAAATTTTGATTTTTAATTTCAATGAATCAAATGAGTTCGTGAAGGGATTCAAGATGAGGTCATTAGGGCCTATGCTTAGTGCTCCTACTTAGGATTTATTTGGGATAAATTTTTTACTATTTTTTAAAGCAATTTTTTAGTAAGCAAATAAAAATATTTGTACTAAAATGCTGATTTAAGAAGCAAAAAGAAAACCATCCCAAACAAAGCCTTAGTCGAGCTAATTTTATTGAGAATTTATTTGGCATGGCTGCAACTTTTTATAAAGGTGATTGTAAAGCTGAAGTAGGTAAGTAACTTTGGCTTTGTTTGTGAGGGCTTCCAGCAGTAAGAAAGCCGCTCAAAACAAAACCTTTGTTGAAAGCTTCTATAAAAAGCAACTTTCTAGCATAGAAAAATTTCGAAAGCAGCAAAAAATAGTAATTAAATAAAAATTATGAAAACAATTGAAAAATAAGTCAGTAAGAAAGCTAGCCTTTGTTTGAGATAGCTTTTGAGCACTACTTTTCACTATTTTTAAAAAGTTTTTTTATTAAAAATCTACAAAAGCAGTAAGAAAACTATGCCAAACTGAGGCATACTTGTCTAATTGGATGAATAAATCTTTTTATCAACTATTAATTATTTCATAATTTAAAATTAAAATATTTACCAAAAAATATTAAAATATTCAATTTAGAGAAATTACAAATATATAAATGTGTTACTCTTAAGAGGTCAAGATCAAGATAGACATATATGAATTACAGCTTATATAATCTAAAAATAATTTTAAATAATAAAACTATATTTTATTATAATAATTGAATTTTACGTGGCCAATATATAATACTCTTATTTGTTGGTTTTATTGCTTAGAATAAGAAAAAAAACAAAGAGAGAAAGCTTAATAGAAAATAATAAAATAGGAAGAACGAAGAAGATGAATTCCCTTTGTCTTCTCTTTCTTAAATATTGGAATAACTCAAATGGAGGTTGATTAATTTTATTAGAATCAATGATCAAATTTGCAATGTTATAATCTTAAACAATATGAGGAAAACCAATAAAAATTAAACTATAATAATAGATTATAGGCTACAATAATATATATTATAAGTATAGTATCAAAATTAGCAAATTTTCTTAAAATCCTTTCGGTGTCAAATTGAGAGCGGTTTTGCGACAATTTTATGACTGCTTTATTTTTCAAATTACAACTACGATTTTATTTAACACGGCTTTCTTAGTACTGCAAGCAACTTTAAAAATGCCATTTTAAAAAGCAATAAGAAATTAACTAAAATATGATAAAATTATCTTAGATTAAGACTATATTTAGGTCGGTTTTTTTACTATTTTTTAAAATAATTTTTTAATAAAAAATTTAAATTTTTTACTAAAAATTTTCTTTAAGAAGAAATAAGAAATTAAGCCATCCCAACCGTAGCCTAAAACCATTTTGTTTTAAGGAATAAAAAAATTTCTCAGCCTGCAAAGTCAATTTATTTACTTTTCCTACCACTGTAAACCTTTATTGTTGTTTCATGTGCAGTTCTTCTTCTAGATAACCATTTAGCTAAAGAGATTTTGTGTATGTTCAATAGATGGACCTAAGTTTATAAATATGAACCATAGCAATAAGCACACAAATAGAGGTTATATTTGAGTAGTATAAATCTCATAATAATATTTGAGATGAAAATTTTCAAAATTAAATTGAATGTCTTTGATGAGATTAACTCACTCATCGACACCACCAATGAACCGATCGAGTTTAAATGAAACTAAGTCAAGTTCATGAAGTATATTTAGAAGCTTCATAATATTAATTGAAGGACCAAACAGTCTCTAAATCCCACTTAATTATAGCCAAAATGAACGGCATAATGAGATGAATCAAATGAGTCCAAGATCACTAAATTCTATGATCACTAAGATACTCAAATACTGAATAAATAACCTATAATCAAAGAGATATATATAGAATAATTGATAAAATATTTTGAATTATGGCCAAATTTATCAAAGTACCTCTCTTAAGAAAACTTTAAATAGAACTTTATTTTCATTATGGAGTAGGTTTGAGAGCTAAGAAAGCTAAATAATTCTATTAAAATTTTTGGTGATCATCTTCGATTATCACCATTTGTAATTGGCACCACTGTCGTTTGACCTCTGTCATCCGAATATTGTTGCATGAATATTAATATCCAACTTCATTTTTAGACTTCAACTATTTGTTTGTGGATATTCAGATTTTGTAATCCCTACAATGAGAATCAAACAATTATTCTTAATTCTGTAATCCCATCTTCTTTAATTATGGAGAAGAGCGAATTTTTTTTATTAATAATTATATGGTGAATTATAACAATTGGGTCATGTAGGTTTTCCCCCATTTTGATTTTCAGTATAAAAAAAATCTATTTTCTCTTAAAATTTTTATCTATACATGTTGAATCTTCTATAAAGTTAAGACATTAAAATCTCTATCACGATAAATTTTCTAGAAGTAATAATAATTTTCTTAATTGGAGTTATATAGAGTGAATTCTTTATTGAGTGGTCCTTAATAAGAACAAATTCTTATTTAGATGCAATAGTTTGAAGCTAAGGGGCTTTGCAAGACAAAATCAGTGAGTAGTGACCAACAAGATTGTTTGACATGAGAGGCATCATGCTTTTCTTTCTATAAAATAAGCATAATCAATGGAACAATCATGCTTAAGTTTGTAGAGAAAAGGAGAGAGAGAGAGAGAGAGAGAGAGAGAGAGAGAGAGAGATGGAGAGAGAGAGACCAAGATCCTTTTAAAAAGAACAAATCCAAGAGTTCAATGTCTCAACGCCACCTACCCAACATTAGTGCTCCTAAGGGCAAAATTCTAGATTTTGGTTTCATTAACACAAACCCCTAGGGACTGCTTCAGAATAATTTTAGACACTCATATGCATATAGAAAAGCTACAAACACATGCAAGAAGTATAAATGCAGATATTTCAGCAGGTAACCCTTACCAAATCGGGCTAAAACAGGTGCAACAATTCATGACTTCAGTAAGTATTACATGCAACATGAGCAAGAACATTTCTTCAACTTGCTTAGCTTGGATCTTCTCAATCTTAAGCTTAATGGTTAGGTTAAGGATGTTAATCAATATTTCTCCTCTCCCCTCTCTATCTATACCTCCTGGATAGTGCAGAGGGGAAAGACCAAGTGGCTCTCTAAAGGTGATGATGATTTTCACTTATTATATGGGAAGATTAAAGGCAAAATGAATCATAATATCATCAGACAAATCTCCTTCTCTGATGGGACTTGGTCTAATCAAGTCACTTTGAAACTCTTTTTAACCCTGCTACTCAATCTCTTACTTATGATGTTATACCTAATGGGAATGTTAAATCCTTGCAAGGGAGGTGATTTCTGACTTCAATGGGAAACATAAACAAAGCCTGTATGGTGCTAAAATTGGCATTTGCAATGTCTTTAACTCAGTTTCTAAGGACTATCTTCTATATCGGCTTCACCAAAAGGGGTTTCCCTAGCATTTTTATTATGTGGACTAAAGCTTGTATTGAAAATGTGCATTCCTCCATTTGTATTAAAGGTTCTCCTGAAGGCTTTTTTAACTCCTCGTCTGACTTAAGGCAAGACTATCCCTTATCTCCATACTTATCTTGTATTGTCATTTATGAGCTCTCTACATACTTTAGAGATTATAGTTTGAAATAATTCTTACTTTGACATCCACGTGGGAAATTCCCATTATCTCCATCTTTTCTTTGTCGATGACCTCATCATTTTTGGGAATGTTAGACCCACCAATATACAATCCCTTAACAATATCCTTACTCAATTGTCTCCTGCTTTTGGTTTGAACATTAACCACTCCAAAAGCTCTGTTTTCTTTTCAAAACAAACTCCAAACAAACAACTTTTGGTGGCTATTTTAGATCTCAAATTGAAAAATGCTGCCTTTATGTACTTGGGAATTCCCATTGCCATTCGCAGGGGTCTTATTTCTGACACCTAACCTCTTTTAAACAATGCATTCTTATTTCTAGATGATTGGAAAGTTAAAGCCCTCTCTTTTGCCAGCAGTTTTCAATTTCTCAAATTCATAATTTGAAACTCTATAGCCTACTGGATTAGAGGGCAAGTCATTCCTAAGAGTTGTTTGAAAGCTCTTAATAAATTATGCTCGAGGCTTCTCTTCCATGGTGATATTACTAAGAAGAAACTCTCTTGTTTTTTGGAAAAATACTTGTAAGTTGAGAAAATTTGGTGGTTTGGCCATCCCTACACTTAATGACATTATTCATGCATTCAATTGCACCCTCATCTGGTGGTTTTTAAACCATGAAGGTTTACTTGCCTGCTGGTGCAAGCATAAATATACATCTGTTTGGATCTTCTGTATGAATTATTGCTGAGCAGGGTGATTTTGGCTTTCTAAGTCTAGATTTCTATTTTTCTTTCAGTACTTTGCATTTCTTATACCACCATTCTTGTGCACTTTTTGTAGACTATTTCTTCTGCAAATTTCTGTGCACCTTACCTCTTTGGCACTGCATTTCTCATCACTTGTAAGTAATCCCAGAGATGTATTTTTGTTCTCTTTTGTCATTATTTGTCTAGATTTTGAGCTAATGCTTCTTCCTCGAGCTGGCCTATTTTAAAGCAGCAATTAGCCTGCCTCCATGCATTGCTATCGAAAGTCCTTTGAACCATCATTTGTTACATTAAACTACATAAATCAACACTTGTTCAATTGTACTTACCTTTGAATTGTTGGTTTCTCCAGGCTGAAGATTTACCTCATGAAATCATAAGCATATTTGATGTTGAACATCACTATAAATTTATAAGTCCATCCCTTTCAAATATTTGATTGGTCAAGTCATTCAAAACTTCATAAATCTGTAGATTTAAAGGATGAGATTGATCTCCAGCAACAAATTCATGAACAGTTCCATGGACTTCTATAGAGCTGCACCCAGGAATTTTCCTCACTCCTTTATCCTTCATCACCCTCCTCATCCTTGCAGCATCTTTCCATCTACTAACCTTAGCATAAAGATTGGATAAAAGAACATAGTTACCATGATCAAATGGCTCTAACTCCAATAGCATTTTTTCTACTTCACCTCCCAATTTAATCTTCCCATGGAGCTTACAAGCACTTAAAAGTGCTCTCCAAACATCACCATTGGCTGCCATTGGCATCTCCTCTATAAACTTCTTAGCCTCATCAATCAACCCAGCTCGACCCAAAAGATCGACGACACAAACATAGTGCTCAATTGTCGGCCAGATTCCATGATCTCTTTTCATTCCGCCGAAACTCCGCAAGCCTTCGTCAACTAGCCCTGAATGACTACAAGCAGAAAGAACACAGATGAAGGTGATTTCATTAGGTTTTATACCACTTTCACACATCTCATAGAATAGATTCATTACTTCTTTTCCCTTCGAATGCATTGCCAACCCTCCCAACATTGAATTCCATAAGAACACTTTCTTGTCATTAAATCCTTCAAATATGTTATAAGCCTCATCAATCTGCCCACATTTTGCATACATGTCAACAAGCGAAGTGCATAGATGAGAATCAATCTGAATTTGTCGCTTATCGATCTGGGCATGAATCCATCGCCCTTGCTCGATGGCACCTAACCCAGCACAGGCCGACAGAAGCTGAGTAAACATGATCTTATCAACACCAACACCCATGAATTCCATTTCTCTGAATAATGTTAGAGCCTCACTGTACTCCTTAGCTCTCATGCACGCACCAATCATTGCACTCCAAGAGACAATGTTTCTTCTCGGCATTTCATAGAACAGTTGGCGTGCTTCATAGATCAGGTTAGCACTTGCAAATCCCACAAGCATTGATGTCCATGACACCACATCTCTTGACGGCATTTCATCAAACACCTTCCGGGCACTTTCCATGTCTCCTAACTTAACATACCCATCCAGCAAGCAGTTCCAAGAAACGACATCAGGATTCTTCATACTGCATAGAATGAAGCTTAACTGAGTTGGATGGACTCCGGCCTTTAGATAGAAGTTCATAAGTGAATTCCATGACTGAGTAGGGAATTTATTCGGGGATTTCACCATCAAAGTATGAACTTGCTTACCAAAGTGGAAAAACGTCGAGCACCTGGAGCACGCGTTGAGGACGAAGGTCAGAGTGAACTTATCAGGAACCATTACAGTGTCGCGAGTCAGCTGGGAAAATAGATGGAGGGATGTGATTGGATTGCCGACAGCTGAGTAGGAGCGGATGAGTGAGTTGAGTGCGAAGGTAGTGTTGAGGAAGGAGGATTTGATGAGAAGAGAGTGGACTTGGGCGAGTTCTTTGGGGCTTTGGCATAGTTGAAGGAGGGAGAAGTAATGCGGGGAAGAAGGTGGAGATAGAACTGATTTTGAGTCGCAGAGGTTGGAGTAGGAAGCAGCGGAGAGCATGGCTTTTGATTTGCGGGACGTATTTTTTTGGAGTCCTTATTGGAATTATAATTTTGATATTTATATACATTTGCTCTTAAAATATAAAAATTTATATGTAAAATATTTATTTTTTTTTAACTTTATTTATTTTGTTAATGGATCTTCTCAAATACAAGACTTACGAGCTCAGCTTGATCTAGCCATTTTTTGTGCTTATCGATGCCTTCTTGTATCACTTTGATTCATTAATGTTGTTGTTTGTGAGCTCCCGTGCCAGATAGGCGAAATTATTATGTGTGATATCGTCCGGAGGCTTATTAGGATGCACCACGTCACCAATTAACTGTGTACTGTTACTATGTACCGCTATGTATCAGGTGATGTGGTACTTCCTGGTTGACCTTCAGACGATCTGATGATCACCACACATAATAATTTCTCGTCAAATAAAAGAAGATAAGACGAGAGAATGAACACTCAAGCAAAGGCATTATACATATAATTTGTTTTGGGAAATTATAAACATAACATCTGAAATTTCATAATTTACAAAATGAACACTCTCACATTGAAATATATGATTAGATAACACGTCCAAGCATTTTAAAAGATTGAGCTACAACAGAAAATTTTCAAGCAAAGATCTAAGTTGTGCTAATTAAGGTTTAGTATGGCATGGCATTCTTACGTATTCTTAAAACAGTTTTTTTAAAAATTATTTTGAGAAGCAATAAAAAAAACAGTTCCAAACAAAGCCTAGCTCAATAGATTGCAGAGATACATATGATTGTTCAGAATGTTCGCACTCATTTAATGAGCTTTGAATGAACTGATCAGCTTTTCATTCTCTCCAGCGATGATCACAATTAGGATTGCAACATACAAATATAAGTGTCATTCCTTCATCACCTCCTGTAGTGGCCTGCAATGAGTTCAAAATTTATCAAATTAAGATTTTGTTTGTGACTGCTAACTGCTTTCATAAAGCTTCTTAAATCAACTTTTTAATACAAAAAATAATTTTTGTATTAGAAAGTTGATTTAATAAGTAGTAAGAAAACTGTCCCAATTCCAAACGAAACCAAAATCAAATTTTTATATACTAAGACTGAACTCTCATGCTCACTCCACAACCACTCTTCCAAGTTTTACCTCTTCTTTTCTGATTCTTCTCTCTTAAAAATTTTGCTTCTCACTTGATGTTTAAACTTTAACAGGAACTAACCATTCATTTCTCAGCAATTAAATCTATCAAAAATTCATTGCTTCTTGTCATTTAGGCCATCTTCAACCGAACGGTATTTTCTAGTTGGTAGTAGCCGTGACCGTCCAATCAAACAAGCGAATAACTTTCGGTTTGATTAGAGATGCCCTTACACCATAATTGATACTAAATGCACCTAGTTAAGAATTTTTGTGTGATCTATAGGAAATAAGAAGAGACTAAAATTGTATAAATATGGAAGTGCAGTACAGACCTGGAGGAAGACGACTTCTGGGTGGCCACAGACTGCGCATTTAACAGATTTGGTGCGAGGAAGAGTTGGATCAGCAGTAACGTCTTGAAGGGTCTGTGAAAACTCACTAATTTCATGATCTACGACATTTCTATAAACGCAGAAGCTGTCAGCAACTTCCTGATTGAGTTCAACTGGAATTAATCAATAAATATTCTTTACTGCTGATGTGAACGCTAACAATTAATACCTCATGATCACAGTTTCTGCAAGCGTAAAGGAGGATCTTCCGCACCTTTTCTTCCTTTGGATACAGAAGATTGTTGCTATATCAGAGAAGAAGAGATGATTAATTGATCAAAAATTAAGCATTTCTATGAAGTAAATGAAAAAATATAAAAAAATGGCTTCTTTACCATTCCCGGCAGAACCTCATCACACTCATGGTGGCTGAATAAGCAGTATTTGATGCGATCCTTCTCACCGTTTGATTAGAAGAATGAAATTCTTTCTAGCTTTCATATAAGTTGATGGTAGAATAATGGGGGGAAGAATATAAGGAGATGCCATTTAGCTTTAGATGGAGGCCAAGAGGTGTTTCGTTACATGAAAAGTGTATCAGCAAGCATCTCAAATACGTTTCAGAGCCTCATTGGATAGGGCTTTTTTTTGGAAGAGAAGTATTTATGTATTTGTTGCGTGCTAGAAAATTTGAGTAGGTAGGGTGTGTTTTACGTCTCAACACTGTACAGAAATTCAGTATTTATAGATAAAAGTAATAAGGTCAGAGAATTGATTATGTGGAAAATCCAGAAAGAGAAAGAAATATGGGGTTTGATCCAGTTGTAAAATTCACTATGTAGCAAAGGATACAAAGATCCTCCTTTCTTCACTGTTGAAGAAGAGGGAGAGTACAAAGATCAAATGTATACAAAGGAATAGTCTATACCCAATAACAATGTTTATTTTTTCCAACGGAGATTATAGAAAATAGATATCCATAGGAGGATAAATCAATCTATCTTGTACTAAAAAGCTGCTTCATAAAACAGTAAAAAACTGCCCAAACCAAGAATGAAATAAGCTGTCGCAAATATCTTCTTAGGCAAATCAATTCCTTTTTGTTAAGAGAACTTTAGTCGCTATTTTAAGACTGATTTTTTATTCACTTGCAATGGCTTTATGTGCCTAATTATTTTGTAACGGGGTCTTCTGTTGTAAAGTTAATGCTGATTTGTGACACAATTTTGGCTAAACAACTTCAACTTAATTAGTTTCTAACTGATTTACACTATTTTAAGTCTGATTTGCAATAGTATTAACGTTGTTACAAATTATTTTCATTTTTACGTGATTTTGATTGATAAATTCAAATTTATCTATGATTAATGTCCAACCATACTAACAGATGGGCTCTATGAGTACAACCTAAAAACCTATGTGAGGGGAAAAAGAGAGAGATAGAGAATAGTTTACGAGCTCAATATTTGTAACATAAGTGCTAATGGGTGCTAATGATGCAAAAAACATGCAAAATATTTATCTTTACTCATTATTTATTGGGATTTGAGGACTACAAGAAATACTACATCTATAAGAAATAAAAAAAAAAATGCATAAGATAATGACTATGAGTGCATACTTCCTAAGACACGTGTTATCCTTTAACTAGTTTGGTAAATAACTGTCCCTCTAAGTCCTGCATTTTTTTCTTAGGGTGACTACAATAGTGTCCAATACTTAAGGGCATGGTTACTGGAGAATGCTAGTCTGACAAGGCTATAGCTATTTGACATCTCAAGTTCATTGGTCACCTATGGTGGAGCTCTGAATCGCCTAGGAATAGAAGGTGCATGTGTTTAGGTTACTAGGATGACTAGCTTCATGATTGGCCAACTATGATGGATGTGTCAGAACTCTCTTGGATAAATGCTTTATGTAGTTGATATGATGAGTAAGATTGATGATACTTCGCAGCGGATAATGACGAGTGGTCCCCATGGTTGAAAAAACAAGTGGCAAATAGATAAATCCACGAGGACCCTTGACTATCCTTGTGAAAGGCGACTCTCCTTCGAGTGTTCTATCAAGTTAGGGTCTTATGGTCCTCGGGGGAGCTCTTTTTTAGGCCTAGTCACTAGGTACAAGTTGATTTGCTATGAAACACTGACCACCTATTAAATACATGAAAAAACGTACGAGAGCATACATATATTTGCAACTTTGCTACAAAATTTTGCCAAGAACTAAAATGTATTCGCAATGCTTAATTGCTAAGGAAAGAGACATCATTGTAGCTTTGCGGTAAATATATGACCCAATAGATAGCATCACAAACTTTAACTTTTCAAAGACTAAAGCTGCATAAGGGTGTTAAAATGAGTTTTCAGGTTGAGTTCAGGTACAACTTGAAATTGGCCCGCCTTCAGTTTACCTGACATGAATCCAACTCGATAAGGCAAATAGGTCATAAATCCAAATTCAAACTCAACTCACCCCTAACCCAAGTTGACCTGACCCGACCCGCTATTTTAAACAAGTGCATTGCAGGTGTGGGTGCGGACGCGAGCGTGAGAGAGATCATAGTGGGCGCGAGTGCAGGATCACTGTGAACGAGGGGTGACCCGCGTTAGTTTTGAGTTGATTTCAGGTTTTTGGGTAGACTCAAACCCAACCCATTTGCTAAATGGGTTGACAGGAACCAAGAATTTTTTGTGTCCGGCCCGGGTCAGATTTCGAATTGGGTTAAATTCAGCTGTACTATATCATTTTGTTATAAAAATAGAACTGAAGAAAAAAATGCTAAATAGCAAGGAAAAGGTATAGACGTGGAGCCTCCATCGGACTTGCAGCATCATGCTAGTAGCTTATTGCGCCAATCAGCAACATATTTGAAAAAAGAATGGAAAAAGAATATGTAAAAAAGAATCTGTACTAGCTCAAAGAAAATATCGTAAGCATCAATACTGGTTCAAAACTAACATGATGCTGCAAGTCAGATGCAAATCTGCGATTGACTGAATTCTATGGAAAATTTGTAATTAAAGCTGGGATGAGGAAGAACTGGGACACGGAAGAACTGAAGAAGCCAGCAGGCGCTGGCGAGTTCGATCACGCGAGCCAGCATTCGAAAGTGAAGATGGGGGACTCCTCATAAGGAATAATGTCTTCCTACTCAACATATATTTATTATTGTTTTGACGATATGCAATGTAATTAGATATATAGTTTGTTAACTAAGAGGGACTTGATATTTATTATTGTTTTGACGATATTTAAATTTTGTAGATTTGATTTAAAAATATTAATACCAATTAATATTATTGTTGGAACAATAAAATAATTAAATAATTAAGGTGAGACAAATCTATACTATTATAAAAGTGACTTGGGATTTCACTTTTAGCAAATCTTGATCGTTCATTTATCAATTTTAAAATAATCAGAAACGTTCATTTAGCACTATTCATAATCTTCAATTTTTTTTCCTTTCTACGTAACATTTATTCAACCATTTATTTCACTGCAAATAAATTTAATTTCACATTGGAACACTCAAAGCGAGTGTTTCTATATCATAGCGATCGTTTTTTGGAAGAGAAGTATTTATGTATTTGTTGCGTGTTAAAAAATTTGAGTTGGTAGGGTGTGTTTTACGTCTCAATACTGTACAAAAATTCATAGCGTATTTATAGATAAAAGTAATAAGGTCAGAGAATTGTTTATGTGGAAAACCCATAAAGAGAAAGAACTATGGGGTTTGACCCAATTGTAAAATTCACTATGTAGCAAAAGATAGAAAGATCCTCCTTTCTTCACTGTTGTAGAAGAGGGAGAGTCCAAAGATCAAACATATACAAAGGAATAGTCTATACCCAATAACAATGTTTATTTGTTCCAACAAAGATTATAGAAAATAGATTGGCCAACTATGATGGATGAGTTGTAACTCTCTTGGATGTCTGCTTTATGTAGTTGATATGATGAGCGTGATTGACGATACTTCACTGTAGATAATAACGAGTGGTCCCCCTTGGTTGAAAAACAAGTGGAAAATCAAGCAATCCACGAGGTCCCTTGACTATCCTTATGAAAGGCAACTCTCCTTCGAGTGCTCTTTTTTATGCCTAGTCACTAGGTGCAAGTTGATTTGCTATGACCCATCAAACACCTGTTAAATACATGAAAAGACATATGAGAGTATACATATATTTGTAACTTTGCTACAAAATTTTTCCAAGAACTAAAATGTATTCACAATGCTTAATTGCCAAGGAAAGAGACATCGTTGTAGTTTTGCGGTAAATATATGACCCAATAGATAGCATCACAAATTTTAACTTTTTAGAGACTAAAAGTTGCACATGTGGTGCTCTTATATAAATGAAAAGGAAAAAAAGGAATAAATTGATAGAAAGGCATATAATTGAAATTTATATTTATATTATATGTTTATGTATATGCTAAAAGAAAAATAATGGCAAAGGAACATGACTACATTTATATATGTTTAAATGTTATATTATAAATTATAATTATGAAGTGAGTTTATTACAAAACTCAAATTGTTAAATTTAAAGTGTCAGGTAAATCTCCTATGAACTAGATGGTTGAAAGAGAAGAGTTCGTCTACAAAAGAAGATGATCGATAAACTTGAATTATTATATGTTTAAATTGAAAAATGAATTTTAGTGGCTCTTCAGTTATATGTTGGTGTTAGTATATGTTAAATATTTTATATTATTGAAAGAAATGTATTAATTGTTAGATGGTTGAAAGAGAAGAGTTCGTCTACAAAAGAAGATGATCGATAAACTTGAATTATTATATGTTTAAATTGAAAAATGAATTTTAGTGGCTCTTCAGTTATATGTTGGTGTTAGTATATGTTAAATATTTTATGTTATTGAAAGAAATGTATTAACTGTCTAACTGTCTATTTTCGCCTCGCTAATTCGAATCTCTGGATTAGGTCATGACAAAATTTTTATTGCAAAATAGTTGAATATATATATATATATATACAACCATTCTCTATGGAGATCCCAAGTAATCAAGCTTTTCAGGGCAAACAGTTTTGAAGGTTTCCTAAACAGCTCGGTCAGCTGTCCCCCTCCTACCATCTCCGACGCTACCGGACAACTCAGCACCAACATTGCCTACACCACATGGCAACTCATCGATCAGAACCTCGCCGCTGCCCTGTACTCCGTCATTTCCCCCACCATCCTACCATATGTCCTCTCCGTGGATCACTGCAGCGAAATCTGGCACATTCTTGATAGCCGGCTCCAATCCTCAACCAGATCAATGATATCTCAACTAAAGAATGAACTCCATTACCTATCCATGAAGGACAAGACGATGACCCAGTACCTTCTCGACGTCAAATCAAAAGTCGACGCCCTTGCAGTCGCCGGCTCTCCAGTTGACGTTGAAGACGTCATTCACTACACGCTCAACGGCCTGCCTAACACCTACCAGGCTTTCAAGACAGCCATCCGCACCAACCTCCGCTCCGTCACTCTTGACGAACTCTACACCCTCTTATGCAGCGAGGAGCTAAATCTGCTCCATGAAACCACAAAAGAACTTCATGCCCTTAGCCTTCAAGGCAACCAAACGGCACTTACCGCAAATCGTGGACGCGGAAGAGGTAGATCATCCAACAGTCACGGCAGAAACAACCCAAGATCATCCTATACTCAGTCCAACAATAGAGGAGCAAAATCAAACAGACCATCCATATCTTGCCAAATCTGTGGCAAACTGGGCCACTCCGCGGTCAAATGCTGGCATCGCCACGATGAGCTGTACAACTCCGATCCACCAACCGCTCTGTTCACCTCATCCAACTCGTCCACTCCTTTTGAATGGTTTCTTGACAGTGGAGACACAACTCATCTCACGTCGGATCCCACATATGTCCAGCATTCTCAACCATATCATGGCACCAGTCAGGTAACCCTTGGTAACAGACAACAAGTTCCGATCAAGAACACCGGCAACAGTCTTCTTCCCACCCCATCTGGTAATTTCAAGCTATCACATCTCAATCTAGTTCCAAATTTATCGTTTAATCTTTTATCCGTTCAACAACTAACTGCTGACAATGATTGTTTTATCACCTTCTATCCGCACGGCTACGAAATCAAGGACCGGACGACCCACCGCCGTCTTCACACGGGTCCATCTATTAACGGACTATATCCACTTCAGTTCAAACAACAACCCAGCAACAACCATGATAATCTTGCTCTCATTTCCGTCCAACACATCACCTTCTATCCACACGGCTACGAAATCAAGGACCGGACGACCCACCGCCGTCTTCACACGGGTCCATCTATTAACGGACTATATCCACTTCAGTTCAAACAACAACCCAGCAACAACCATGATAATCTTGCTCTCATTTCCGTCCAACACATTCCAGACTTATGGCACCAGCGACTCGGTCATCCGTCATCGCAAACGCTAGCTGCTATCTCCAAACGGAACATCATAGTTCATTCTAGCTCCACCGGTCCATCATGTAACTCGTGCAAAATGGCTAAAAGCCATCGTCTCCCTACCTCTATTTCTCAATCTGTAACTAGCTCATTATTTTCTGTAGTACACTCGGACGTATGGGGGCCTTTCTCTACGGTACCCGCTCAAGGCTACTGTTATTACGTATCCTTCATAGATGATCTGTCAAAGTTTACTTGGATCTATCCAATAACTAACAAATCTGAGGTTTTCGTTAAGTTTCTTGAATTTCATAAACTAATAGAAAGATAATTCGCTCATAAAATAAAAATTCTTCGCACAGATAACGGTGACGAATATGTTAATCATAAATTCAATACTTATTGCAAAACCATAGGTATCCATCCTCAAACAACCTGCCCGCACACTCCCTCCCAGAATGGGGTCGCCGAGCGCAAACACAGGCATCTAATTGAGACGATAAGAACCCTGCTCATACAATCTTTCCCTCTGGGTCGACACGCTTCTTGCCACCAATCACCTCATTAACTGCATGCCATCATCAAATACCCAAAACAAATCACCATACAAAATTTTACATGGCAAGCAACCCGACTACAAGCATCTCAAGGTAATCGGATGTCTGTGCTATCCCTGGCTTAAGCCCTACTCGACTCATAAACTATCTCCTATCTCTCACCCATGCGTCTTCATTAGTTACCCTCACAATCAAAAAGGGTATAAATGTCTAGACCTCCGGACCAACAAAATCTACATATCCAGCCATGTAATTTTTGTTGAAAACAGCTTTCCCTACTCCACTCACAATTCCCAGATCCCGGTCACACTCGGCTCATCTCACGCCATTCCACCCCTACTACTTGTACCCAATACAAGTCTACCTTCCACCTTATCCCTCGGCTCGACCACCCATTCCTCCGCCCACAACCACTCAAATAACCCCATGATCGCTATAAGTAACAACGCCCAACACAACGCTGCAAACCACAATCACACAATCCCCTCACCAATCCTTCCCACTCCACCAAACATCTCACACAGCCCCACGGATTCCCAACAACTCCCGTCTCCGCTACCTCATACTGCCAAACAAACTCATCCTATGCTCACCCGACTCAAAACTGGCGCATCCAAACCAAAGAAAATTTTTGATCTCACACATATTACTCAGCCATCTGAACCCAAAACTTACAACCAAGCGGCAAAATCCCAGCATTGGCGCAAGGCCATGTCGCAAGAGTTCCAAGCTCTTCAATCTCAGGGCACATGGGAACTCGTCAAACCAACCTCATCCATGAACATACTCGGATCCAAATGGACCTTCCGCACTAAATTTAACTCGGACGGCTCGATTGCTCGACACAAAGCCCGTCTAGTGGCAAAAGGTTTTAATCAAGAGCAAGGCATCGACTACACCGAAACCTTTAGCTCCGTGGCTAAAATGCCAACAATCCGTGTGCTCATTCACCTTGCCCTGCATCACAACTGGCGTATCCACCAACTAGACGCCTCCAACGCCTTCCTACACGGCAAGCTCTCCGACACCGTCTACATGTCACAACCTCCTGGCTTTTAAGATTCCGCGTATCCCGAACACGTCTGCAAACTCAAGAAAGCTCTCTACGGTTTAAAACAGTCACCAAGGGAGTGGTATGCTACCCTTTCCAACCATCTCATCACCTACGGCTTCATCATCATCGCCTCCGATCCCTCGTTACTGACGTACAAATCTGGTAATACTCGCATGTATATGCTAGTCTACATCGACGACATCCTTCTCACAGGTAATTCTCCAACCGAAATACACAAATTACTCTCTAATCTCCATGTCTCTTTTCAGATGCGCAACCTGGGAAATCTGTCCCAATTTCTGGGCATACAATCCCTTACCACCATGAACAACATCATACTTCATCAACAATCCTACGCCAAAGCAATAATACAACACGCAGGAATGGAGACAGCCAAACCGGTTGCCACACCGATCTCATTCAAGATCACGCTCACACCAACTTCTCATGAACCTTATGCTCACCCGCAACTATACAGACAGATTATAGGCGCTCTACAATATCTTACAATCACTCGTCCAGACATCCAGTTTGCGGTTCAACAGCTCTGCCAACACATGCAACACCTGTTAAACTGTCACCAAGACTCATTAAAGCGTCTACTTCGCTACCTTCAAGGTTCCTCCGCTCTCGGCATTCCAATCAACCGATCCAACCTCATCCTCCAAGGTTACGTCGACGCCGATTGGGCTAGCAACAATCAAGACCGCAAATCTATATCCGGGTATTGTAATTTTCTTGGCTCGTCCATCATCTCCTGGCAAGTCAAGCAACAAAATACGGTCGCCCGGTAATGCAC
>NW_021318890.1:66676-75364 GCF_001605985.2 Dendrobium catenatum
GAGTCGGGTCCGGGTTGACATTCTTGACCTTTTTGCCTCAATTTGGGTTGAACTCGAAACTAACCTGTTGACCTATTTTGACACCCCTAAAATTTATTGTTTGATGTATAATTCACTAATTTTTATTGAATATCAAATATACCTAAACTTATAATGAATTATATGCAACTAAGGTTTCGTTTGGGTTTTTTTTGCTTTCTAAAGTATTTTTTTTAGTAAAAAATATCTAAATAAAAAATTTTGTAATTGATGAGGAGTTTCGTCAATTAGATGTGAGAAAAGATTACATACTTTTTTGTTTATTTAAAAATATTTTATAATATTTAAGTAGCTAATGTGGAACAAATTGATTTTGTTTGTGAGGTAAGTTTAACATTACTCTAAAGTTAAATAGGAGTAGATAAATGCATTGGTGGCACAAATGAAGCCCTAGCTCCTTCGGACTCTTTCTTTGCTCCGGCGCGATCCGTCTCCTCCCAATCCGTCTCCGTCTCCGCGACGCAAACACCCACTCCGACGCCGAAGCAGATATTGATGCCGACACCGAATCCGAAGCCAAAGCCGTTGCTTCCATTCCAACGAAAACTTCACCGACATTTCTGTCGACACCCACACCCACCTCGCGATCTTCTCCGCGCGCGACCCTTCTCTCCAATTGACAACAAGGCCAACGCTGACGCTGAAGCCGACGTTGACGCAGACATCGACGCCGAGGCCGCTGCTTCCATTTGCCGCCGTCGTTCGCGACTTCTTCTCTTAATGAGAGAAGTTTTACATACATAGGTAATAAATGAGCTGATAAAAAATCATCATTATTCAATTTCACTTGACTATGACACATAAATGTTTCAGTTTTAGAAATTAGAAATCTCTGTTGTGTTTGATACTTAAAATCTAAATTTCTTCCATTTTTATTTTGATTAAATCATTATATGCTTTGAATAGAAATTGTCTATCAAGAACTCTAATGCTCTGATTTACTCAACTGACATGGAATGATTCAACTTAAATTTTTGTTTGACATTTTTGATCCTATTTGCAAATAGATCCATACTTCTTGTTGGATAAAGAATAACCTTATTCTGATGATGGAAACAAGTCAAATGAGATGGATTTCCTTACATCCTAAGATTATTTTGTTTTGTATTTGTTAACCAGCCTACAATTTGATGCTCGTTATGAATTTTAAATTAATTTCATTTTTGATGTTTCTGCTTAACTATATTTTTATGAATTACTTCTTGAGGATATGTTGGTCATTTTTTACATTATATTCTCATTTTTCCTAAAGGAAAATTGTTTATTATCATCAATTTGTTGTGACGGGGAGAAAACTTTCCTGGGGGAAAATTTCCCCAGCTTGTTGGAGCAAACTTGTTATGTTTGTACATTCCAAATCGCTGCTATAGCCTTTCTACCGCAGCGCTTACAAAACCGCTACTACAGGCTTACCAGCGAAAGCAGATGCGGCGGTTGTGCAGCGGTTTAAACCGCTGCTGTAGGTTAGAAAATGTGATGTTAAAGACTATTTTATTAGTAGTGTTAATAGCATCTTATTAAGGCTATTTCAACAAATTTAAGTGTTGTGAAATCACAAATTTTATGATAATTTTTATATGTTCCATTAATAAATGAATTTCGAAAGCTCATCTATTATGACACCTAATATTTTCTAGAAAAGCTAGTCTATTGAGGCAACTCATGGGTGTCATATGCATATTATTCCATCAAGTTCATGTGCCTAGAAAGTTTATTGTTTAGAGCACATAAAGGTGTCATTACATTATGCCACACTCACCTACATTACATCATTGTGAGATGTCCCAATGGATTGTGCCCTAACATATATATTAGGGCATTTTAAGGTGGCGATGGTCTCATGGCAGAATTTGAAGGAGGTGGTTTGACATCGTAGAATTGAAGGAGGTGTTGACATGATGCGACTACTATAGGAAAAATGCTGAATTCCGACAGAGAAATAAAATATGTTCGAAATCCCAACATATTTTTAGATGAATATTTTCGACGAAATATTTTCGGTGGATTTCTGATGGATTTTTTGGAGGTACTTCCAGCATATTTTCTTGCTAACTCTTTTAGCAAATTCTGACAAATTATTTTAATTTTCTGGAAACATGAATTAAATATTTAAACATTATTCATTTTATTAAATTAAATTAAATATTTTTTGGCGAAGTTTACTATCCGCTCAAAAATTTCTGACAAATTTTTTCACCGGAATTTGTGTGAGAATACTTATCGGCGAGTTATTTGCGTCGGTAATTTATTGATGCGCGTTACCATTGAACAATTTTCACCGGAAATGCTTATTTCAGACGGATTTTGGCATTTTTATGGCAGATTTGCCCGTCGGTAACATGCATTTTTCCTGTGTGGTGGTTAGGTGGTGACAATCTAATGCCCTATTTTGAAGGTTAGCGATATCATAATAGTTAAAGAGTTGGCGTAATGGTTTGACAAGAGGTTGGTTGGTGGTTTTGACGTAGTGATATAAAGGTAAAGCTCTAGGATTCTTCAAACCTCTATGTTGTTGTTCTCCTTCTCCCCTTAAATGTGGATAGTGGAGATCTGATTCATTAGTGATCTGAACGATTAAGGTGTTGAGTTCTTATTTTTTCATAAGCAGCAACAATCACCACTTATTGGCAATCCTTCTGTCATTCTATTCTCTTTCTATTACTATTACCATGCTTTCTAATAAGTGAGTAACATATAGTTTCAATTTGTGATAGTCATAAAAATATAGTTCATTCCAAATTACACTATCAAGTACTTAATTTTGGCACATTTGGACTTGGGATCACTATCACTTTATGGTGTGTATTTTTGGTATTTTTCCCCTTGGATATATTTGGTTTAAATATAAATTGTTCAAACCTGGTTCAGATATCTGAATTTAATTCAAACTTTCTAATTTTCAATATGCCATTAGAAATTCATGCTCCAATTAAATGGATATTTTGATGACAAAATCAAAGCTCAAACAACCGAAGATTATATATATATCTTTATATAATATATATATATATAAATATAATATATATATAATGCAAATGTTTCCTAATAAAAATATTTTATGAGTAATAATTTTGCATAACTAGTTTATTGTGTGAATTCAATTTGATATTCTCGATGAGTGGCATTGCTTGACCTTAATGCCACAAGTTTTAGCTTGGTTATATAGGTCAAGAGTTGAGCAGAGTGAGAGAAGGATCAAGTTAAGTAGAAGAAGCTGCTGGAACCATAGATATAGATTGAATTAGTAAAGCAGCCTCAAAGTTTCAAAAATGCCTTTTCATTCATTATTATTTGGGTTGGAAAAGGGCTAGAGGGAAATGTAATCCAATAAACTAGTTAAAAATTTAGTATCATATGATTTGAAGTGTTTAAAACATGGTCGATAGAACTTCATGCTACAATGTGGAATGACTAGTCTCTACATGGCTCTGACTATCTTCAATGAACACCTATGGTGAACACCCTTGGCACGGGCATCTTAAGTGTTTTCCTTGATGAGTGCCTTCGATGAGTTCCTCGAGTGAGTTTTGCTGAGCTATGGATTAGTTTGATTAATGAGGTGATTGTTGAAGGGTTGGTAGATGTGTATATTTTGTAGTTTAAGTGATGGGCCCTTTGAGAGAGGTGGGTTTCTTTGGCATGGGCAAGTTTTTCTCTTGGTTGAATTCTTATGAGATGAGTATCTCTTTGGGTCAAGGAATGTTAAGGTGAGTTCCTTAATCAAATCTATCCAAGCTTCCTTGGTAGTGCTCTTCCATATTAAGCCCAATTAGGGTGAGTGCATAGCCTTGTTGGATCTAACTTTAGTGATTGCCTTTTTGAGCTTGGTATGTCTTTTGATGAGTGCACCCTTTATCAAGATCTTTTAAGGCCAACTTAGTTAAGGACTAAGAGTTGATGATACCAACATATTAGTGTGTATATATAAAGGTGCTATGATTAGAGGTGTTAGAAAATGATCCGACCCGTCAACTCAATCTGAATTCGTCTCAAAAATTTGGGTTCAAGTTGACCCATTTAATAAACGGGTAGGGTTCATGTCCAAAATTCCAACCCGTTCATTAAATGGGTCGGACCCAATTTTGGCGGGTTTAAAATATTTTTTCTTAGTTTTTTTTATTTATTTATTGGTATGATTGTCTTATTTTTAATAAATGAATCTAAAATGTATTATAAAGAAGTTATAATTTTTTAAGAAAATCAAAATAGGTTATTAGGTTGGGTTCAGGTCACTCAGGTTGCTAGCGAGTTGGATTTGGGTCCGCATTTTTGGTCCGTTATTAAATGGGATGGGCTTGAGTTGACCGGATTTGGGTTGGACTCGAACTCAGCTTGTTGACCCGTGTAAAAGAAAAAAATAAAGGTTTTTACAAAATAAAAAATTTCAAATATTATTGTGCATGATATTTATTATTATTCAAAAATAACAAATATCATGCACAAAAATATTCTAAAAATTGATTGATTTGTTTCTTATTCAAATTTTTTTTACATTTGCAATATCTAATTATATTCATTTAAAAATAAATCTAATAATTTTAAATTTCATCAATTTAAAAATTTTATCTGAATACCTTACTCAAATATTCAAAAAAAAAAATTTTCATATATGGAAACCCATTTAGATACAAGGCTTATATAATACCACATTACCACATATAAATTAAGATAGATTCCAATCACTATAGAAGACGAGATGCAGAGCTAACTTTTAAAGATAGAGACCTTATTTAAGGTAGAAAATGGGTAATATTTCATCACACTATCTTCACCATAAGTGCTTAGTTTGTAATACTCAATATTTATATAATATCATATATTACTAATATTATAATTAAGTAGCAACTTTATTTAAGATAGAAATATAGTTACTACATAATACCATAAAGCACCATATTTAAGCTAGTTAGTAAATGGGAAATCGGTGGTGCTTTCAAGATAACGTTTGTAGAAGACATCGCACTGGTACTGAACCACAGCATAGTGATTTGCATTTTCTTTGTCAAAGGTGTTGAGCATGCAATATCCACTTGCAGAGCGGAGCAGTCCTGTCCCACCAACAATAGGCAACTCACGTACCTTGGAGAGCAACTCATTACGTCCCAACACTGCGAGCGTGCTTCCTTTGAATTCCCCTTGGACAAATATGAGAGTCATGGCCATGAGAGCCGCATACTTGTTTTGATCAGTCATTATATATGTGCCTTGGGACCATCCTATTAGAGGGGATGATTCATTCGAGCCGATGGTTAGCGGATCGTCAAAGACATTCACGGTTCCAAAGCCAGTGGGCGAGTCATTAGATGTGGGGCTTTGGGCGACTACCACTGCTGTCGGATTCGGCTGACTAAACCTGTTGTGCCAGAAGAAATTAAGTTTGATATGTCTCTTTCGAATTAGAAGCTTGGTGTGGTTTTCAGAGGTTTCATCGGCGATTATGGTGGAAATGTGGGAGAGGAGGGTGAGGAGGAGGAGGATAATTAGTAGCCTTTTCATTGTGGAGTTGGAGGTGTAGGAAGGAGTAGTAGTTTGTAGACCATTTTATAAGGTTGTTTTGCTATAGTAGTGGTGGATTGGAAGGACTCTCCTAAAAATTTAAAATTTAGGATTTAGAAGTTAGAGTTTGAGGTGCGTACTGAAAATGTTGATGGTATTATAAAATATAGAAATTTTGCATGTGTTGTCTCCTAAAAAATCTTTTTGGATCTGTCATTGGGTGAAGGAAAGGGATTAGGTGCATGCTATGAGAGAGGAGTTAGGTAGCAAGGATTTATGAGTATATATTTTGGTGCTCATTAGGTCACTTAGCTTAAGATAATAATTATAATTATAAGAGATGAGAAGCTGATTCATGGAAATACTTTGATAACTTTTAATTTTCATTTGTGGAAATTTTTTTATGCTTTATAAAAAGATATTTTAGATTTCGTTTGAGATAGCTTTTTTAAAATAATTTAATACATAAATTTACTAAAAGCTTATCAACGTTTTAAAAAGAAATAAAAAAATTATCTCAAATAAAATCTTAATTATAAATTTATGCTCAGCATTACTTCCAATCTTTAACTAAGATTTTTTAAAAAAGTTATAGTACAAATCACGTGAAACATAAGTGGCTTTATGAGATAGTAAAAAAATTCTGTCAGATTTAATTTTATTTTTATCATCTTCAATCCTTCACGTTTATATACATATCTTCTAATTATATTTATATCTTATGTAAATATTTTTAATAAACTCTTTTAATATTTAAATTATTTTTTTATTTAATATTTAATGATAGTACTAGAAATTTATGGGCCTCAAATTTTACAAAAACATTTCCAAATTTTAATATCTTATATTGATAATTTAACTTTAATATAAATTCTGGAAAATAAGTTAACAAATAAATATTTGATTTATTTCCAATATCATATTATGATTTTAAGAGGATTATGATAGAAACTTAGATTTCATTTGGGATGTTTCTTATTGCTTATTTAGTAATTTTAGTACAAAATTTTAATTATGTATAAAAATTGTTTTAAAAACAATAATAAGTTTATCAACGAACCTAAAATCAGACATGCTTACAAGTTTTTTTTTTCTTTTATATGGTATTTATTAATAGAATTTTGAAAATAATTTTAATTTAGCAATTTTTATACTAAAAAATTGTTTTAGAAATAATAGAAGGCTTATCTAAATGAAGCCTAATTGTTTCATTTGGGACAGCTTTTCTTACTGTTTATGAAGCAATTTTTTATATAAAAATTTAAATTAAAAAATAATAAAAACTGATTCATAAGAAGTAAGATGTTGTCCAAACAAAATCTAAATAAAGAACATGAATACACAGTTTTTTTTTTTTTTTTATCAACGGAATTTATCAATATAATATCTGGAAATAATTTTAAACTATTATTATCAATAGAATATTCATCAATATATTTATGTCATTAGCGAAGCTCAAATGAGAGGCTTTATTTAGATATTATTGTAGGAATTCATTATTAAGGAAAAATAAATGAGCTTAAATATAATATTCTTTATAACTTCAAATTTTTTATAATTAGGGTTTGTTTGGGATTTTTTTTTTTCTCTTTTATTTCCTATTTAAATTTTTGTTTTAAAAAATAGTAAGAAAATACCTCAAACGAAAGCCTTAGCCTTATTACTTTTTAATGAGTATTTCATAACTATGTGTCTTAACCTATTGCATAATCATGAACAATTGGTACCCAAAAAGAGCTTAATTAGTTAGAACATGAAATTTAGTTTGGCTTTGTTGGGATGACTTTTTTAATTGTTTTTTTTTTTTTTGAAACAGAGTTTAAGTATAAAAATTAAAATTTTTGTACTAAAATTATGTTTTAAGAAATAATAAAAAAGTCATCCCAAACAAATTCTTAAACTTTATCTGGGACAGCTTTCTTACTGCTATTTAAAATAACTTTTTAGTACAAATATTTATAGCTCAAAAAAATTTGTACTGAAAAATTGCTTCATAAAGTAATATGAAAGCTGCCCCAAACAAAACCTATCATCTAAATTGCAACTTTAACTTGGATTAAGGGTCATAAATGCAACTACTAAGAAAACATAAGCACAAACAATAAACAACAAAATATGAATGATGGGAAATTGCTAAAATTGATTTGCATTACCAACAATCATAAAACACCGGCAATAAAAAACAAAAAAGGCGGACATTGCTTAGGTTTCGTTTGGGATTGCTTTCTTGCTGTTTCATAAAGTAACATTTTAATACAAAAATTTAAATTTTGGTACTAAAAAATTGTTTTAAGAAGCATTAAGAAAACCATTATGAAGGAAGCCTTAGCTAGAGATGCCTTGATCTGTGCAATGCTGCAACAAAAAACAGGAGCAGCCTTGGTGCTCATTCTCAACAACTGAAAAGAATAGAGAGGGAGAGAGAGAGAGAGAGCAATGCATGAAGAGTTATCATAAATAATGGCAGGGTTCTCTTCAACTTGCTAAAGATGTGAAGAAACAACTGCTTGAGCACCCTAAGGGAATTTCCTTAGTAATAACAAGCAAAATGTTAACCACCAACGGAGATTGAGGACTGAACATGTTTACATGAAGCAACATACTTGTAATATATACATTTTGACTACGATTTTGTCTTGGACAATTTTCTTAATACTTTTTAAAGCAATTTTTTAGTACAACAAATAAAATTTTTATACTAAAAAGCTGCTTTAAGAAGAAGTAAGAAAGCCTTCCCAAACGGATGACCTTCTTACTGCTTCTTAAAGTAACTTTCTAGTATTAAAATTTTAATTTTTGAACTATAAAGTCACTTTAAGAAGTATTAAAAAAGCCGTCCCAAACGAAGCCTAAGTCTGACTTGCATACTCTGTCTAAATATAATATGAATATTTTAGCTAATATTTCATGATGGTATGAAGGAATTGAGCTGTTGCAAGCAAAGAAGCCATGATTTTATTTTATCTTTACTGATTTATTAAATAGCATTTAAATACATTATGCAAAATGGTTGCTAGTATGAAAGAAATTTTAGAGGCATATGATTTCTTTGCTCATTCAATTAGTCATGACCAATTTTTATTTTTCTTAGGTACCACAAAAATGTATTTAATAAAATTTTTGACCAAATTTGTTGAATGGCATTCAAATAAA
>NW_021318891.1:0-57446 GCF_001605985.2 Dendrobium catenatum
TTCTCAATGTAGTATTCGATTACAAAATAGGAGAAAATTAAAATCTGCGTGGTGACATAAATTTTCCCACCAGCTGTCTTATAAAGTTTGGCTCTAGCATTCACCCTATTCAACACATAACAAACTATGTTTACCACTTCAGCCTAAAATTATTTCGGAAGTAAATACTTAGCAAGCATGGCTCTAGCGGCCTCAACTAAGGTCCAATTCTTCCTTTCAGCTACCCCATTCTACTGAGGGGTCCTATGAGCTAAGAAGATATGACTAATTACTTTATCCTCACAAAAGTCTCCAAATCTCTCATTTTTAATCTCCCCCCCATGGTCACTTTAGATGGTTAAGATATCACAACCTAACTTTTTCTCATTCCAAGTGGATAAGGATATAAACTCATTAAAAGACTCACTCTTATGTGATAAAAATATAATCCAAGTGAATCTCGAGTAGTCATCGATAATCATAAATCCAAAGACTTTTCCCATTAAGCTGGAAGTGCAAATGGGTCCAAACAAATCCATGCAAAGGACTTCTAAAGGACTAGAGGTCCTAATGTTCATAATAGAATGGAAAGAGGAATGGACTTGCTTCCGTATTTGGCAGGCATCACAAAGGTGGTCTTTAGAAAACTTATACTTGTGGACACCTCTAACTAGGTCTTTTTGGGTTACTCTTCTAAAGGTTTTTATACTGGCATGACATAACCTACTGTGCTAGAACCAAAAATCATCAGTAATAGTTTTTAAGAAAAATGAAGCAGCACATGCAATATTATTTAAATAAAGTATGTAAATATTGTTAATCTGCTTTCCCTTTTAAAGAGTGTTGTTTTTCAAGCTAATAATGCATGTATTTACCAAAAAATTTATGATGAAGCCCTTATCACATAGCTAACTAATGCTTAGCAAGTTATGTTTCAGTCTATCTACAAGCAAAACATTTTCAATCAAAAGGTTCTTGGAGTTTCCGATTATACCGGCGCCCACCACTTTCCTGGTGGTGTTGTCTCTAAGAGTAACGTTGCTTCCATCCCTGGCCTCCAGCATAACAAATTGATCTGCATCTCCAGTCATGTGTCGTGAGCATCTACTGTCCATGTACCACATGCTCTCATGAGGCCTTTTGTGATAGCACTCCTACAAAATTATCAAATGTCAGTTTTAGGAATTCAAACAGGTTTGGGTCCTTCTTATGAAAAGAAGAATACAATGCATATGTGCTATACTGTGAATCATATAATTTGGGTCTCCGCACCCATTGTGTATTATAGTGAACAGTCCAAGTGTTTGAAATATTTCCTAGCATGCCACATGAAAAATATTTAACTCCAGGAAAAGGATTTACTAATTTATTCAGGTTATAATACCCCTTTCTAGTTTTTGGAATTATATCATGTATGGGTGTTTTCCTATTTTTCTCAAGTGCATTCAATACAGCTTTAAACCTCGAGTTAGAACTTTCTAAAACATCATTATCAACATTTAAATAGTGCTCCCTATGCTCATATTCTTTAATATAAGTTTTAAAATCAATTTTAAGTGAGGCGAAGGATGCTTTCAATATATCATGCTCAACCACCAACTCAGAATGCTTTTTATTTAATTCATCAAACTCATCAAGTAATGGCATGTGATTACTATCAACTTGAGTGTAATCTTTACTTAAAATTTTATGCTCTTTTTGCAAATTTGATAATTCTAATTTCATACTAGAAAGAGTTTTCTTAAGTTTCATATATGATACATGAATGTTCTCATAAACTTCAAGTAATTTTCATAGGTTGGTTCACATAACTCTTCTTGGTCAGACTAACCAAGATGATCACCCATCAAGCATAAGTTTGTTATCTCTTCCTCAGCTTCAGTCTTAGAGGATTCAGATGCAGAATTTGCCTAGAACGCCTTTTAGAACTACTTCTTATCCTCATATACTTAGGTTTCTACTCACCCTTATCCTTTCTTGGGTGATCCTTAATTGTAGGATAATCAACTTTGACATGTCCAGGCTTCTTGCTTTCAAAATAGACAACATCAAAAGAATTTTTATAATTTTTACCACCCTTACCTTTGTTCAATTTTTGATGGTGCTCGTGATTTTTCCTTAGAAAGCTTTTAAATTGCCTCGTGATTAAAGCAACATCATCACTTTTAGACTCGAAAGAATCAATATTTAGTGCCACAGTTTTCTCTTTCTTTTTCTCACCTACATCAAGGATTCTTTGATTCACCCGTTATTCATAAGCAATGAGTGATCCAAGTAAGTTATCAATTAAATAAGTATTGAAATCTTTAGATTCAATAATTATACTGATGTTAGCATTAAAGGAAGAAGACAATCATCTCAAAATTTTATTCACTCTTTCACAGTTAGTTAGCTCTCTTCTTAAGGCATGTAATGAGGTGACAGTTTGAGTAAACCTAGTATAAATGTCAAAAATTATTTAGTATTTTTCATACAAAAAAGTTTGTATTCATGCAATATAATATTCAACCTAGATTGTTTAACTTTGTTGTTTCCTTCATAAGTAATACACAATCTATCCCAAATTTCTTTACCAATTACATAAGTTGAAATACGTATATAATCTTTCAATTTAAAAGTATATAAAAAATAGTTCAAGAATTTTGCATTAAGTTGAGCTTAATCCCTATCATCAAAAGTCCATTTAGTAAAAGGAAGTTCTATTTTAATGCCATTAATTTCTCGTGATGGAGGTGAATAACGTTCTTTAACAAGCATCCATATTGAGAGAGAAGCTGTCATTTCTAGAGAAAGAAAATATTTCAAAATTTCTATTTATTGGTTTATCACGGGAAGATGCTGATGATGGAGGAGGAGCACTGGCAATCGTTAGCGGACTATCCTCCTTCATTCTGATAATCTTCTACCAATCCTCTCAGACTAGTTATAAAATCTAGAAACTCCAAATATTTGACAAAGGTTTCTTAAGGAAGCATTCAGAGCGGCCACCCAAGGAATTCATTTCGTGAAGGGTTTCAGCCACCAGTTCAACAAACCTATTTTATTCAAGGCAAAAGAAAGACAATCAAAGAAATTCAAGTTTTACCTAAATCTCCTAATCAAAAGGTGTTCATTCCGACTCAAGTTAAAAATGACGGTGAATCATCATCTTCTGGATTCAAGTTGAGGGTGCATATATTTTTTTTCACACTATTCTTGATCCTAATGATTCTGCAACTGGCAAGAATTTTAATCAAAATCTGGTTTTGACTGGAAATTCTAATCGTGTAACTTCCAGAAATGATAATGTTTTTAATAAGCTGATGGTAACAACAAAGATGAAGAATGGGGAGAATATGTCTGAAAATTAAACTTTCTCAAACCCATGGAATGCTAATGCTTGGGTGAAAGTTAAGCCAAATTTTATTGCACCTGAAATGTCTGTTGATGGAATAGCAATTAAGCTTAACGAAGAACTTGAAGAAGAAAATGCTCTAGTATTGAAGAATTCATTGGTGGTTAAAGATTTAGGGGATAAAATTCCTATTCCTGTTTGCTATTGGGAATTAAGGAAACAATGGAGTAAATTTGGTTCATTCCACTTAAACTTCTCTAGGCTTAAACTTGATTCTTTGTTCATTTCAGTCACTGGATGCTTTGGAATCTTTGATGAGTGGGCGACCTTGGTATTTAGGAGGTTACATTATGGGAATGGACAAATGGACTCCTAGCTTCTCTCCTCTTTCATTAAAAGGATTATCTTCTCTAGTTTGGATCAGAATGCCTCATCTCCCTTTGTATTATTGGGATGAGATGAATATAACATAGATTGCTTCAAAGGTTGGTGTTCCTCTATATCTTGATGGCAACATGTTTAAATGGGGAAGAAGATAAATCATAAGAGCTTGTGTGTGAATAAATCTATACAAAGAATGCCAGGTGGAGTTTGAATTGATGGTATGTGAGGTAGATTATTTCAAAACATAGAATATGAAAAAATATCCTCATTTTGTTTCCATTGTGGAAAAATTGGACATAATATTAATCAATGTCCTACAAAGAAGGCTGAGAAGGGAATGGAGAATAGTAATAGAACTCATATTGCTTCTTTTAATAAGGAAGCAAATGCGATGGAGGTGGGGAACACTCTAACCGACCAAGGAGAATATGGGCCATGGATACATGTGGCATTCAAAAACAGGAGAAGAAGATTTGTCAAATCTAGTGATCCTAATATAAAAGAGAGATAAGGGAATCAAACTAAAGTTCAAGTCATTGAAAATTCATCTCAAATTATAGTGGAGTAGTTGCTTAACGGATCACCTATAGGAATGGTGAATGTCAACAAGTTTAGTGTGCTTTTGGAAAATCCTGAAGACAAAAAAGAGGTGAGAATGATAATGATGAGGAAGGTAATCGAAATGGCTTAAACTCCAATGTACAAGAGTTGGAATTCAAGGAAGGAGCAATAATTAAAAAAATTAACAATTCTGAAATAGAATTTTTAGTTCTGGAATTTCAAACAGCAAAAGAAACTTCTAAAGAGGAAATAACAATGGAATATGTTTCAGAACGGATTTGTGATGGTGGTGCTGATAAGGTAAAAAATGATTTACAACCTGAAGTGAATACTCCCTCAAATGAAACATTGTATACCTTCAACAGTAAAAGCAAGAACAAGATAGTAAAAGAAATTAAATTTCTTGGGCCCAGTTGGTGGGATCCCGAGAAGGAAAAAAGGAGATGGCGGTGGTAATTCTGGTACTGGGGGCCATCCCCCATTTATTTCTTAAATGTCCTCTTTTTTGTTTGGAATTGTAGAGGAGTCCGGAAAAAAGAGGCTTCTCTATACCTTAGGGAGTTGGTAAGAGATAATGGGGTTTTTTTCATTGGGATTGTAGAAACCATGTTGTCTTGTTTAAATAGAAATGATGTTGATAAAATCATTGGGGAGGAGAGGGATTTTTTTCATCATCCGGCTAGTGGCAATTCGGGTGGTATTCTTTTGTTATGGAAGAGTCTTATGGGTAGGTTTGAGGTTATATTTGGTTCTTCCAAGGTTGTGTTTGGGAAATTTCATTCTTCTAATGATGGAAGTTGGAATGTTGCTACGGTTTATAGTTGCAAGGATGTTGTGGCTAGAAGAAGTTTGTGGAATAGTCTTGACAGTCATTTGGATAGTAATGTTCCATCTTTAGTAGGTAAGGACTTCAATTGCATTTTGTCCAAACAAGATAAAAGAGGGGGAAAGAGGTTCTCCTCTTCCCAAGGCCCACAAGAAATGAAATCATTTTTATCTAACAATGACTTGCATGATGTAGGTTTTATTTGACCAAGATTTACTTTGTGCAATAATAAAGATGGCAGCACGAGGATATTGGAAAGATTGGATCGATGTTTACTGAATTCAACAACTCTTCAAAAAGTTCCTAATGCTTTTGTAAGACACTTGGCAAGAGTAGCTTCGGATCACTCTCCAATTGTTTTTAATATACATAATACTATAAGGCCCATTCAAAAAGACATCAAATTTGAGGATGTATGGAGAACATACCCTACTGCATGGAATGTTGTTCTAAAAGCTTGGAGGAGGAGGGATTTTGGTAACTGTTCTGAAATTGTAAACAGAAAATTGAAAAGAACTCTCAAAGCATTGTACCATTGGAACAAGAATAAGGTTATGGAGCTCTCAACATTGAAAAATAAATTGAAGAAGAAGATTATGGACCTGCAGATGTTGGAAATTGAAGATGGCATTTCACATGAGGAGCTCATGTTACTAAGAAGCAAAATAAGGGAGCTAAATGTTACTTTATACAAGTTATCAATTTGGTGGAATCAAAGGGCTATAACAAGATAGATACTAGATGGTGACACCAACTCCAAATTCTTTCATGATTATGCTAGACCAAAAGAAATGCGAATTTAATCAATCAAATTAAGGATGAAAAAGAAGGCATTGTTAATGAACAAGAAAAATTTGAAGCTACTTTTACAAAAAATTTCCAAAACAAATGGAGACAGAGATTTTGTTCACTATTGGATTGGCCTGAAACAGGGTTTCAGCAAACTGTCAATGATGCTGAATGGAATGTGTTAAATGCATACTTTACTCAAACTGATATGTATGAAGCTGTTTAGAGTTTGGGAAATAATAGATCTCCTGGTCTGGATGGCATTATCGGATCATTTCTGAAGTTCTATTAGAGTATAATCAAGGATGATTTGTGGATAGTGGTTAACAAATTCTTATTTCATGGTGAAATGCAATCCCAATGGAAAGACACATTAATTGTGTTAATCCTAAAGGTGAAGAACCCTGTAGAACCATCACATTTCAGACCAATAAGCTTATGCTAGATAATATATAAGGTGATTACATGAATGATCATAAATTGTATCAAATAATATTTGCCTAAATTAATTATAGAAGATGAAGTTGCTTTTGTTCTTGAGAGATCAATGTCGTGTCATTGCTTATTGGCTCAAGAGGTTTTCAACAAATTCAGATTTTCTAATTGTAGGAAAGGACTAATGGCGATCAAGGTGGACATGGAGCAAGCTTACGATAACATGTGTTGGCCTACTCTTGAGAAATCTTTGAAACGGTTTGGATTCCCCTCAAAATTTATTATTCTAATCATGGAATGTGTCCATAATGTTAGATATTCCATCCTTATTAATGGTAGAAGAACCAATTGGATAGAAGCTGGAAGCGGATTTAGGCAAGGATGTTTGTTGTCCCATTAGTTGTATACTCTTTGAACACGACTTTTTTCCAATGCCATTTACCAAAGGGGAAATGAATTGGGTATTAAAATATCACCCAAATCTGAAAGTATAACTCATCTTCTTTATGTCGATGATGTACTAATAGTTTCTAATGCTTCAATGAGATCAGCTTCTAGTCTAAAAATTATTTTGAAGGATTTTTGTGGGTGGACCGGCCAAGGAGTAAATAATATGAAATCTCAAATTTTGTTTGGGAAATCTGTCAAGAGAAGGTTAAAGAAGAAAATCTCTAAGAAGTTGGGATTCAAGATAGTAGAGGAGATGCGTTATCTTGGAATCAAAATGGTATTGAGAAGGATGGTAAATTTTGATTTTAGAATTTTATTAGACCAAGCATTGGAAAGGCTAAATGCTTGGGGTAGAAGTCATCTATCTTTATTTGGAAGAGCTTTATTAATCAAAAGCTCATTTCGTTCGCTTCCTATCTTCTTGGCCACACATTCTTTGGTTCCTAATAGAATTTTATATGACTTGGATAGAATGTATAGGGATTTCTAATGGCATAAAGATAAAGACAAGAAATGTTTACATTATGTATCTTGGGATGATCTTTGTAAACCGAAATCTCTTGGAGGATTTTGCCTTCATTCCTCGGTGAATAAAGTAGGACCTTTGAGATCAATGCTCACATGGAGATTTATTCAAAATCTTAACTCTTTATGTAATTGTACTATCATTTCTAAATATAGTACTGACGTATCGCACAGTAAGGTTAGGAGCGAATATTCTACAACTTGGAAAATTCTGGTGGAGGGAGCCAAATTTTTTAGAAATGTCACTAGATGGAAATTGGTTAATGGTATCAAATTTAGTATCTTTGATGACACTTGGATTTTTGATAAACCTCTAAACAAATCGGCCAACTTTTGTTAATTGCCATGAGCTTCAAAATGATTTGTTTAGCAAGTTTATTTCTAAAAATTGTAGCTGGATGGAGATGCAATTGAAGAATTATTTTAATGAATATTTGATATATATTATCAAATCTATAAAGATTTACCCACAGTTGAAGGAAGACAGTGTTGAGATCATCAATCTTCACTCAGGAAAAATGGTTACAGCACTCACATTTGAAGCATGGCTGGAAGAGCACGGACAGAGCAGCATTTCTGTAAATGTCTTGAATGATACGTTGAACAGCTTCAGGAAATTCAAATTACTACCTAAAGTAGAGATGTTTTGGTGGATATTATATAAGAATGTTCTTTCCACTAATTCATTTTTGAATCATATAAAATTATTGCATTCAAATGTTTGTCCTTGTGGTTGTGATGAAGTGGAAGATCAGCAGCATTTTGCTATTTTTTGTAATCAACTTAAACTCATTGTTCAAAAGATACGAGAATGGGGATTTCAGATTCCCATTTTTGAATCCTATTATAAGTGCTTAAAATAATTGAGGATATTGTCTATGGTAAACCTTAACATAGTTAAAATATATTATACAATAGTTTATTTTTCTTGGAAAAGAAGGAACCAAATAAAGCTTGGATTGAACAGGTCTTCTATTGAGTTATTGGCAGCAAACACCTTAAGCTCTATTATGAAAACACAATCTAATATGGTTCTAGGTATCTGGGATACTAATCTCCATATGGAGTTTGTAAATCATTGGTGTCCCCCTCCCCTAGATTTGATCAAGATAAATGTGGATGCCACCTTAAAGGAATCATACAATGCTAGTATTGGTGCTGTCATAAGAGATTATAAAGGAAGGTTCCTTGCTCCTTTTGACAAAATGGTGAAGCATTAGGATATTTCTTCTCTTGAACTTCAAGCGGTATTTCTTATTAGAGAACATTTGCAAAGATAGATGCTATAATATAAGGGAGTCATCATAGAAGGAGATAATAGCAATGTGATCAAATGACTTCAAGATTCGTTGAAGATGATTAAATGACATCAACCTCAACATTGGAATGAAGACATTATTTTTCTTAATGACTTCAATAAGATAATATTTCATTTGATTACTAGAAATTATAATAAAGTAGTAGATTATTGTGCTACTTTAGCTTTGAATTATATTTTCGTTTGATAGTTTCTCTAATAATGGAAATCCTTCTTCTTTTTTTAATTTATTGAAGAAGGAATGTGATTATTAACTTTAGCTTTTGTAGATGTTATCCTTTTTTAATGCAAATTGCAAAATTAAAAAAAAAAATAGCATCCATATGTGATAGTCAATTGATTGTAAAAATGTAGAAAAGCGAGTTTTCCAAAAATCAAAAGGAATATTATCAAATAAAAGTTGTCGTGTAATAGAATATCCTTTTACAGTATTATGATTACCAAAGTTATCCATTAGTCAAAATTCAAAAGTTTTCAAAAACTCAATTTTATGAATCCCGCTCTAATACAACTTGAAAATTTGTTAGAGATGTTAAGCCCTTGTGAACTAGCCCAAGGCTAACTAAGAGGGGGGTTGAATTGGTATTTTAAAAATATTTCAATCAAAACACAAACTTAAACCAAGGTTCACCATAAAGAAAATCAAAGTGCATAAATTAAATATGAAAAAATTAGTAATAAAGAACACAGAAATTTATAGTGGTTCGGTAAACTTGATTTACATCCACTCCTCAAAGCCTCTCATCTGGGTATTACACTAAAATCAGTGACTCTTCTTTAGCTCCAACAGCAAGGCAAAGAAGACTTTTCAAACCTCTTTTCCACTGACCCCGATGAGGTAGAGAACTTGATTACTTTTGCTTCCTCCTGAAGCAGGCAGAGAACCTGACTCCTATTGCTTCCTTATGAATAAGGTAGAGAACCTTGATCAATTGCTAAAGTATACCTCTCTTGAACCTCCAAGGACTAGGGACGATGATGGGAGAAGATAACTTGGATCATTTCTTGGAGCAACCTTTGTGAAACCCCTGATAAACTCCCCCTCACAAGATCCTCTCTCTCTCTCTCCCTTTATCTCCCTCTCCTCTTAGCTTTCTCAGGTCAAGACACCAACAAAAGATACTCTATTGGGTAAGATAAGAGTTCTTATATAGAAGATCTTTTGAATAGCTCTTAATTTCAACAAACTAATTTTATCATCCAGGATAATCCAAATATCATCCAATATAATTAGTACAAATTTAGATCAATTAGCCAGGATGATTTGGGATGATCATAAGGTAATTTGTTCATATCATCCAGGATGATACGATTAGATCAATCCATTAAATTTTATCTAGCACATCACCCTGGATGGATGTATGAACAATTTAAAAAATTCTTTATTGTTAAGGACAATGTCACGATCATCTAGGATGATAAGTAAAAAATGATGAATATCATCCAAAATATCACCCTAAATAGATGTCTAGATGATGGAATAACTTGATCTTTCGGGCTGATATCCCTATCATCCTGGATGATTAGTTCAATTCAGTACATATCATCCAGAGTATCACCCTAAATGGAACCATGCCGATGTTTGATCATCCAGGAAGAATTAAGGTTTGTTAACTAATCAGCCTAGATAATCTTGCGATCATCTAGGATGATATGATTGAGCAATCAAACCTTAATTACTTTCCTTAATTATCAAATTAATTTAGGCATATTTATGCTGCATTGTCCAGGATGATGTCCAAAAATATAATATGCCTAAATAATTCTAGCGGTTGATTCTTTCAAATTTGAGTGTATCGTCCAGGCCGATACTAATATCATCCAGGATGATTCTCTTAATTGTGACTGCCTTAACCAGAACGCCCTAATTAAAGTTTTTATTTTTATCTGATTATCCAAGCCAATTTTTGGATCGTCCTGGACAATGTGATAAAAAACAAAAAACTTTAAATTAGTCAAAAATTTTCCCTCAAGTGTGTGTATGCAAGGTTACTTAGCATCAAGACCCACATTATTATAAATGTCTCAAGAAAGGTAAAAGACACATGTCATACATTATAAAATGACTCAATCCTAATCTACCCAATATTGAGCTGGTTTAACTTGTAGTTTGATCTTACATACCTGAAATGTTAGTTGGCAAGGCAATCATAGAAAAATAGAAGTGTTTGCTATCATCAAAATTCTAATCCCTGAAATCAGATTCGCAACACATTGGCGGCCTTTGAAAGAGTGAAGATAATGCGCTCCATGTATTCTTTTATGGAATTATCAACTTTGGAGTTGTAGTCGAAGAATGAAGAGTGGAGGATGTTGATGTGCCCTTATTTTTCATAGGTGAAATTGAAATCAAGTTCTGGATCGTCCATTCATTTACTTGGAAAGGAAAATAGTAGTCAAAGATAAATGTCAATCCTTTGGAGCTCCACTAGATGGAAAGAAGTTTCCCTCAAAATTGAAGTGGAGAGGGGAAAGGGTGGCCATCCAAGGAAGGAGTAAAGGGATTTAAAATTGGCTCAGATTTTTATGGGGGAAAAGTTTTTCAAATACTCCTCGAACTACTCCCTAGGATTGGGAGTAATTAAAGAGGAGAGAGAGAGAGAGAGAGAATAGGGGCGGTGAAAAGAGGGAGAAGGAATGAGGGATTTATTTCCAAAACATAATATTATGTTTTGGAAAGTAATTAGGAGGTGAGGGGCTTTAAAAATTTTTTTCCAAGGAGGTGGAGGGGGTTCTTGAAATCTTTCTAAGAGAGGGGGTTGGAATTTTGGAAAGAATTTCCAATGAGTCCCACTAGGGGGGTGGCTGCATTAAGTGGGTGTGGGGGAAATTAAATCAAGTTCAATACTTTCCTCTTTGGAATTTACTAATTAGGATGGGATTTAATGTCCAATTGAATTCAAATTAATTTTAAAATTGTTTTTAGAAACTTTCCTAAAATAGAATCCTATTTTAGGAAAGGTTTCAAATTTCAAATTTAAATTAGTTGATTAAAAATAAATAACTCCCTCAAAGGAGTTAAGCATGAAAAAAAAAATATTCAAGGTGGGGGACGGTAAGAAGCGACTTTGCTAGGGGTGGTGGAGATGGGCCGGTGGCTAGGTGGACTTGAAGGGGCTGATTTGGAGATGTGGTGGTAGGTTGAGGTTGGTGGGTGAGGGAGGATTAGGTGGCTGGTAGTAAGGAATGTGGTGACGCCTTAGGCTGGAGGCTTAGGGTGGTGAGAGGGGAGGTGGCCGGTGGTGTATGATGGGGAGACGAGAAAGTTGAAATAATAGAATGAATCATGAACCCGGTCATCACCAAGGTTCATGGGTGATACGAACTCCCTCTCCTAAGGATCTCTTTCTTTTTAAACTTGCTCTAAATCTCTCATAGAACTCTAGTGAAAAAATTCTTATCATTCAATCATTAACTTTGAAAAAGAAACATAAGGACTATTAAATATCCTCGTACATAGAGACTCAAAATAAAAAGATGACAGTTCCCTTATGGCTTATATATGACCTCCCTTATGTAAGGGATAAAAACGAGAAAAACAAATATAACATAAGTAACAAGAGGCAAATAACATAATAAAAATAAATCCATGAAATGACTAAAACATATATAAACTTGATTGTGGCAGTAGATCGACGATCACACCTCTAATAATATTTCCATGCTCTGATGTCCCCATCAATATTGGTGGGGATAAATCTCGTTAAGATATTCATTGCATGTATGGGATATTTTAGCTTGGTGTATGTTCCCCTCTTATTTGTTTTTTGTTTTTTTTTAATCGAGAATGGCTTCTTTTTTATGCATTTTCCTAGTTAGTACTCATAGTATACTTTTTAACTTTAATTTAATGAAATTATTTTTTGTTAAAAAAGGTTTTATGTCAAGAAACTTTATCAACTTGTAGAAATTAATCATTTATCCAACAGATTTTAAAATTCTATGATATGTTCTTTAGGTCATTATTGACCTATAGAATTAATTCCATACATGTTTGGGATCATTTGGATTATTAATGTTATAACCCTAATTTTGGCTTTTAAAATATCTAGGTTCTAGTTTGCCTCAAATAAAAAAAATTTAGTTTGCCATACTTGAGGAGGTCATGATTTTTTGTTTTGGCTTATGCTCTGGTCATTTTTGGTTGGTTGTTCCTTCGTGTGGTTGGGCTTGGTTGGTTAAATTTATTTTTCCTTCTATTTTGAGGGGGTTATGGTTTGCATTTTTGTCTTAGGTTTTTTGGTGGCCTTGATGCTGTTCTGAGTTTTTGTTATCATTTTGGTTCTTATTTGTGTTTAGCAGGTTGGTGGTTTTTGTTTAGTTATTTATTTCTATGAACCTATGGGCTAAGGGTGGTTTTCTTGCTATGTTTTAGCCAATTTTAATTTTGTGCCTTGGACTATTGTGGCTAGGTGGTTGTGGGTATTTATGTTGTTCTCGTATTGTTGTTGTGAGTTGGTTGTGTATGATGGCTTAATGTCTTTGCTATTATGATGGGGGTTTGTTCAAATGTGTTAGGCCTTTCCTATGGGTTTTTTGTCCAAAATTTCAAGGTTAATTAGGACATGTTCCTTGTTTGGTTTGGGTGGTCTGTCAGCTGGGAGACAATTGTTCTACCTATCTGCACTTTTTGTCTAATATGTAGTGGGATTTTAAGTGGTGTTCTTTTGGATAGATCATATAGTTTTAAGTGTTCTAGTAGATTTCTATCCTTTAACTGCTCTTTCTCTAATTATGCTATTATTCAATTTTTTTGGCTTTGCATTATGCAAGTCTGACAGCTAGTGCATCGTTAGCTTCTTTTTAGAACAATGGTGGACTTTTTCTGGGTGGTGGCTCTAGGCTCCCCTATGTATCTTTTACTCTTTTTATTGTAAATAGTAGGGTTCAATGGCTCATTATGACTTTTTTCACTTTGATTATAGCTCTATGAGAGTAGTGAGCATTTGAACCTTTTAAAAACTTTAACGTGTAGGCCCTTTCATCGATTTAAGCTAAAATAAAAAATTCAATAATTAATAATAAAAAATAAAAATTAGTAAAATATAAATTAAAGTTCATTCTTATTAGAATTTAATATAGAATCAAAGAAAAGTAGAATGCCCTCCCTAAAGTCGCTTAAAATAAATAAGATACGTAATTAGGGGAAATAAAATCATTAAAAATAAAATATAAATTAAAATCAGCTTTTGATTTTTTATTTTTTGAACTAAAATCACCCTAAACTTTTATGAGCTTCATATTAGATCATTCCTAATCCATGGTGATGGTTTCATGATGTTTGGTCATCATTTGCCACAACAATGAGAAATACTTAAGACCCTTTAATAAATAAATTATTAACCTTTAAAATTCAAAGATAAATAGTCAAATCAAAAAAATACAAAATATAGTGCATTGAAAAGAATAAATTTAATAAAAAAAAATTTAAAATTTAAATTTAAGTTGAAAAAAAGTCAAACTTGGGTCAAATTTAAAAGGTTAATATTAAATGACAAATAAATAAATATAATACTAAATAACCAAAAATTAAATAAATAAATTTATATTCTCGAAAATCCAATTGATTTTTAAACACTAACATTTTCATGAATGAACTATTTATAAGTCATATATGAAATACTATAGGCCTTAATACCATTAAATAATAAAGTTTAAATGAACATTAAATAATTCAAAAAATAAATTCCAAAAAATTTTAATAAAATATTTAATTAGACAAAATTTCTAAATAAATAAAGAAATTAATTAGAATAATAATAATTATAAATTTATAAAAATAAAATAATGATAAAACATTAATTAAATATAAATAATTTAAAAAAAGTTTAATTAAAAACATTTGAAAAAAAAAATATAATTCAATATCAAATAAAATAAAATTTTAAATCATATATGAAGAATTTAAATTTAAGTAATACAATTTAAGTAAGTCACAAATTAAATTCAATTAAACTCACCTAAATAAATCATTTATAAATAAATTAAAAATAATAAATAATAAAAAATTGGATTTTATATTTGCCTTATTCATTTGGAATGAAAGAAATACATTCATTCTCTTAAAATCCTAGGGCTTGTTGGGTAATAATTTCAATGTTTTTTTTTTTTAAGTTATTGATTAACATGGTTCTTTAAAAACTAAAGTTAATGATCAAACTGAAATAAATAAAATTCTTTAATAAATTATAAATTGTTGAAACTAAAATTTAAATTAAGATACTTAGCCTTCAACATATAAATTTAATTTGTATATAATTCAAACAATAATTCATTTAGGATATAACCTAGCACTCTTGAATTATTTGATAGGATAACCAACTCTAACTTTAGATAAGTGCGGTGTTATAGTGTGCATTTTTTTTTTTTTTTGCTATTTTTGGATTATAAAGTGATGATTATGTCAGTGTATCATGAAAGTAGTGTTCATTTTCCTACACTTGTGATGATCATGTGATTATCCTATATTAGGAGCTTTTGGTTTGCTAATTAAATTTTCTATAAGTGGCCATAGTTATGAAGGGTAAAAAATGAAAAGGGAGAAAATCTAAAGATTATAAATAACAAGTTTTGTACATGTGCTTGAATTTGCTAGTCCTCTTTAATAAAAGCATAGCCAAGTTTTTAGGTTGCTCATAAATGAGCAAGTATTTTATAGTATTGTGTGTTGTGATGTGGATGTTATAAATTTGTGAGTTGTTGTAAAGTATAGAGTTGTGAGAATGTATTAAATGAAGTTGTTATTTGTATAACAAAGAAGCTCTAAAGAATGAATCTTCTTTGAATATGTTGTCTTTTGAAATTATCTAAAAAAAATGAAAATAACTTGAAGACCCTAAGGAGAACATAAAGAAAATATAAACAACTTCAATTTGCGATTGGGTGCTCTGGCGATTGCGATGTTCACTGTTTAACCCATCCCGTTACTACTGAGTTGGGTTCTTAATACACTAGTTTACTGGTTTCTTATTTCGATTTCCTTCCCTATGTCCGTGAGCATTAGGTTTTAGCTTTTCTTTCTTGATGGCATCGGGTATGTCCTCTTCACCGTTATATCCATAGGGAAATTTTCCATTGGCTCCTGTTGTTTCTAAGGCTGATTTTCTTAATAGGGATGGCAACAATTCTAACCCTAAACCTCTATCTTTTTGTGATGTACTTTTGGGTGGTTCTTCCTCCATTTAAATTTATAATTTACTTTAGTTGGGAAGATCTCCATCCATAGACCTAATCTTGATACTATTCTAACTTTCTTTGGGAATTTAAAGCTTTCTGATTTTTTTCCATCGAATTATTGGATCATAGACATATCGCTATGCAGTTATCTAATGATTTTTATTATAGTCATGTTTTTTCTAGGATATCTTACTATATCAATAGTCGCCAAATGCATTTATTGAAATGGACTCCCTATTTTGACTTTCAAAAAGAATCCCTAATAGTTCCTATTTAGGTTTCTTTCCCTAATCTTTGATTGCATTTATTTAATGTTCATGTGTTACATATCATGTGCTCCATTTTTGGGAGGCCTTTATAATCGGACCAAGGAACTTCCTCTCTATCAAGATCATCAGTGGCTAAAATTTTTGTAGAATTTAATATCGCCAAGAAACATCCCAAATAGATTTATCTTAGTTACAAAAAGTTGGGCTATTTGAATAAAGTGGATTTATAAAATGTTCATGATTTTTTCTCGTATTGTAAGGTTCATGGACATTCAATTAATGAATGCTTCGTTGTTCACCCATAGCTTAAGAAAACCAAGAATTGTTACAAAAATTTGGTTGAATCGAATATTGGTATACCTGCTAAAAAGAAAATTCATAATCGGAATCATGAGGATTTTCTTGATGTGGAACTTTGTGAGCATAAGGCATGGATGATGATATAGTAATTGTTCCTTATGAGAAATCTATTAGAGAATCTGAGAATTAAAATGCTCACAAAGTTAAAGGTTGATGCTTTAGAAGAAGGGGAGTATGTTTCTCATTAATCAAATTCTTAAGAACCAAATTCTATGTCATCTCCTAATGCTTAAGAACCAACCGAGACCTATTGGTTTAAAGGTTGATGCTTTAGAAGAAGGGGAGTATGTTTCTCATGACATTTATTCTTCTAATGAATTTTTGGAAAGAAACACTACTAATTCTATGTCATCTCCTAATGCGAAGGCCGAAATTATTGATGAGGGTTCTTAGAAAGCTTCTAAGAAGAAGAATAAGAGTAGCAAGAATTATGTTAGCTGAACCCGTAGAGCCACTCATGCTTCAAATGCTTCATCTTTTATTAATGGTTAAAGATCTTGTGTGGAATATTAGGGGTGCGGGTGGTACTTTAACTATGGATAGAGTTAAGAATTTATATACGTTTAATGTTATTCATCTTCTTCTTTTAATTGAGCCTTTAATTTCTATAGTTATGTTGGATTCTATTAATAAAAATTTTGGTTTTGATTTGGCTTTTGGAAATTTTACTAATCAAATTTTGATTTTTTATAAGGATTCTATTTCTTTAGAAATTATTATGGATTTTCCCTAAATGGTTCATACTAATATTAGTTTAACTCAATTATCTTGTTATGGTTCTTTTGTTTATGCTTCTTGTTCTAGCATTAGGTAGGAAGATGATATGGAAACAACTCATTGATTTCTCTTCTTCTATTAAGGCTCCAAGGTTAGTTGGTCATGATTTTAACACTATAACAAATGCTTCCAAACATATAGAAGGTAAACCTCCTAATTGTTATGCTATGGAGGATTTCAAAGTTATGATTTTAAATTCAAATCATAATGATATTTGTTTTTTTTTTTTTTTTTTTTTGTAAATGCTTTAACTTGGAGCAAAGCTACTATGTGGAAAATACTTGATCATATTCTTTTTAATGACTCTTAGATTGCTTCTTACTCTATGGCTTATGTTTAACTACTCACTAGAACATTATCTAATCAATCTCCTTTACTTTTAAGTATTTCTTTAAAGAATGGTATTATATTTCAACCTTTAGATTACAAAACATGTGAATCCTTAATGATACTTTTTTGTAATATCTTACAAAGTAATTTGAATGCCTCTCTTCATCCTTTTGATAATTTTGTGGGTATGATCGTATTATGATTTAAACATAAAAGGCTTAAGCAAAAACTTTCTTGGTGTAACAAATGTGTTTTCTAGAATGTTTTTACCAATATCTTACATGCTAAAAATATGGTTGATGCTATTGATAGTATTTATAGGAATAATTCTTCTTATCAAAATTTATCTACCCTCAATGATGCTAAGACAAAGTTATATAGAGTTCAAGAAAGAGAAGAAGCCTTTTGGAGACAAAAGGCTTCTACTAAATTTTTTAGTGGAGGGGGATAGAAATACTAATTTCTTTCATAATATAACTAATCAACAAAAAGTGGTTAGCTATATTCCCAAAATTATTTCTCATGATGGTGCCTATACTGATGATCCCTCTTTGATTTATGATTCTAGCATTGAGTACTTCAATAATGCTTTTAAAAAGATTTATACCCAGATCTGAAACATGAATTTTATTTTATTCCTTCTTTTATTTCTGCGGAGGATAATTTGCTTCTCATAAAAATCTCTTCTAAAAATGAAGTTTGGGTGACTTTGAAAAGTACGAACTCTGATTCTATTGCTGGACCTAATGGTTTTACTACTAAACTTATTCAAAAGTCTTAGACAATTTTTAAAGGTGATTTAGTTAATATTTTTGTGGATTTCTTTTTGGGAAATCTGTACCCTATGTTTTTTACTTCCACTTCCATTGCTTTTATCCCTAAACAAACTGTCACAAATTTTTTATCGATTTTTATCCTATTAGCTTGTGTTCTTTCTTTAACAGACTAAATGCCAAGCTTTTTATGGGTAAGTTATCCTTGTAATTGAAAGTTTATGTAGGTTGTTAAACCTAATAGAACTATCCCAAGGCTAACGAAGAGGGTGGTCAATTGGTTATTTAAAAATTTTCTTGGATTCTTGAAAACCATTTTTAGAAATTTAAATCGATGATCCTCAAATATGTGGTTGCTTAATGAAATAATTATCTCAAAATCTTTAATAATAAAGATTTAAATGCGGGAAATAAAAATGCAAAAAAATTAATAACACAAAAAAGAACACCATATTTTATAGTGGTTCGATCAAACCCGACGTACATCCACTCCCTTGAGACTCCTTCTCTAGGTATTTCACTAAACAATAGTGACACTCCTTTTGCCCCTGTAGTAAGACAGAGAAGCCCTTACAAACTCTCTTCCACCAACCTGGTGCGGTAAAGAACTGATGCCATTTTAACTCTCCAAGTAATGGAAGCATACCGCCACATCCTTTTTCACCCCCATTGTGAAGGAAGAGAATTGTCACATACTATTTTTCCCTCCTGGTGAAGGCAAAGTACCATGATCCAATGTTGAAGATCTTCTCCAAAGAGCTTCCAAAGATGTCGGGCAGAAACTTGAAGAAGAAGACAAAAAAGATCCTTACATTAGTCAACCTTGTGAATCTCTCACTATTTCCTTTAACTAGATCTCTCGCTCTTCACTCACAAAATTTCTCCTAAACACACTCTTAATGGTCACTCTTAAAAGAAGTTTACCACAAAATATTCTCACAATCTGTTTTTATGACTTAATTTATAGAAAACCATAAAAATATTGTCCAAAAACTAAAATTTTCGAGAGATGCATCCTAAAATTGTATGATACGATCATATATCGTACGATATGAATAGTTCAAAAAATTAGTTCTTTTGTTTAGTACGATCTGGTACAAACCTTATTTCATACTCTATCAGTCATCTGTATGAATTAAGATTGTACTGTATGAACTATTAAAAAATTAACAAGTTTGTATGGTATGATATGGTATGAAAGGATTCGTACTCTATCATATGTCTATATGAATTAAGATTGTACTGTATAAACTATTTTAAAATGAATAAGTTTGTTTAGTACGATAAGGTATGAAAGGAATTTTGTACTTTGTCAATTATCTATATGAATTAAGATCATACTATTGAACTATTCAAAAATCAACAAGTTTATCTGGTACGAAAGTAATTTGCATTATATCAGTCACTATACGAATTAAAATTGTACTGTACAAACTGTTCAAAAATGAACAAGTTTATCTTGTATGATATGGTACAAAAGAATTTTTGTACCCTATTAGTCATCTTTACGACTTGACATCATACTATATGACTTGTTCAAATAATTCAAGACATGATTTAATTAACTACATTTGGACGAAAACTAAGTCAAATCATAAAATATGATTAAATTTCATATAGTACAATTAGTCTTAAAAAATTAAGTTTTAACTATCTCTCGCCCCCATGTGTGTGTACATGGTTAGCCAATTACAATCATATTCACTCAGGCTTAAAAATAAAATTAGAGATATATAGACTCTATTGAATAAAATCTTATTCTACTCTGTCTTGAAGTCTTTAGTAATTTGGAGTATGATTTACCTAGAATGTTAGTATACACTAAATCAAGCAAATAAAAATATCCACGATACGCTAGGAGAAACAATAAAATTTTTAACAAAGTAATTAGTTTTATTATCATCAAAATCTCAAGCTCAATCTTGATTCTTGGTTTACAAAAATTCCCCCCTTTTTAATGATATTAAAATAATTATTGTTTAAACTACTAATTAAAATTCTTTTTTCCTAAGCTCCCCCTCAACGACTGAAATAATAAAATTCATGGGGAAAAGAATTTTGCTGTATAAGAAACAAGAAATTTCATCTTAGAAATTAAGACACAGATACAAGATGAAAGGCCAAAACAAAAATTAAATTAAAAAGCAAACTCTACTAGAATAAAAGTTCATGAGGGGTGTTAAACCATAAAGAACTAGCCCGAGGCTAACCAAGAGGGGGGAGGGGGTTAATTAGTAGTTATAAAAAATCTTAAACAAAACAATAACTTTTGATGTAGAAGAAAAATAATTTTCACAATAACAATACAATCAAAATTTTCAATCACAGAACAAATCACAAAAAAGTGTGAAAATAAAATGCGATAAAAGTAATACGAAAGATCACAACAAATTTTATAGTGGTTAACTCAAATCCAACCTACATCCACTCCTTGAAGACTCCCTCTTCAAGTATTGCACTAAAACTGATATGACTCTGCTTTGGCTCGCATAGTAAAGCAGAGAAGCCCTTACATTATCTTTCCACCGACACAATGAGGTAGAGAACCTTGAATCATTTTACTCCCTCCTCGAATAGGCAAAAACAATGGGAATCCTTTTACTCCCTCATAAAGTAGGTAGAGAACCTGGATCTAATGCTGAAGATAGTCTCTCTAGAGCCACCAAGGAACTAGTGGAGCAAATCAAAGAAGATGAAGAACACCATGCTTGGAGAAACCTTTATGATTCTCTCACAAACTCACCCTCACAAGGGTCTCTTTCTCAAGCCCTCTCTCTCTTCCTTCTCTAAGCTCCTTGTTGGATCAAATCCACTACAAAAAATTGTCTCAAAAGATAATTAGAGAGTTTAAATAGAGAGCCTCTAAAGGAAGCCCTATTTTTAATTATGTGCAACTGATCGTCCAGAATAATCGAAGGATCTTATTGTATGATTAGTATAAAATAGCCCTTTCAGCCAGGGTGAATGGCATTGCTCTGTATGATTAGCTCAAGAGAAGTAGGTTAACACCCTATATGATACACATATCATCCTGGATGATTATTATTAAAGTATTGAAATTCATCTAGTATGATTCATGGCGATGCCTTATCATCCCATGACCACGTCTTCCATCCAGTATGATAGGGGTATATCATCCAAGATGATTAGTTAAAAAATTATGGTATTTATTCGGTATGATAGCTAACAATCCCTTATTATACCAACAAATTCTCTATCATCTAGGACGATCGGTTACACTATCATATCAAATTATGTTTTATCATAATTATTCTCCTAATTATGGGATTAATTTAGGAATAGTTATCCCAAATCATCTAGTAAGATCAACATCATACTGTACGATTAGTACAAAATTTAAAAATTAAAATATTTCCTAAATTATGGTTTTTTTTAGGAATGCTAAGCAGCGGTAATATAAAAAGGCAAAAAAAACCAAGATACAAGCTAATGAGGAATCAACCACCTTTCACTATCTTCCTTTACTAAATTAACAAAGGAAGATGGAGGGTTCTCCTCAAGAAACAAATCCCAATCAAAATCAAAAGATAAAGCAAAGTTAGCACAATAATCCGCTAACTTATTACAATTGCGATTGACACAATTAAAGATTACCTTATTAAAATTACTAAAAAATGAGATACCATCATCACCCGTTGAGTTCTCTCTAATAATCTTCAGTTTGCTATACAAATTCTGAAGATATTGGAGAACATTTTTATTGTCACCTTCCAAAATAATATCTTTTATATTTCTTGTCTATTCATGTTTAATTCCTTCCAAAGCTTTGAATGCCGAGAGCTCCATTTGTGCACACTCCCAATGCATCTTGTTTCTTCCAAAAAGCAAAGATAAATCTGCCTTTATCATCTCTTATCCCAGCCATATAGTTATCTATAGTAGCTGCATCAAGATTAATTTTAAGCCACTCAGGTGGAGGAGGGATATAATCTAAAAGCAGTCCTTTGGATCGATAAGCACCCCAGTGATCTGAGTGGTAAACATCATGTTTTACCGAGCTAAGAAAGCTTAAAACAGAAGAAGCAATCAATATCTTATTACAACCAGTTTTTCCATGCTTCACCTTGCATCTATTGTTCCAAACCATCCATACTATCAGAATATATATCCTCGCTGTCATGATTTCATGAATGATTAATCTCCTGATACCGGCGTTGAAATCATTCAAGTTACTGAAAATTGGAATACTAAATCGTCATCCTTGTAAAACTTTACAAAGCTCCATAAGTTTTGAACGATTAGAGGTGATATGATCAAGATCTTTAATCACTCCACATCCCATAGGACATAAATAGTTAACAAAAAGTTTTGTTTTAAAAAGAAAAAGTTTAGTAGGAATTTCTTCGGTGCATAATCTCCACAGAAAAAGCTCTACCCGAGCATTAACCTTTAATTTATGAATCCAAGAAAACAATTCATTTGAAGAAAAAAATTCTAGAATTATCTTCAGTAACCAAGGCAGAGATGGTTTTACCAGAAAATTGTCTTTTCAATTCCATATGATCTTTTGTTGCATTGCTGAAGATCTGCACCTCTTGGATGATTTTCTGGAGCTCATCTCCGAAAAATTGTCTCAGTTTAACTATATTCCACTTGCCATCTTCTATAAAATAATCGAGAGAAGTTATGTCCTCATCAAGGAATCCTACAAAAGTAGGTCATTTAAGAAGACTTTTGTCTAAAATCCAAGCATCTTGTAATACATTAATGCTAGAGCCATTAACAACTCTCCAACTAACAGATTTTTTAAGAGCCTTCCATCCACTTATGATGATTTTCCAAGCATTTGATCCTCCTTTAAAATCTTCCATACTCCACCACAAATCACCATATTTTGTCAGCAAGTTTCTATTTAACATAGTATTTGGATTCTCAATGAGATTCCAAGCAAACTTTGCTCTAAGAGATCCAATTCTGGAAGTAACTGATTGAAGACCCCATCCTCCATAATGTTTAGGTATACATAACAATTCCCATGCTACATAATGTAAACCTTTGCTTCTATCCATTTTATTCCAAATAAAATCTCTACTTAGTTTTTCTAATTCAAATATAATTTTCATAGGAACAAGAGAGTTAGAAATCAAAAAAACTAGTAGAGTAAGGATGACAGATTTTACCAGACACAATCTACCGGCAAGAGACATAGGTCTATTTCCCCATTCATTCTTTCTCTTCATTATTTTATCCAACAGCACTTGGAAATCACTCTTCTTTAAACATCTCAACGCAATTTTTATACCCAGATAATCAAATTCTTCTACCGGTTTGAAATCTAGTAACTTGGAAATCTGTTTCTTCCTTCTCCTCATCACAAAATTACCAAAAATCAAGGATGATTTATACTTGTTAATACTCTATCTCGTCCATCTGTAGTATTCCTTAATAATGCCTTTAATCTTCCTCACATTAATCAATCTAGCATCAAAAAATTGTAATACATTATCTGCGTATAAAAGATGAGAAATTTTTTATGCATTAGAGCAAATACTGATTCCCAAATTGTTTCCCCTGCAGTAGAAAACATTAGATAATAACTGAGAGCAAATGATAAATAAAAATGGAGAGAGTGGGCATCCTTGACAAAACCTATATTTGCCCTCAATCCATTTAGATCTTGCCCCATTCATTAATATAGAAAATCTTGGATAAGAAATACATTCCATAATAAGTCCTAAGAATTTGTTTGGGAATCCCAAATCCATCATCATCTTCTTCAAGGTTAACCAACTCATACTATCGTATGCTTGTTCCATATCCAATTTGATACCCAAGTATCCATTGCAAGCTTTTGAATACCTCAGTTTATTGAAAACCTCTTGAGCTAATAGTAGATGATCAGAGATTGATCTATTCTTTACAAATGCCACTTGCTCTTCAGATATGATCTTGGGAATCACTAGAACCAATCTATTTAAGATTATATTAGACATAATCTTATATATAGTGTTGCACAAACTGATTGGACGATAGTATGTAGGAGTTAAAGGATTAATGAACTTTGGAATGAGCACAACCAAAGTATCCTTCCACTCATTACTCATTTTACCTGTAGAGAAAAATAAACTCCATCACATCCCGGAGCTTTATTATTCTCTAACTTCATAACAGCCACCTTAACTTCATTTGCTGTAAGCTCCTATCTCAAACCACGTTTTGTCATCATCATTCAAAACCCTCCAAGGATTCGGCCAGTTTTTAAAACTGCAATTTCTTTCGTTCCATTTTTCTTGAAAAAAATTGAAAAAAAAACTTCTTCCACTTCCTTAGGATCTTCGGTGATTTGTCCTTCAAGCTTATTAACTTGAGATATCCAATTGGCATTTCTTCTAGCATTGGCGAAGGCATGAAAGAATTTGGTATTTGAATCACCTTTAACTACCCATTTCACTTTTTCTCTTTGCTTCCACCAAGTGTTCAAGTAATTGAGAATAGTATTGAACTCTTTCACTTTAGCTCTTAAAAGCCATAACTTCTCATCATCCAGCCATCCATTGTTAGCTTCTTCTTCATGGAGAATTAAAATTTCAGCCTTTAATCTAGAATTTTCACTAGAAAAGTCTTTAAGTTTATTCTTGCTCCAATAAAATAAGTCATTTAAGGTTCTCTTGCACTTCTTGTTGGGACTTCCATGACATCCCCAATAAAATTCTTCTTCCAGATTTTAGAAACAATGTGTTCCGATGTTTTGAAGGAAAACGAAACATCTTCAAATTTAATAGATCTTGCCAATCTTCTAGTTTCATCAAATAATTTTATCACAATGGGGTAGTGGTTAGAAGCCACTCTGGCTAAGTGTCTTACCTCCAATTTGGATCTTTTGAAGAGCCATGGAGTTTAACAAGCATCTATCCAAGCATTCTAAGATTCTTCCACTTCCTACTTTATTGTTGCACCAAGTATATCTTGGACCAACCATACCAATATCATGATAATCATTATTCTTCATAAACTTGAGCATTTCTAAGGAACCTTGGGAGAATACAAACTTCTTACCTCCTCTTTTTTCCTCTTGTGATAGAATGCACTTGAAATCCCCTCCAATAATAGATTGAATCTTCATTTGTGATTGCTCTTGGATTCATTCCCATAACAATCTCCTCTTGTGCACCTCCTTGCTCCCATAGACAGTAGTAATCATCCAACATCCTTTATTAAAGACATTCAGATCTCCAATAACACATTGACCTATAGGCTTTAACACTGAGAATGAAGCAAAATCAGTTCTCCAAAGAATCATAATACCACAAGATAATCCCTCAAAAGGCAGAATAAAGAAATCCCAATTAGGACCCATTATCTTATCAAACTCAATTTTATCAAAAGAGCTGATATTAGTTTCAACAAAACCCACAAAGAATACCTTATAGTCTTTTATGAACTCCTTCATATATAGAGAGGTTTCCTTCTTCTTTGCCCCTCTACAATTCCAAAAGGCTATGGAATCCATTAAAGTTTAATTGGGGAGTAGCCTCCAACCTTCCTCCTACTTCCTCCTTCTCCAAGTCTTCCACGGGTTTTATTTTTAATAGGTCCTAACGATCTTAGTTCTTTTTCCAATTTGTACTTAGGCAATTCTTGAATCAGACCACTGTCTTTTTCCATAATCAAGATATCACCTGCATCCTTGTAAGTTACAGAAACATCTTCTGTAGCCTGTTTCCCTTCTTTAGCTCTCATCAAAATAATTTGTAAATTAACATCTTCATTGCCATCTATATTAACAGTTTGTAGGATAGAGAACTTATTTTCCTTCAACAAAGACAGAGGATCTTCCATATTCAATTTCAGATTATTATCTGTAATCCTTTCAGGATTTTTGCTGATAGAAATTGCTGCTTCATGTTAGGGAGTACCTGAGTTCGCAAGTAATCCTTTTGGATTTACTTGAGTTCTCAGGCAACCCTTCCCAACTGTGCTGTAAGAAGTATAAGGCTCTTCCATAGCCATGTTTTTATCTTGAGAAGGATCAGAGGTTTGTTCTGGCCTGAACTCCCCTTCTTCTAAATTTTCAGCCTCAATACAAAATGTTTCAGGACCTTTTTGAGCCAAACTTTCACTGATGCCTTTATCTACCACCATCTGAATATCATTCCCAACTGTTACAGGAATGACAGATTTTTTGACATATCTGAGTGTTTTTGTTTTGAGCTCCTTATTCCTTATTTTAGTGTTCCTTCTTCTCTTGTTGTTGACCATAATCCATGGACCATAAGAAGTTTCAATTGGACCCTCTTGTTTGCTTCCCCCAACCTTTTCTCTACTAATTTCCTCACCAATCTCTACCACTTGAGGATTATTAACTTTTTGCTTACATTCTTTATTAACATGTCCAATTTTTCCACATACAAAGTAAAAGTTTGAAACCTTCTCATATTCCACCTATTGGAAGAACCTTCCAGCCATACTATCCACCCAAACTCCTATTGGAAGAGGTTGATCAAGTTTAATTCTTACACAAACTCTTGCAAATTCTCTCCTTCCCCAATGGAACATATTACCATCCAACATTAGTAGTTTTCCAATTCTTGAAGCAATAGCTACCTTCTTCTCATCCCAACATTGCAATGGTAAATGAGGCATTCTAATCCAAATTGGAGAAGATAGCCCCTCAATAGATGATGTATTAAACTCTGGAGTCCACTTCTCCATACATAGTATATGTCCATTTAAAAACCACGGGCCACCTGAATGGACTGCTTCCACCATTTCTTCCGATGAGAAAGAACATAAGAACCATCCACCACCCAATGTAGTAAAATGGAATTGCCTGAATTGAGTCCATTGCTTCCTTATCTCCCAAGCCACCAAATGAGAAGGTATAACCAATGAATTGGCTAATTTATCTGAATTCCTCTTCTCAATATCTTCATGTAACCTGACCGCAATTCCATCTTCAGAGTAAACAACTTCTTCTTCTTTGAAATCCAGCTTAATGTAAGGTTTATTACTCCAAGGATTCACATTACCCAAGCCAAATGAGCTATTTGGCATTCAATCAGGCAGCTTATCTACAATCATCTCCTTCCTCTTTTCAGGTTCTGAATGAATATTTTTGTCAAACAAATTCCAAGAATTCTCATTTATCGCGCTGCGACTAAGTCCAGGGGTTGCATTCAAATTCCTGAAATGATTAACAAATATTTTCATTCCAGAAGTTGATGCAGTATTATCAGAAGGAAAAGCTCTAGATTTAAAACTGTTAGGTGTAACCAAATTCAAACCTTCATCTATAGCCTTACCTTTGCCTTCCACATGTTGAATTATCTTAGGATATATTTAGTAACCTCCTTAATCACCAAAGGTTCTTGACGCTTTAATTGAGGATTTTGAATTCTTTGTAAGGAATTCAAATTCTTCAAGCCATCACCTGAAACATTAATGTTTGAATCAACTGCCAGTGACAGAGACCTCGATGATGACGACGTCGACTTTCGTTGATCTTTAGATTCCATCTCCACCTTATGACCATGCCGTCATTAGTCCACTACCATCGTCTACCTCCGTCCTTGAGAATCGGGAACATAAAAAGGGAAAAAAAGTTTTGAAAATTCAAAATTTTCTCTCTAACGACTGGAGTTTCTCTCTCTAACGGCTCAAGATCAGTTGAGATTTCATAAATTTTGGTTGGAGGCTATTTTTATAATGTGATTTGATCATCTTGGATTATATTTATCATCTGGTATGATTAGTTTAATTATTCTTAAAACTGGGATGATTAATTAGGGTTTTTATTTTTAACTGATTGTTTAGTATAATTAGGTCAAAAAATAGAGAATTCTCTAACTTACTAAAAGTTTTCCCTCGTATATATCTGTACAAGGTTACTCAGCTTGGGATCGACCAGATACATGACTTGACTTAAGAAAGATAAGAGGTGCATTAAAATTTAAGTTACAGATAGACTCAATCCTAATTTACTTGATCCTGAGCTGATTTGCATTGCAAGTGTTCTTATGAACCTGAAAGGTTAGTAAGTAGTACAAACAAAATAGATATATAATAATTGTAGTGTTAAAGAAAATAATAATATTTGTTATCATCAAGATCATAGTACTTGGATCCAATTTTATAACATAGAACACCACCAGAAAATAAATAATAACACACAACAACACAAATAATAACACAAAATAACCATAAAATAAAAATACACTAGAAAAAAAAACACACACACACACAAAACAAACTACAACACACACACAACCCACAAATAATAAGACAAAACAACACAGAACTTCAAACAATCAAACTTCAAAACAATCACTTGATACCTCCCCCTTTTGACTTCAACAAAAAAAGGAGAATTCTAGAAAAAAAGTAAGATTTTTTGAACTAATCTGACAGTCGATAAAGAAGAGAATTTCAAACATTTTGGATAAAATAATATTAAATTCCATATATGAAAAGCTCATATTTTAAATAAAAAAACAACTAAGATAAGAATAGTTGATCAGGATCAATATTCATTCAAGAAAGCATAAATATCAATTATAATAATTATTATAAAAAAATAAAATAAAAACTATATAGTTTCAAATTAATGAGTTGAAGTTATTGTTAATTACATGGGGTTTTCTATGAATTAGAGATATAGAGGAAATAACTAGATGTAGTGTGGGCTCATTTTATTCCTCTTTTCAATTTTGGCGATTATTGCACATCTTTTGATTTTGAATTTTTTTTTACTAACATTACACATCTTTTTAGGTTGGGCTCATTTTGTTCATCTTTTCAATTTTGGCACACTTTGTGCATCTTTTGACATTTTGTTCTTCCTACAACCTAAATTAGTAAGTCTTAGCTTATGTGATTATCTTCCAAATGGAAGATAAAAATCTAATATATAATAATAAGAGCAAAACAGTGAACAAGAAAATAAGAGAATAAGAAATCTTTTTGCAACAATGATAACTATAAGATATATGTCTATTAGAACATGTTGGATGATCTCATTATCTAAATCTAATTATAATTTGATTTAAGGTTTGAGAGAAATAAAAATTTGATAAAGGAAATAATATTGTAATGCAAAAACTTTAAAATTTTCATTTCTTAGATCAACAAAGTTAAATTAGTCGATATAAACTTAGAGATAATGCAGACAATTAAAAATAGAACTAGATAGTCATTGACAATTTAAAAAAAAAAAAGAAATAACAACATAACATATATTCAAATAAAAAACAATCCATCCAATACCACTAATACAACTGATCCAAAAACATTTGAATACAATATCAAAAAGACTAAGATATCAAAACATACATCAATAAAAACTAAAATGAACTAAACTAAGCTAGGGGATATTAATTTGGAGGTTGCTGTGTAGGATTGAACATAGTAAAGTAGCTATTGATAGTAACTACTTGAGTATTAATTGAATCAAACTATCCTCTAACCCAGTCCATATCTTCGTTATACCTGACATCCTGCTAGTCTAAGCGAGTATCAATATGATTAAATTGTTGATCAAAATGAGACTCAAGTCGATCAAATCACTGGACCCTTTCTTGATATGATGCTCAAGTCCAAGAGTAGGTGCAGGTGTTAGAGTAGGTCCTTCTTCTTCTCCAATTTCATCTCCCTCACCACCATGATTCTGATAAAAAAGAGTTTAAAATGAAGCATCAATAAAATTGATTGGCATATTATCTAGAGGATCAGGGTGAATAAGATTATAATTTTTCTCCAAAATATAAGCAGTTAGGTGACCTAAAGTCACATTTTTCTTTCTTCTGGTGGAAGTCTGATCTGAGTAAGGTTGTTGATGATGTCTAAATAGATTAAGCTTCATTAATAGGAGTGTTTGATATTATAAGGTATGTGATAACAGAAAGTAAAGGAGTGATATTCATATTATCATCAGATTTATGAAAAAAATAGATGTTCTTAAGACATACTGGATGATCCTGATATTTTGATTCAAGGTATAAACAAGAGGAAAATGTGACACTAAAGATATACCCCTAAGTGTTTGATTTACTTGAGACCAGTCAAAATCACTTCTAGAAATCATTGAATGAGCACTAACTCCTTTAGTTCTAACATGAGGAAATGCACATAAATCTTCCTTAGTAAATTTGACTCTTTGACGGAAAACATATGAGGACATTCTTGTGAGATTTTCTATTATTCTTAGGTTTGCAGGAAAATAATAGAAAGTGTTCGAGTGGAATACCTAGATTAAAGTGAGAATAAAGGAAAATCGAGTAGAGTCGAATAGAGGCATGATAGAAAAGTTAATGTCCTCTTGTATAAGAAGACGAGAAGGAGTGATTTTTATAAGAACAAACCAATCGAATGCTTGTACATTTACTTTGGAAAGAAAGCCATTATTTAGTTCAATATGAGATGAACTCCCCTTTGATGGATGTGATTGCCTGTTGCCACTAGCCATTTGAAAAGACTTGGACACATGAATAGAAGATGAAAGGATTGTGAAGAAATTCAAAGAAGGGCATCCAATTTAAAGAAAATGAATGATTTTGTACAGTACAAAAATAGGTTTGTACATATGACTAAGAAGTTTGTATAGTATGAGCTAAAGTTCGTATAGATGATCAAAAAACTATCAAAAGTAGTTATTGTAGTAAAATGAATTTTTGTAAATTTATCCTTTCGAGGAGTTATTTCATACAATTTTTAACCAAATTGATCATACATACGAATAGGTATTTGTATGGGGTGATCAATTAATAATGATTATACCTACTAGTTAGCTTTGTCCTCATGCAAATCGACATATGGATTATACAGAAAAATAGGTGTTCGTACAGATAAAAAATAAATAGTTCAAATAAATAATGAAATCATCATATACTATGATTCTTTAATAAATTATACTTTTTCCGTATGACTAACTCAAACTAAAAATCAAGTAAAATATGGGCAATTCGTATAATATGATTGTGGTTTGTATAGTACAAACTAAATAGAAATTTTTGATTTTCACAAGATGACCAAGATACTTTTTCAAGATATATACTACACAAAACATAAAAATAATAAAAAGATAAATTGAAAATAATAGATAGGGAAACATTAATCGAAAATAAATCTTGATAAATATTAAAACACAATCATAAACACCAAGGAAATATACCACATATACAATTTGAACAATTACAATTGTCAGGCATGAATATCAATAACACCCAATCTCATTCTCAAGGTACTGAAAGTTTCAAAAACTAGTGGTTTTATGAAAATTTCTACAAGTTAATTTTCTGTAGCTACAAGATGTAGCTCAATTTCTCCTTTAGTGACACTGTCTCTAATTATGTAATGCCTTATGTCTATATGCTTGGTCCTAGAGTGTTGTATTAGATTTTTTAAAATGTAAATGACACTGATATTATTACAAAAAATTGGTATAGTATCAATTAAAAACCTTAAATTTGTAGGTTATTATTTTAATTAAAGAACCCGTGCCACACAACTTCCAAAGGCTATATATTCTACTTTAGCTGTAGAAAGTGCAACAAAATTCCTTTTCTTCTAGACCAAGAAACTAAAGAGTTTCAAATGAATTGATAACTCCTAGAAGTACTTTTTCGATCAACCCTACATCCTACAAAATTTGAATAAGAAAATCTAATTATTTCAAAAGAAGAGCTATGACTAGGATACCAAATTCCTAGGTTTTAAGTTTCTAAAAGATATCTCATAATTTTTTTAATAGTAGTAAAATGGGATTCTTTTGGATCAACTTTAAATCTTGCACAAAGACAAATACTAAATATGATATCAGGTCTACTTACAGTTAAATAAAGTAATAATCCAATTATTCCTCTAAATTTCTTTTGATCAGCATATTTACCTTTAGTGTCCTTATCTAATTGAACTAGGATCTCATTGGTGTGCTAGGATATATAGCTTTATCCATTTCATATTTTTTAAGGATTTCCTTAATATATTTTGACTGACTAAGAAATATTCCATCCTTATCTATTTTATCCTAAAACCATGAAAGTAACTCAAATCTTTCATAAAATTCATTTCAAATTCTTTACTCGTTATTTTTAAAAAATCATCACAAAGATTTTTATTAGTGGATCCAAACAATATGCCATCAATATATATTTGAATAATGAGTATGTCATCTTCTACTCTTTTAAATAAAAGAGTGGTGTCCACACTCCCTTTAACAAATGATCTTTCCAATAGGAATGTACTTAGCCTTTCATACCATGCCCTAGGTGCCTATTTTAATCCATATAATGCCTTTTTCAATTTAAACACATGATTAGGAAATTGTGAGTTTTCAAAACCTATTAGTTACTAAACATAAGCTCTTTTTTTATCAACCTATTAAGAAAGGCACTCTTATCTTCCAGTTGAATTTATTTAAATCCTTTAAAATAGGAAAAAACTGTAAGAACCCTACTTCCTTTAAATCTTATTGTAGGGGCAAAAGTTTCCTCAAAATCATATCCTTTTATTTGATTATACCCATTAGCCACCAATTGTATCTTATTTCAAGCCACTTAACCTGAATCATTCATCTTATTTTAAAAAACCCACTTAAATCCAACAAGATTTTGATTTTATGTCTTTCTACCAATTTTGAAATATCATTTCTAACAAATTGATTCAACACTTCCTTCATGCTTAGAATCCAAAACTCATCAAAAACTTCTTGATTTATATTAGTGGGTTCAATCATCAAAATAGATGCTAAATGGTTCACTTCTTTATTAAGTCCATTCATAGTTCTAACTCTTTCACTCGAGTCTCCTAAAATTTGTTCTTTAGGATAACTCTTAGAATATTTTTATTATCTAGGAAATATATTTCTATTTCAATATTATGTTTGATATTTTCATTTTTATTTCATTAGGAGATCTCTTCAACATGCTCTTCTTTAAACCTAGACTCTCTAAAAACATCATATTCATAAAAAAACTATATGTATGGTATCCTTTACAACCAATGCTCTTTGATTAAAAGCTCTATAGGATTTCCCAATACTTGAATATCCTAGAAAAATCCTTTCATCAGATTTAGGATCAAATTTTCCTAAAAGAGTTTTTCAATTATTATGAATGAATACCATATAACTAAAGACATGTAGATGCGAGAGGTTGGGTGTTCTTCCATTAAGAAGTTCATAAGGTGCCTTGTTCAACTTAGATCTAATATTCACCCTATTCAAAACATAACATATTGTATTAACTGCTTTAGCCCAAAAATATTTAGCCAACATGGCTCTAGCAGCTTCTATAAAAGTTCTATTCTTTTTTTAACAATCCTATTTTGTTGAGGGGTTCTTGGAGCTGAGAAATTGTGATATATTTCTTGTTCTTTATAGAAACTTTAAAATTTTCATTTTCAAATTCTCCACAATGATCACTTTGAATTACAAGAATTTTATAACCTAACTTCCTCTAGATTAAGTTAGAAAAATTTCTAAACTCACAAATGATTCACTCTTACGAGATAAGAATCTAATCTAAGTTAACATTAAATAATAATCTAGAATTACATTCCCCAAAACTTTTCCTCCTATACTTATAGTGTTAACAGGTTCAAAGAGATCCATGTGAAGGACTTCTAAGGGGTTGCTAGTACTAAGATCTTTGATTGATTGAAAGGAGAACTTAACTTATTTTTCTAATTGACATGCATCACAAAGATGATCCTTAGTGAATTCTAATTTGGGTATGCTTCTTACCCTTTCTTTCTGAGTAATTTTCCTAAGGTTTTTCATGGTTGCATGACAAAGTCTTCTATGCCATAACCAAGATTCATAAGTAATGGGTTTTAGACTAAAACTTTAGAAGATCTAACACTATTTAAATCAAACATGTAAATATTATTTACTCTATCTCCATGTAACACATCAACTCCATTTTGACTTCTTATTCAGCTTGTAGGAAAATAATTTATGTTAAAACTCTTATTACAAAGTTGACTAATGCTTAGTAAATTATGTTTCAAGCCTTCTACCAATAAGATATTCTCAATTAGAATTATTTTTGTATTACCAATCATACATGATCCTACCACTCTCCTAGTGGTGTTATCTCCAAGTTGTACCTAACATCCAGTCATAGCCTCCAGTAATATAAATTGATTTGCATCTCTAATCATATGTTTTGAACATCCGTTGTCTAGGTACCAAATACTCTTACAAAGGTTTATATGAGAGCGTTTCAACAAAATTATCAAACATTTAACTTGGGAACCCAAATAAATTTGGGTTCTTCTCTTGATAATGATAATCTAGATGCATATTTAATATTTTATGATCGATGCATCTTAGGTATCCACACTACATGTATTCTATGATGAATAGTGCAAGTGTGGGAAATATGCCCATCATTCCACATGAACAGCATTTAACACCAAGAAAATGATTTCCTAATCTATGTGAGTCATAATATCTTTTTCTAAATTTTAAAATCGTACGCTTTTGATCAAGATTAAAAAATTGTTTAAGTGTGGGAGGTGTCTTATCTTCCTTAAAAACTTTTAATTTTACTTTTAGTTTTGGGTTTGAAGTTTCTAAAACTGAATTTTCAATTTTCAACTCATGTTTTCTTTGATCTCATTCAACTATAAACACCTTAAAATTACTTTCATGTTCATTATTTTATGTTTTTAATAAATCATGCTCCTTATTCAAATTCAAATTCATCTATCAAAACCATTTGATTACTATCTATGTCAGCATGATCTTTTTCTAAGGTTTTCATAATTTTTTTGTAAATTCAAATGCTCAATATTATGATTTGCATATTTTTTTGAGTTTCCTATATGCATTATGAATTTTATCAGAAACTTCAAATAATTCATCATAAGATAGGTCACATACCTCTTCTTGATTTGAATGATCAAGGTTATCTACCATTAAGCACAGATTTGTTGCCTTCTCTTCTACTTTTATTTCTAAAGATTTTAAAGCTACGTCAGCCCAAAAAGCTCTTTGAATCCTTTTCTTTCCCTTCTTGAGGTTTGTTTTCTCCCCGGCTTTCTCCTTATTAGGATTAGATTTGAGATTTGGGCACTCAGTCTTTATATGTCCAAGCTTTCAACATTCACAACAAATGACTTCTTTAGAAATATTTATATTAGTATTGAACTTACGTTTATTGTAATGGTGATTTCTTCGTTGCTTTTTCTTAAGAAAACTTTTGAATTGTCTTGTTTGTAAGAATGAATAGGTTGTTTAACATATTATAATTATCACAAAGCTAACCAAGAGGAGGGGGGGGGGGGGAATTAGTTATTTAAGAAACTCTTAGTAGATTAAAGAAAACAATTTTAAGATTTTTAGCATAATGAAATTTTTTGAAAATCAATTTCTTAACCACAAAATTAAAAGTGCAAAAAAAAAATAAAAATATAGTAAAACTAAACAGAAGAACACAGAAATTTGTAGTGGTTCAGTCCAACTAAACCTACGTCCACTCCCGAAGACTCCCTTTTTAGGTATTGCACTAAACCAAAGTGACTCTGCTTTTTCTCCCATAGCAAGGCGGAGAAACCATTATATTTAACCTATCTTCCACCAATCCTCAATATGGTAGAGTACCATCATCCTTTCACACTGTCTTAGTGTTGGCAGAGAATTATATTCCTTTTATACCCTCCTAGTGTTTGTAGAGAATCGTTGTCCTTTCATTCCCTCATGGTGTCGGTAAAGAACCATCTTCCTTCCACACCCACCTGGTGTCGGCATAATACCAGTGCCCTTTCACACCCTCCTGGCATTGGCAAAGTACCGACACTCCCTTGAAAATCTTCTTCCAAGAAGCTTCAAGAGAGTAGGGAAGACTTTTAAAGAATAAGCAAAAGATACTCACCGTTTGGCAACCTTACGAATTGGCTCATAATTCCCTCTTAAGAAATCTTTCACTCTTTAATTAGAAAAACTCTCCCAAACACTCTCTATGTGCACTCACAAAAGTAGGTTGGAGTAAAAAAATTGTAGGCGTTCTTAGATAGTTAGTCTTAAGAACTCCTATATATAAAAGACATGAAAAACTGTCCAAAAAATTGAAAAATTCAATTTGTCCATCTGGGATTGTACAGTATGATCGCATATCGTGTGTATGATTAGTTCAAAAAATGCTCGTACGATCCTGTATGAACTGATTTTATACTATGGCAGTCATAGGTACAAACTGCCATCTTATAGTATAATCTATTAAACATTAAACATATTCATCCAGTATAATGCTATATGAACTCATTTTGTACACTGGTTGGTGTAATATATGAACCATATATCGTATAGTATGATATGTTTTAACCAAATCATGCTTCATTTGGTATGAAAATGGATGAGTTCATTTCATACTCTGTACATCGTCTGTACAAACCTAAGTTTGTACAATACAAATAGTTCAAAAAATTTCATGTTTGAATGGGACAAACTGGTACGCACCCATTTTGTACATGGAATGTCATCTATATGAAGCCATGATCATATAATATGATTAGCTCAAAAAGTTTTGAGTTCATTTTGGATGAACTAGGATGTAGCCATTTTGTACTCTAGATGTTGTCTGTACGAAGGTATATTCACACAATATGAACAACACTTAAAAAATTTTCCAGGCATGATTAAATTAACTTCTTTCCGGAGGAACACTCAGATCAAATCATCCGCTATGATCCATGATTATACAGTATGATTAATTTAAAATATATAATTTTTACACTCTCCCAATGTGTGTTTGCACGGTTACCCAATTATAATTACACTCTCTAAAACTAAAAAAAAAATAAAAAGTATAAATGTCAATTACAATAAACCCTATATAATGTCTTAAAGTCTTCAACAGTCTAGAGTATAATATTTCGGAAATTTTAGAACACACAAACAACAAAAATAATATTTTCATTATATGTTAGGAGAAATAGTAATCAATACAATAAGAGTTTGGAATCATAAAAAACACATGATATAAAAACATAGGTATGAAAACTATGTTGCAACAATCTCCCCATTTTTTATGAAGGGAAAATAATTATTTTTTTTGTTAACATTTAAAGTAAATTTTCTCCTTAGCTCCCCCTAAATGAATGAAAAATTAAAAAAACAAGGTGTTCACATGAAGATTAAAAAACATAAACCTAAAAATTAAAAAAGAACCAACAACTACTAAAATAAAAAATAACTCAAACAAAAACACAAACACAAACGAAAACATACACACATTCAAAAAATGCATACCATCTAAACATACACACAACACACATACATATAACAAACAAAAACATCAATCAACAAATAACAGATACATCTAATCAACAAAAACATAAATAAACAAAAAAATATATGACTCCCTCTTTTGACAACAATAAAAAAGTGACGAAAATCATGAAATGAAAATATTCTAAGGATAAATCAAAAGAATTAAGGAAGAAGAAGGTTTTAAACTAATTGCATATACAACATTTACTTCTTAATGCTAAAATTAAAAATTTAAAGTTTAAATTAAATAACAACTTAGATAAGAAAATGTTAACCAGGTTCACTATTCATTCAAGACTAATTAAATAAAAATAATTATTACAAAAATGATGAAATAAAAATTAATTAATTTTTAATTCAACTGTGAATATGATTGTGAAATATATGGATTTGGATTAGATATAAAATAATAACAGAAAGAACAATACAAAATTTTCAACTGGCATCATTGTGCATCTTTTAAAATGTTAGTGGCACACTTTATGCATCTTTTTTATTTGGGCTAATTTTGTGCCTCTTTTCACATTGTGAACCATTACACATCTTTTCTATTTTTGCACTCTTTGTGCATCCCTTTTTTTACTTGTTTACTTTTTCTATTATCAAAAACTTAATTCAAATTTCACTAGTAAAAAAATAAACACATTGATAAAAGAAAATAAAAATAAATAAGACATCTATTTTGCAAACAAAAATATATCAAAATAATACAATGTTTATATGAATATGAAATTGATCTTCTTATCTACATCCAATTATAAATTTAATTTAAATTTTGTAAGAAAATTATTTTGTAGGATGAAATAATTCAAAATTTCATTGAAGAGATCAACCACAAATGATTTTTCTAAAGAAAAAAATTGACATTTCAAGAAATGAAATACAATTCACTTAAAGAAAATATTTCATCATTTCATTGATCATTAAAAATACATACACACATTTTTTCCTTTCATAGCACAATCCTAGAAATTCAAAAATAAATAACCAACATAGAAAATCACAAAAATCACAAGAAATACCTATCAACAGCAAACACAAGTTCTCATAAGCAACAACAACAATGCAGAAGTAAATCTAGTAATCATAGGGGCCTTGATCTGGAGGAGGTGATTGGTTGAACATAGAAAAGTAACCATTCATAATAGATATATTGGTGTTAATTGCATCAAATTGCCCTCGAATCTACCTCATGTCTTTATTATATATAACATCTTGCTGATTAAGGTGATTCTCAATTTGATCAAATTGTTGATTAAAATGAGTTTCCATTCTATCAAAGTGATAGATAATTTCTTGCTAGAAATTTTCTTAAGGTGAACGTATAGGTGTAGATGCTTGAGAAGGAGCTCCCCCTTCTTCCTCAGAATCATCACTCTTAGAACTTTGGTCCTTCCCAAAGAATGCCCAAAAAGAGACATCAGTAAAGTAAAAAGGGAGTTTAATGGGAGGATCATGATGTATAATATTGAACTTCTTCTCTAAGATGTAGGAAACTAGATGCCCTAAAGCCGTATTTTTCTTTCTCTTATTATGATGAAGTTCAATATTAGAAAGTTTGTAAATATAATCCATGATAAGTCGGGCTTCATCAAAAGGTTTTTCAGTCATTATCAAATAAGTGACCGTGGACAAAAGAGGAGTCAAGTTTATGTGATCACTAGCTTTTAGAATAATTGAAGTTCTTCTTCAAAATGTGCTAGATAATCCAGGCATTTTGATTGAGAGTGTAATCACGAGACAAATGACTCACTTGGGCAAAACCTTTAAGAGCTTAATTTATTTTAGACCAATTAAAGTTGGCTCTAGAGGTTAGTGTATGCACTCTAATTACTTGGGTTCTTAAATGGAGGAAGTTGCCTAGATCTTCCTTTATGATTTCTATTCATTGCTTGAAAACATTGGAGGTAATCTTAGTGTGGTCCTTATTTACTTTCATCTTAACCAAAAAAGTTTGGAAGGTTTCTTTATGAAAGGAACAGATGAGAGTTAGGATAAATGAAAGTTAGGTTGAAGCAAATAGGGGCATGACAGAGAAATGGATATCATTCTGAAGTCGGGAAGGAGTAATTTTTATAGCATAATACCTAAAGAAAGTATCCTCATTTTCTTTGGACAATGAATTGTCATCCCTACTAGGACTAGAAGAAGATCCCTTAGAGATGTGGGGACGTTTGTTACTACTTCCCATTCCTAAGATATGGGCTCTAAAAGGTTTGGAATGGATGAGAAAGTGATGAAAAACATATCCAAAGACCCTTCTATTCAAAGTAAAATGACCGATCAAACAATACAAAATTTAGGTCGTACGTACAATTTTAAAATCATATAGGATGAAAATAATTTTGTACATATGAATAGATACGACCAAGAATGAAACAACATTTCATATAATTCCAATTTTTAGGTATTCCTTCATATAGACCATTTGACCATAAGATTGTAAGATGAATATGTGTTCATCCGGGACAATCAAAATATTAAAGATTATTTAATGAGGTTTAGGTTTGTCCACCAAAGAAACTAACAGCAGGATCGTACAGATGAAATGCTATTTCCTATGTACGATCAGTAATCAATAACTGACATTAACTGGAAAATCATCCCTACTCATACAAATGAAATAATACATATCATATAGCATAATGACATCATCTTACAATATAAAATCCTATAAAAAACTAAGTTTTGTGTTCTCAACTCAAAAACCTATCATATACATGTTATAAAATTTGTACAACATGAAAACAATTTATACAGTAGAAAAATAACACTTAGAAAACATGACATGAAAAACAGAAAACCTCATCAAACAAAATGACATGCTTCTAGTAAAATAAAAAAATAAAGCAATCATAAAACTAACAAAATAAAACAATCAAGAAACAAACAAGCTAACAAAAACAAAAAATAACCAACAAATTCTTACAATCAACCTAAGAAAATAAACAAACATACAATTACACAACAAATCAAGTTTTTAGATATTTTAATTTAAGCACTAAGAGCAATCACACTTAATATGATCCTTAAAGTTCTAAATGTGTCAAAAAGCTAGTGGATTTTTGAAAATGTCTGCAAGTTAATTTTTTGTAGCAATGTGATGCAACAAAATTTCTCCCTTAGTTATATGATCTCTAATTAAGTGATGTTATATGTCTATATGCTTGGTTCTCGAATGTTGAATATGATTCTTTAAAATACATATGACACTAGTATTATCAAAGAAAATTGGGATTATGCCAATATGAAATCCTAAGTCAATTAATTATTATTTTAACTAAATAACTTGTGCCACACAACTGCCTAAGATAATGTATTCTACCTCAGCAGTAAATTGGGCTACTTAATTCTACTTTCTACTGGACCAAGAAACTAAAGAGTTTCATATGAATTAATAAGTTTCAGATGAACTTTTTTGATCAACCCTTTATCCTACAAAATCTAAATCATAATATCCAACTATTTCAAAAGAAGACCAACACTTAGGATATCAAATCCCTAAATTTTCAGTTTCCAAAAGATATCTATGAATTTTTGTAACTGCAATCAAATATGATTCATTTATATCATATTGAAATCTAGCACATAATAAAACACTGAACATGATATATGGTTTGCTAGTAGTTAAGTAAAGCAATGATCCAATTATTCCTCTAAAATTCTTTTGATCAATAAATTTTCCCTTAAGGTCCTTACCTAACTGCACTAAGGAACTCATTAGTATAGTCACTAGTTTAGCATTATCCATTTCATATTTTTTGAGGATATCTTTAATATACTTTGACTGACTAAGAAAACTTCCTTACTCATTTTTATTTATGCTAAAATCAAGAAAATAACTTAAATCTCTCATCAAACTCATCTCAATATCCCTACTTATTATTTTTGAAAAATCATCACAAAGATTTTTATTTATAGATCCAAACAAGATATCATCAATATATATTTAAACAATGAGTATGTCATTTCCTATTCTTTTCAAAAATAGAGTGGTGTCCACACTTCTTTTCATAAATGATCTCTCTAATAGGAAAGAGCTTAACCTCTCATACCAAGCCCAAGGTGCCTGTTTCAGTTAATATAATGCATTCTTTAATTTAAACACAGGATTAGGAAATTTAGAATTTTTGAAACATAAAGGTTGCTCAACATAAACATCTTCTTATATTATCTCATTCAAAAAGGCACTCTTAACATCCATTTAACATAATTTAAAACCTTTAAAATAGGCAAAGGCTAACAAAACCCTAATTAATTCAAGTCTAGCTATAGGGGAAAAAGTTTCTTCAAAATAAATCATTTTTATTTGATTATACCCCATTGGCCACCAATCTTGCCTTGTTTCTAATCACAACTTTCGAATCATTCATTTTATTTTTTGACACTCACTTAATTCCAACAACACTTTGTTCCTTAGGTCTTTCAATAAATTCTCAAATATCATTTCTTACAAATTGATTCAATTATTCTTGCATGGCCAAATTTAAAAATTCATTTAAAAGTGCTAGATTTATATTAGCAGGTTCAACCATCGATATAAAGGTAGACAGATTCATCTCTTTGCTAAGTGCATGCCTAGTTCTAACACCCTCACTGGATTATCCTAAAATAAAATCATTAGGGTGATTCTTAGAAAATCTCCATTCTCTAGACAAAGGGTTTTCTTTTCCAACATCTTCTTCCAAATTTATCTTTTCAATTCCTTCGGAGATATTTTCAATATGATCTTCTTCCAACCTTGGCTCTTCCAAAATTCCTGATTTATCAAACACAACATGCATGGTCTCTTAAACTATCAAAGTTCTCTTGTTAAAAGCTCTATAGGATTTGCCAACACTAAAATATCCAATAAAAATTTCGTTATCAAATTTTGGATCAAATTTTTCTAAAGGAGTTTCACCATTATTACGAATGAACACCTTGCATTTAAATTAATGTAAATGTGGAAGATTAGGTGTTATATCCTTAAGAAGTTCATAGGGTGTCTTATTTAATTTTGATCTAATGTTCACCCTATTCAAAACATAATAAGCTATACTAACTGCTTCAACCCAAAAATATTTCAAAAGTGAGTATTCTGCCAACATTACTCTAATTGCTTCAATTAATGTTATATTCTTTCTATCTACTATCTATTCTGCTGAGGGGTCCTTGGTGCTAAAAAATTGTGATCAATTCCTTTCTCTTTACAAAAATCTTTAAATTTTTTTATTTTAAAATTCACCTCCATGATAACTTTGAATTGATAAAATCTCACACCCTAGTTTCCTTGTAATCTAAGTGTAAAATTTTCTAAATTCCTCTAATGTTCCACTCTTATGAAATAAAAATTTAACCCAAGTGAATCTTGAAAAGTCATTAATTATAAGAAATCCAAACACTTTACATCCTAGACTTACAGTGCTAATCAGACCAAAAAGATCGATATGAATGATTTCCAATGGTTTTTTAGTTCTAAAATCCTTAATGGAATGAAAAGAGAACTTTACCTCTTTTCCTAATTAACATGCATCACACAGGTGATCCTTACTAAAGTCTAGTTTGGGTATTCCTCTAACCAATTATTTTTGGTCAATTTTCTTAAGATTTTTCATGCTTGCGTGACAAAGTTTCCTATGCCATAACCATGATTCATCGGTAATTTTTTTGAGATAAAAAGCATTAGAAGATTCAAAGAAATTAAAATTAAGCATATACATATTATTTACCCTATTTCAATGCAGTACATCAAATCCATTTTAGCTGATTATACAGCTACAGGGAAAAAATTTTAACACTATAATCCTTATCACATAGTTGACTAATACTCAATAAGTTATACATTAAGCCTTCTACCAATAAACATTCTTAATGAAAAAATTGTTCAAATTTCCATTCATACATGTACCTACCACTTTCTAAGTGATATTTTCTCTCAATATAATCTTGCCTATATTCCTGTCTTGCAGCAATATGAATTATATCGTATCTCCAATCATGCACTTCAAACATATACTGTCTAGATTCCAAATGCTATCATGAGGCCTTATATGAGAGTATTTCTACAAGATAATCAAACATTAGTCTTGGAAACCCAAATAAGTTTTGTTTCTCCTCATTGTAAAAATAATCTAGATGTACATTCGATATGATTTATTTTATGCATCATTAGTCTCCACATTAGATAAGATTTACTATAAATAGTACAAGTGTGAGAAATATGTCCAATAACTCCATAAGCAAAATATTTCACTCCAGAATATCAATCTACATGAGTTATAATGTCTTATCCTAGATTTTAAAATTTCAGGCTTCAGACCATAATTAGAAAAATCATCAAGTGTTGGGGTATCTTATTTTCTTCAAGGGCTTTTATTTTCTCCCTAAAATATGAGTAAGCACTTTCCAAAGCAGCATTATCATTTTTCAAATAGTGCTTTGTACTATCATATTCATTCATAAATATTTTAAAACTATTTTCAAGTTTAGAATTTGATGATTTCAATAATTCATGTTTTTTATTTAAACCATAAAACTCATCGAATAAGTTTATATGTTTATTATTAATCAAAGAAAAATTATTTCTTAGGATTTCATGCTCTTTTTATAATTCTAAAAGTTATATGTTCAACCTAGCATGCATCTTTTTGAGTTTACTATAGGCGGTATAATTTTTTTTCAAAAATATTAAATAACTCTTCATAAGTTAAGTCACATGCCTCTTCTTGATCTGATTGATCAAGTTTGTCGACCATCAAACATAAGTTGGTAACTTCATCCTCTACTTCTATTTTTGAAAATTTGAAGCGAAATTTATCCAAAATGTTCTTTATAATCTTTTCTTGCCCTTCCTTACATTGCTTTTCTCCTCGACCTTCTCCTTGCTAGGATTAGCTTTAAGATTTGAGCATTTAGATTTGATGTGTACAAAATTTCTACATTCATAACAAATTACATCATTAGAAGCCTTATCATTTTTTTGATAGTTACCCTTATTCCACTATTAACACCACCTTTGCTTCCTTTTTTGAAAGCTATTGAATAGTCTTATCATCAAGATAATGTCATCTTCATGCTCAGGCTAAGACTGATCACTCTTGAAGCCATCTAGTTTTAATGCTATGTTTTTAACCTTCATCTTCCCACCTACATCAATTTGTCTTTGAGTCACTCTTAGCTTGTAAGTAATTAGTGATCCAAGAAGATTGTCAATAGAATAAACATTTAAGTCATTTGACTCTGTTATAATAATTATCTTTGCATAATAAGTAGGAAAATAATGAAGAATATTATTTACTTTTTCAGCATTCACTAGTTCCCTACCTAAAACAGGCAATGAGGTGACTATTTGTGTAAAACGTGTATACATGTCATTGATTGATTCATTTAGTTCCATGCAAAATAGTTAATAATCGTGTAGTTGAATGTTCAATCTAGATTGTTTAACCTCATTATTTCATTCATATGTAATATAAAGCATATCCAAAAAATTTTTTCCAGATCTACAGGTTGAGACACGTATATAGTCTTAAGATTTAAGTGCACAAAAAAAACTATTAAAACATTTAGCATTTAACTATGCTAAGTCTTTTTTCTTTTATAGTTTAGTTAGTAAATGGTGTTTCAGTTATAATGCCATATACAAGTCTAATTGGCCTTGTGTATCATTCCTTTACTAAAATCAACATATAATAGTCAAGCGATTGAAGAAAAGCAGACATTTGTATTTTCTAATAATTGAAAGGGATAATATCAAATAATGATGGTTTAGTGATCAAATACCATTCAGATGTGTTAACATTTCCAAAAGTAGATATGATATTTTTTTAAAAAGTATTCTAAAGCTTAATTTTCTAAAAGTAGGCTCTTATACCACTTGTAAGTCCAAATAAGTTGTTAAACCTATTACAATTGTACCAATGCTAACCAAGAGGAGAGGTGAATTGATTATTTAAAAAACTCTTAATAGATTAAAGAAAGCCATTTTAAGATTTTTAGGACAATGAAAATTATCCAAAATCAATTTCTCAACCATAAAATTAAAAGTGCAAAAAAATAAAAATACACTAAAACTAAAAAGAAGAACATGAGAATTTATAGTTGTTCAGTCCAACTAGACCTATGTCCACTCCCTGAAGACTCCCTTTTCAGGTATTGCACTATTCCAAATTGACTCTACTTTTGCTCCCATAGCAAGGCGGAGAATCCATTGCAATTAACCTCTCTTCCACTAATCTATGGTGTGGTAGAGTACCATAATCCTATCACACCCTCCTCATGTTAACAGAGAATCATCATCATTTAACAACCTCCTAGTGTCGATAGAGAACCATTGTTTTTTCACACCCACCTGGTAGTAGTAAAGAATCATCATCCCACCCTCTTGGTATCAATAGAGTATCAGCATCCTTCACACCCACCTGATGTCCGTAGAGTATTGCTGCTGCTTTGAAAATCTTCTTCCAAGAAACTTCAAGAGAGTACGGAAGACATTTGAAGAACAAGAAAGAGATACTCACCATTGGGCAACCTGGTTAATCCCCTCATAATTCTCTCTTCAGAAATATCTCACTCTCCAATTACAAAAAACTCACCCAAACACTCTCTAAGTGCACTCTCAAAAGATGTCTGCAGTAAACGATTTGTAGGTGTTCTTAAACAATCGATTTTAAGAATTGTTATACATGAAAGACATGAAAAACCCATCTAAAAAAATTGAAAATCTCAATTTTTTTGTCTGGGATCATATAGTACGATCGCATATTTAATGTATAATCAGTTTAAAAAAAGCTTATATGATTATGTACAAACTAATTTCATACTCTGGTAGTCATATGTATGAACTACCTTCGTATAATATGATCAATTCAAAATTGAACAGATTCATCCAGTATGATGCTGCACAAAACTCATTTTGTACATTGGTCGGCATACTATATGAACTATATATCATATAGTACAATTTGTTTTAACCAAATCTTGCTTCATTTGGTTCAAAAATGAATGAGTCTATTTTGTTCTCTAGATATCATCTGTATAAACCCAAGTTCATATAGTAAAAACAATTCAAAAAATTACCTGTTCGTATGGGATGAACTGGTAGTCGCCCATTTCGTGCTATAGACATCATCTACACGAAACCATAATCGTATAGAATGATTAGTTCAAAAAATTTTGAGTTTGTTTGGGATGAACTGGGATGTAGCCATTTCATACTCTGGACATCATATGTATGAAGGTAATTTTACATAGTTTGAACAGTACTTAAAAAATTTTCTAGGTATGATTCGATTAACTTCTTTTTGGAGGAACACTCAGATAAAATCATCCCGTATGATCCATGATCGTATAGTACAATTAGTTTAAAAAATATATGCTTTTACACTCCCCCAGTAGGTGTGTGCACGGTTACCCAATTAAAATCACACTCTAAGACTCAGGAAAAATATAAAAAGTATAGACTTCAATTATAATAATCCTTAATTTAATCTGTCTTGAAGTCTTCAACAGTTTAGAGTATGATTTTCCTGAAATGTTAATACACACAAATAACAAAAACAATATTTTTAATGTATATTAGGAGAAATAATAATCAATACAATATGATTTTGAAATTATAAAAAAAATATTCATGATTTAAAAACATAGTTATGTAAACTAAGTTGTAATAATCTTCCCATTTTTTATGATAGCAAAACAATTAATATTTGAGTTAACATTAAAGTAAATTTTCTCCTTTACTCCCCCTAAATGAATGACCAATTTAAAATAAGGGTTCCCATGATGATAAAAAAAAACCTAAAAATAAAAAAAAAGAAACAACAACTACTAAAATAAAAATATTATTAAGGAGAAGGGGTTAGAAAATCTTATGCGAGGAACCCAAAGCTTATGACTACTTTGCATTTAGTAATGCGCACATGAGCTTTTCAGAGTTTTAGCTAGCCCTAGGAGTGGAGAAATGTGAAAAGAAAGAAATGGAAATGTGATTATTTTCCCTTTTTTTGTTTAATTCAATTGTCCAAAGCTTGATATTATTTCATTTATGCTAGATTTGTGCCAAAAAAAATATTATTAAGGTGTCCTCGGAAAGGGATATTTTAAATTATGCATTGGTCACACATGTGATGTAGGGTTTTCTATTTTTAGCTGATCATCAAGGATGATGTTAGGATCATCCCGGATGATGTGATCAAAATAGAGAACTCTAATCAAAAGATAAAAAATTTCCCCCATGTGTGAGTATGCAAGGTTACTTAGCATCAGGAACCACTCCATTTATAATAAACTCAAGAAAGGAAAAATTACAAATTGATTCAGACCTATTCTACCCAATCTTGAGCTGGCTTGAGTTGCACTCGATCTTGTCTACCTGAAAAGTTAGTAGGCAAGGCAGTCGTAGAAAATCATGAATATTTTCTATCATCAAAATTCTAATACATGAAATAAGATTTGAAACAATCTCCCCCTTTTTGATGATGGCAAACCAAAAAATAATCTAAGCAGCTTCAATAATAGTTTAAAAGAAATAGTGAGAAGAAACAAAATATAGTTTTATACAATAGCAAAATCAAACTACAAAACAAGCAGTACACTAACTACTCTCCCTTTTGACATCACAAAAAGGAGGAAAGTAAAACGGAAGCATAGCAGAGACTAATAACAAAAAGAAACTACAATAAAAAAAAATAACATAAAATTAAAAGAATGATGACCCCTGATCATCCGAAGGAGGTGGTGGTGGAGGTGGCGGGTGAAAGTAACTGGCAAGGGTGGTGAACTGCTCTCCATACTAGGCCATATCCTAGTCATGCTGGTGATGTAGGAGAATAATATCCTCAGTATGTTATTGCTCCTGTGCAGTAATGTATCCCTCGAACTGAAGCCCCCATTGGTCAAATTGTTCCACTAGCTAATCCAGCTGAGAGTGCTGGCAGAGCGGAGTAGTTACAGGAGCCTCCTCCTCCACCTCCTGAGCTTCCCCGTCCCCTAGGTGGAGAGGAGTACTGTGAAGAGCATGAAATAAATTATTAGAGTAGAAAGTAGGTTGGAAGTTTGGTGGAGCATGATATTGGTGGTTATATTTTGATTATAAGATATAAGCAATGATATGTCCTAGGGCTAGATTTGGCTTCCTCCTATATCCTAGATCATGAATGGTAGTAGGATGCTCGATGTAACAAAAAATTAAATCAATGGAATTCAATTATCAATGGGCCAAAATGTAAAAGGTGGTGACCGAAAGAAGTGGGGTGATATGAATACGATCACAAGCTTTTGGAATAATGAAAGAGCCAAAGACATGTTGGATTAGTATCTTTGAGCAAGATGCTAGTCTCTCCAATTTGAAACTGGTGTTTTGAAGAAAATGGTTGGCCATAGCCCAATCATAATCAGGATTAGAATACAGGGTATGCAGTTTATCCCCTTTGGTGGAAAGTTGTAAAAGTTCCACACAATCCTGATATGTGATCTCGACTAGGCATCGATTCACACAAGATCCAAGGGAAGTAAATGTAGAATTTATGCGAAGACTGGCAAAGAGCTCAAAGAGAAGTTTTGAATTGAAATGGATTGCAAGAGTAAGAAGGAAGCACAAAGAAGTGTGAGAAAATAAGTCATGTATCAGATAAGACAGATGGTTCGAGTTGATGGACTGACAGACAATGATTCCGGCCATTTTATAACATTGGCAGGTGGCTTGATAATTTGCCTCTGTGAATTGAGGGTCCATAGTTACCCTCAAGGAACTTCTAAAAAGATGACTGAATTACTTTCCTCCTGCCATTATCAGCGAATAGAGAACAAAAATAGTAGCACAAGAAGATTTGAGGAAATTTGGGTGAAGAAAAATGGCTAAATGGCTCAGTTTAAAAAGAATCGGCCAGATCATCAAGGATGATCGCAGAATTGTCCAAGCCAATCGGGTACATTAATGACATCTAGGCCAATTGGTCAAAAAAGCAATCGTATTGTCTAAGCCAATCAAATATCATTCAGGATGATAAGACACAGGCGATCGTCCCGAGGAGGCAAGACGGACGACTATTAAAAAAGCATATCATCCTGGCTAATTAGGTGGATTATCCAGGATGATGCCCAATAATGGTTCGTACCGGTCGAATTTAGAAACATTTAAAACATTGCTATGTGTATCATCAAGGACGAACATGTGGATCATCCGGGTCGATCATCAATAAATGAGCAAAGAAAGAAAAACATCATCTAGGATGAAAATGAATTATCTAGGATGATCACAGATGATTGAAGCAGAAAGACGATCAGATCGTCCAGGCCAATAATGCATCATCCAGGATGCTGAAGAACTAAAAGGTCAGAACAACCAGCAGATGTTTTTTAGAAGTGAATTGAATCGATCATCCAGGATCATGTGAATGTCATCCAGAATGATGTGATAAAAATTTTAAATCAGAGGACGGATGGAGTTGATCAGAGAAGGCCCAAAAGCATAACAACACCAGAAAGTTAAAAATATGAAAAAAGACAAAAAAAAAGAAGAGAAAAACAAAATGAAAAATAAAAAGTACATTTTTAAAAAAATAGTAAGGTAGGAACATAATAAAATCTCCAGGTGATTGAATTTAAGGACTTGTAAGACAACCGGTTAACATCGATGAAATAAAAAAAAGGTAGAATATCCAATCCTGCTAACCCTAGCACGAACTTCGCTTAGGGAAAAATCATTTTTTGAAAATAAGAGACCTCACTAAGAACAAACCAATTGGATAAAAAAAATGATCCGTTCAAAATTTGGTTCCAGAAAAAATATCTTATGGACTAATGTACCAAAATGATTTATCACAATCATGAATTTGAAATCAAGCCTTTGAAAATATCAAGTGTCACATGAATTCTTCTAAGATTTAAAGGTTTTGAAAGAGGGGGAATCTTTCCTTTTTATGGGCTCATTTTATACCTCTTGTCAATTTGATTTCCGCGCTTTGTGCTTCTTTTGATTTTTGATACACTTTGTGTATTTTACAATTTTTTGCGATCATTACGCATCTTTTGTTTTGGCTTCGTTGGCCACTTTTTTTTCAAGCTAGATCCCTTTTCAAAACTCTTAAATATTCTCAATTGTGAGTATATCTTCTAGTTATTAGAGAAGAAAACCTCTCTATCTCTAATAAAGGGAAGAATAAAACACAAAATAGAATCAAATTCATATGATAAATGTAACGACAAGATTTCAAAGAACTTGAATGTAATATAAAGACTTTTGAACATTATATCTATATAAGATAGATTATTATATTAAGATAGAAAAGATCTTAATATCAAAGTTCAGTTGTTAATTTGAGATAGACTTTTGTTTAAAAAGAAAATTACACCACTAAAAGAGGTTAGAGGGAAGGAAACAATCAACTGTGTTTCTCCCTTTAATTGATTTAGGGATGTTTAGACATTGACTATTTAAATTCAAAAACCAAAATTCAAGACAAAATATCATTTCAAAGGGAAAAGAAAAAAAAACAAATATTAGAGATGAAACAACTAGAATATCAACAAACATAATAAGAAAATAATAATCAATAGAATAGTAAACAAGCAATTCAGAATTTATTAAGTAACAAATTTAAGCAATTATGAGCCACGAGCCTCCGTTGTCCAAGTAATACATGCTCTCATGAGGTCTTTGGTGAAAGCACACCTATAAAAATCAAATATCAGATTTAGGAAACCAAATAGGTTTGGGACCCTTCTTATGAGAAGAAGAATGCAATGCATGTGTGTTATGCTGTGAATCATGCAATTTTAGTCTCTACACCCAATGTATACTATGGTGAATGGTGCAAGTGTGTGCAATGTGTCTTAGCATGCCACATGAAAAACATCTAATTCCAAGAAAAGGATTTAATAATCTGTTAGGGTTATAATGCCTCTTTATAAGTTTTGACTTTAGATCAAGTGTTGATGTATTCAAATTTATCTCAAGTGAATTCAATTTAGCTTTTATCCTCAAGTTAGCATTTTCTAAATCAGCATTATCAACTCTCAAATTGTGTTCCCTATGCTTAGATTTATCAATGTATATCTTAAAATCAGATTCAAGTGAGGAGTAATGTGCTTTCAAAAAATCATGCTTAATAACCAACTTCGAGTTCTTTTTATTCAATTCATCAAACTCATCAAGTAAAGACATGTGATTGCTATCAATTTTGAGATGATCTTTAATCAAAACTTCATTCTCTTTTTGTAAATTCAAAAAATTCATTTTTAAGCTAGCATGCTTTTTCTTAAGTTTCTTATATGATGCATGAATTCTCTCACAAATTTCAACCAACTTATCATAGGTAGGTTCACATACCTCTTCTTGATCAGATTATTCAAGTTGATTATCGTCCATTAAACACAAGTTTGTGATTTCCTTCTCTACTTCTATCTAAGAGGAGTCAAATGCAGAATCCACCCAAAAAACTTTTTGGGATCGCTTTTTGTCCTTCTTATATTTGGGTTTCTCCTCACCCTTCTCTTTGTTTGGGTACTCCTTAAGTGTAGGACAATCAGCTTTAACATGTCCAGGCTTCTTGCATTCAAGCAAATAATATCAAAAAAACTTTTATAATTTTTGCTATCCTTACCTCTCCACTTCTGATGGTCTTTATGCTTCTTCCTTAGATAGCTTTTGAATTTCCTAGTGATGAAGGCAACATCATCATTTTTAGATTTGAAAGAATCAGTGTCCAAGTAATTAGCTTTTAGTGCCACAGTTTTCTCCTTCTTTTTCTCACCTACATCAAGATTTCTTTGATTCATCCCTTGCTCATAAGCAATGAGTGATCCAAGTAAGTTATCAATTAAATCAAATCATAAATTCATTAATTGCAGTGATCTTAGCATCAAAAGAAGAAGGTAAGCATCTCAAAATTTTATTGATCATTTCATAATTAGTTAGCTCTCTTCCAAAGATATGCAAAGATGTGACAATTTGAGTAAATCTCGTATATATATCAGAAATCGATTCAGAATGTTTCATACAAAAAAAAAATTATAATCATGCAATAAAACATTCAATCGAGATTTCTTAACTTCATTTATTCCTTCATAAGTAATGCTCAATCTATACTAAATCACTTTACTAGTAGCACAAGTAGAAACACGTATGTAGTCTTCAGATTTTAAAGAACAAAAAAAATAGTTCAAACATTTTGCATTAAGTTGTGCTAAATCCTTATCATCAAAAGTCCATTCAGTAAAAGGAAGTTTAGTTTTTAGACCATTAATTTCACGTGAAGGAGGTGAGTAACCTTCTTTAATAGGCATCCATATATGATAATCAAGTGATTGTAAAACGTAGACATGTGAGTTTTCCAAAAATAAAAAGTAATATTATCAAACAAAGGTGGACGTGTAATATAATATCCTTCTATTGTGTTTTGATTACCAATGTTAGCCATGAATCAAAATTCAAAAAGTTTTCAAACTTAATTTTATGAATCCCACTTTGGTACCACTTAAAAGTGCACCGATGGCACTTGAAAGTTTGTTAGGGATGTTAAGCCCTTATGAACTAGCCTAAGGCTAACCAAGAGGGTGGGTGAATTGGTATTTTAAAAATCTTTCAAACAATTAAAACTCAAAACTCAAACCAGAAACTAAGATTCACCACAAAAATTAAAGTGTGGAAAATAAATGCTGTAGCAGAAATAAAGAACACAGAGATTTATAGTGGTTCGGTTAACACGACCTACGTCCACTCGCCGGAGGTGACCTTCGAGTATTGCTCTAAATTCAGTGTTTCTCCTTTTTCCCACACATCAAGGCAGAGAAGCCTATACAAACTCCCTTTTCACCAAACTAGGTGAGGCAGAGAACCCAACTCCTTTTGCTTCCTCCTAAATCAGGCAGAGAACCCAACTCCTTTTGCTTACTCCTAAAGCAGGTAGAGAACCTTGATCAGATGCTAAATTTTACCTCTCAAGAACCCCAAGGAACTAAGGATAATGATAGGAGAAGATGATGATGGATCCTTTCTTAGAGCAACCTTTGTGAACTCCTTCATAAACTCCCCCTCACAAGATCCTCTCTCTCTCTCCCTTGCTCTCCCTCTCCTCTTGGCTCTCTCAGGTTAAAGCAGCAGTAAAAGATATTCTAAAGGTTAGAACAAGATCTCTTAAATGGAAGAACTTTAGAATAGCTCTTATTTTGTATAAACTGACATTATCATCCAGGATGTTGTTGATATTGTCATGGCCGATCAGCATAAATTTTGCTCAATCAGCCCTATCGGTTTGGGAGGATCATAAGATTTTTGGTTCTATCGTCTATGCTGATATAATATTATCCTAGATGATTACTACAAATATAAGGAAAATTGACCTGAACATCACCCTGAATAGAAGCTAGCCGATGTCAATAATCCAAGAGATCGTCCCGGGCGATCCTGAGATTGTCTAAGAAATTTGATCGAGCAATCAAGCCTTCATTTCTTTCCTTAATTACTTGATTAATTTAGGCATAATTGAGCTGCATCATCCAAAACGATGTCCTAGATGATGTCCAAAAATAAAGAATACCTAAATAGATCTGGCAGCTGATTCTTTCAATTTGAGCTTATCATCCCGATTGATACAAATATTGTCTAGGACGATGTGCTTAATGATGGTTTCCTTAACTATGATGCCCTAGTTAGGGTTTTCTATTTTTAGCTGATTGTCCAAGATGATGTTAAGATCATCCCAGAGGATGTGATCAAAATAGAGAACTCTAATCAAGAGATCAAAAATTTCCCGCATGTGTATGTGTGCAAGGTTACTTAGCATCAGTAACCACTACATTTATAATAGACTCAAGAAAGAAAAAATTACAAACTGACTCAGATCTAATATACCTAATCTGGAGCTGGCTTTAGTTGTACTCGATCTTGTGGACCTGAAAAGTTAGTATGCAAGGTAGTCCTAGAAAATCATGAATATTTTATATCATCAAAATTCTAATCCATGAAATAAGATTAGTAACAGTACAAAGATAAGTGCTATAATGGAGCAAAAAGACTTAAATATTTATTCTACTAACAATCTTCTTTGATCATTAATTGCTTATGAGCAAATAATGACTCAAATACAGATTGATGTAGGTAAGAAACAGAAGGAGAAAAACATAGCATTAAAAGTAGATGACTTAGAGAGTGATCAGTCTCAGCTTGAGGACGAATATGATATTTCCTTGATGATAAGGCAATTCAGAAGTTTTCTAAAAAGAAAGAAAATAATACATCAGTTGTGGAATAAGGGTAAGTTTTATAAAAATGCTAAGGCTTCCAATGATATAATTTGTTATGAATGTAGGAAGCTTAGATAAAAAAATTTTGAATTATCGAATCTTAAAACCAATCCTAACAAGGAGAAGGCCAAGGAGAAAATTAATGTAAGAAAGGGCAATAAGAGATTGTAGAGAGCATTTTTGGTGGAATCAGCTTCAGATTCTTCAGAAATAGAAGTAGAGGAGGAAGTCACCAACTTATGTTTGATTGTCGATAAACTTAATTAGTCAGACCAAGATGAGGTATGTGACTTAACTTATGAAGATTTATTTGATATTTCTAAAAAAATTCATATTGTCTATAGAAAACTCAAAAAGATGCTTACTAGGTTGAACATAGAATTTTTAAAATTATAAAAAGAGCATAAAATTCTTAGGAATGATAATGAATTGATTGATAACAACCACATAAAAATATTAGATAAGTTTGATGATTTGAACAAGAAGTTTAAATTATTTAAATAATCACATACTAAACATGAAAATGTTTTTAAAATATTTATGGATAAATGTGATAGAACAGAGCATTATTTAAAAGTTGACAATGTTATTTTAGAAATTGTTAACTCATATTTTGTAGAGAAAACAAAAACTCTTGAGGAAAATATGATACCCCCAACACTTGAAGATTTATCTAATCTTGATATGAAGCCTAAATTTTTAAAATTTAGGAAAAGATAATATAACTCACATAGATTGATAAATCCTTTCCTTGGAGTGAAATATTTAAAAGAATGTCAGGGATTTTAGGCCCTTAAGAACTAGCCCGAGGCTAACCAAGAACGGGGGGGGGGGGGAGCCCGAGACTAACCAATAGGTGGGTGAATTAGTATTTAAAAATTCTTTAAGCAAAAGAAAAAAAAAAGTAAACCAAAGTCACCACAGAAAAACAAGTGCGGAAAATTAAAGCGCGGAAGCAGTAAAAAGAAAATAAGGGTTTATAGTGGTTCAGTCAATTTGACCGATGTCCACTCCCCAGAGGCGCCCTCTGAGTATTGCACTACCAAAGTGACTCTCCTTTAGCCCCCAAAGCTAGGAAGAGAAGCCCTTACAAAAACCTCTTTTTTGCCACCCCCAGCAAGGCAGAGAACCCCACTCCTTTTGCTTTCTCCTGAAGCAGGCAGAGAACCTCGATCAATCGCTGAAGCTTATCTCTCCCAACCCTTCCAAGGACAAGAGATTCTAGTGGAAGAAAAAGTGGAACAATGCTTGGAGCAACCCTTGTGAACTCCCTCGCAAGCTCCCCCTCATAAGATCCTCTCTCTCTCTCTCTCTCTCCCTCTCTCTCTCTCTCCTTTAGGTTTTCTTAGGTCAAGATAGCAGTCAAGGATGTTAAAAAATGTTGAACAAAAGCTCTTAAATAGAAGAGCTTCAAAGGAGCTCAATAAATACAAAGTTGCCAACTTTATCATCCAGTATGATTATCTTATCGTTTTATACAATTAGTTCAAATCACAAATGATCGGCCAGAACATCGCTCTAAAAATGAGCTGGATGATTGAAAATTGGCTTGATCATCCAGGCCGATCTCACGATTGTCCCAGACGATCAGTTCAAATATGAGGAAAATCGTCCAGAGCATCGTCCGGAATTTGTGCTGGCCGATATTTATCTTCCAAGAGTAACTAAGGGTTTTTTAATAGATCATCCAGGCCGATCTTGCAATCGTCCAAGATGATGTGATCGTATCAATCATCCTTAATTGCTTCCTTGATTGCTGGATCAATTTAGACATAAATGTGCCATATCGTCCAGGCCGTCCAAGATCATACTGGCCGATTTCCAAAAATACAAAATACTTAAATTGATCATGGCGGCTATTTCTTTCTATTTTGAGCCTATCATCCTTGCCGATACAGGTATCATCCAGGCTGATCGGCTAATGATGGCTACCTTAATCAAGAAACCTGATTAGGGTTTCTATTTTAAACCATATCGTCCGGGACGATGTAAGTAAAAATAGAAATTATAAATCACTCAAGTGTGTGTGTTTGTTGGATTACTTAACATCAGACATTTCACAAGATTACAATTAACTCAAGAAAGGAAAAAGAAAAAATACAGACTGACTTAGACCTAGTCTACCCAATCTTGAGCTGGCTCTGTTTGTCGTCTGATCTCTTGGCCCTAAAATGTCAGTAGAAAAAGGCAGTCAAAGTGTTTGCCAATATCAAAATCACAATCCATGAAACCAAGTTTGCAATAATCTCCCTCTTTTTGATGATGGCAAACACTTTGATGATCATAGCAGTGTAATTCAAGAATTTCAAAAATTCAGAGTAGAAGCAAGTGCTAGTACAAATTAAAGCAACAAGAATAATCAATAAGTACATTCATATTACTCCCCTTTTTGACATCTCAAAAAAGAGGGAGGAATTAAAAATCCATTAAAGATACTACAAAAAACCATAAGAAACTATAGAAAATAGAATCTAAGATTAGAAAGGTGAGGGACCCTGATCATCAAACGAAGGTGGTGGTGGTGGTGGCTGCTGAAAGAAACTGGTCATGGCAGCAAACTATGAGCCAAACCAGGCTATGTCCTGGTCGTGTTGAGATACCCACTGATTTTTGAAGTTATTATGAAAATAGTTTTTAATTTTCAAAATATTTAATATAATATGAATTAAATACTAATTAAATATTAAAGATTTTCAAATAATTCAA
>NW_021318891.1:57546-90002 GCF_001605985.2 Dendrobium catenatum
GAGAGAGAGCTAGGGTGAGAATGACGGCTCAAAATGAGGTTCTAACCTATTCAAGCAGCCCTAGATCTATTCGACGGCTAGGATCATTTGATTGCATCTCTGGAAGGCTGCCACCTGCCCCTGGAGTGGTTGGAAAGCTGGGATCAAGGACAGCCCAAGGACATCCATGTGGAGAGGTCTTATTGGTCTCACAAGGGCTTTGGGACCACTTGGGCTGGTTAGTTACTAATCTAGGGATTAGGAGGAGCTTAAGAAACTTCCAGAAGATGATTAAAACTGATGGAGTGGAGTGGGTTTGAAAGGATTAACTTAAACATATGAACTTAATTATTTTAAAGGAGTTTTAAAGGTTTGTTGACCAGTTTGACTGGTCAACAGTCAGTTTGACTGCCTAGGTGGCATGGAGGGATGTCTTGAGTGTTGGAGTGTAAAGAGATTAAGGAAATCTAGTAGGATTTTGAGGGTTCAAGCAATTTAGATATTTAAAGGGTTGTTGACAAAATGTTGACTGGTCAATACCCAAGTGGACTGCTGATGAGGCAGCCAAGTGGCCTCAAAGATTGATTAAAATGAATCAAAACCAAAGCCAAGTGAAGGGATGGAGGTTTGAATTTGATATGGGGTTTAGAATAGATTTGACCAACTCATAGAGTTGACTTAGTCAACTCTAAATGGGTTTGATTGGCCAGAGTTTAAAGTATGGTTGGACCATGTTTGGAGTTGATTTTGAAGCTTTGAAATAGACTCAATGGATTAAATGGGTTAAAATAACCCATTAGAGCCTTAAGGGAATTTTGAGTCAACCTAGGTTGATTGGATCAACCAGGTGGGTCTAGGGTCTAGAAATGGGTTCAACAGATTCAAAGTGACATTTAGAGTCTATTGGGTGTGGTCCCAAGTCCTTGGGAAGTCATTTAGTTCAAAATACCTATTTGGATCCTTAAAGGGCTTTTTGGGTCAAACCTATTGACTTGGTCAACCAGGTTGACCCAAGGGTTGGGAATGTGTCCAACAGATTTGAAATGACATTTGAAACTTGCTGGAGGTGGTTGCGTTGAATTCGGAGTTCAATTGGTTTGCAATCACCATTTGAGCCCCATAGGGGTATTTTGGTTATTTTGACCCCTGGTCAACTGGGGGTCAAAGTGGGTCCAAAAAAATACAATTTAATGTTCAACATATCAAGATTAAAGGTTTGGAAGTAACTAGAGGCTTTGGTGAAGGCTCTAAGGTCAGAATCTTCAAGGTGACAGGTCCAGTGGCATATGCTGTAAAAATTTGAAGGTTTTACAGCCTATGGATTTTGATTAAGTTTCTGGGGTTAGAGACCTCAGAATGGGCTAAAATTTGGAGGGTTGCCTCTAGAGATATGTCCCATCAGTATGCAACTGATAGACTCTTAATCGGAGGTCATTTGAGTGAGTTTTTTAAGTGTTTGAAATTTCAATGGAAAAAACCTTTAGGGCAAAACCTTTGGCCCTTGGATTTGGCTTGATTCACCTAAGATCCAGGTAGATCCTAAGGTCTGAATAGATCTTAAATTTAGGAATCTAGAAGGATCCTAGATCCTAAGAAATTCCTAGAACTTGGAGTCTAGAAGAAGTTTAGGATCTAGAGTAGCACCAAAGGTCTAAGCTCTAGAAAAATCCTAGCATAGATCCTAAGGTCAGGATTCTAGGAGGATCCTAGAATTTAAATTAATTTGGAAATTAAATTGATTTAGGATCAAGAGTAGTCCAAGTGACCTCATACAAAAATGAGGTCAACAAATGGACCCCCAATATGTGTAATAGAATGAAATTCTATTGCACATATTGGCATTGGCCGAGCTTAAAGATCAAGTGTGGAATTTCAATCCTAAGGGAATGAAAAATTCATTCCTGGGGAATCAAGATTTAAATTTATTAGGGTAGTGCCACGGAGGGCATGCTCTACCACTAATCTTCAAGTCAAATGCTAGAGTGGTGCCACAGAGGGCATGCTCCACCACTAACGAATATGAATTAGGATGGTGCCACGAAGGGCACGCTCCACCACTAATCCTCAAGTCAAATTCCAGAGTGGTGCCACAGAGGGCATGCTCCACCACTAGTGGAAACGAATTAAGATGGCGCCATGAAGGGCATGCTCCACCACTAATCATTTAACTCAAATGCTAGGGTGGTTCCACAGAGGGCATGCTCCACCACTAACATATACGAATTAGTATGGCGCCACGAAGGGCACACTTTACCACTAATCCTTTAACTCAAATGCTAGGGTGGTGCCACAGAGAGCATACTCCACCATTAACGGATACGAATTAGGATGGCGCGACGAAGGGCACGCTCCACCACTAATCATTTAACTCAAATGCTAGGGTGGTGCCACAGAGGGCATGCTCCACCACTAACGGATACGAATTAGGATGGCGCCACGAAGGGCACGCTCCACCACTAATCGTTTAACTCAAATACTAGGGTGGTGCCATAGAGGGCAGGCTCCACCACAAACGGACGGTCTTGTGGAAAGGAAACTTGCTTTACACAAAGAACCGGGTCTGGATGATCATATATGGAGGAAACTTGCTCCATATAGTGGATCGAGCTCAAATTGATCGTATGTAGAGGAAACTTGCTCTATACAGAGGATCGGGCTTAAATTATGAAATTTGAGATTTGAAAGTTTTGAATTTGAATTGATTTGAACTTTGAATGTGTTTGAACTTGAAGTTAATTTTGAATTCAGAAATTTCTTTAATCTAGGAAATTCAAAAACTTTTTATTTACTTTGAATTTGACACTCATCTAGCATGGTACTTCCTGAAGAGCCTCCCCAACTTTTAAAAATATCGGGTGGCATTCTCCAGGGTTGATCAATTAATGTTTGAAATTTTCTCAAAGATCGTCTCAATGACAGGAAGACACTCTTAAGTTGGCTCAAGCTCCTCCATCGATTTCTCGGTAGGCTAAGATATGCATCCAAAGAACCTAGACCAAGTCTCCTCCTTGGAAGGTTATAAGTTGCTCTATCTTACCACGAGCTTTAACCACTCAGGTTTCAGAAGATTCTGACCTTTATTGAGCTTTAAAGATAAAGCTCTACAAGGCCTCGAGCTCCTTAAATTGGAGTCGGGCACTCTGCTCAGTCGTGGTTTAGACTTGAACGGCAATTCTCAGCATTACAAAATACTCCTCTAGTGGGGTTGATCTTGGACCCAGTATAGAGTGTAATTTTGTTGAAAAGGCCTTAAAGGAAGATATGCCTCTTTGCAAGGACTCTCACACATTTCTCAAGGATAGGATTTGATTTCTTTTCAGGAGTAGAAGATTCATTTATTTAATTAGAAAATTTCCTCTAACTATTTGGACTCCGTCGGAACGACATGTGGGAACAAATTTAGAAGTGCAGTGAGAAGTAGTGTCGACTCCAACTAACCTTGAAAAGGTTTAAGGAATTAGGTTTTGTTAACCGAGACCAAGTTTTGTAGAAACTGAACTGGGGTCTCCCTTAAATAATTTTTGAGTTAAAATTGATTTCAAAGCATTTAAGTTGAAGTGAGAAATTCAATCTTTTCAATTCTCTTGCATATGTTATTCTATCTGATAGAAAATTCATGCATGTTGAAGAATCTCAATTCAGGATTTTCAAAGTCAAGTATTTAAAGTTGATTGGGTTTTATTTTGAGATTTAAGGATTCAAAAAAAGGAAGGCCTCTTACTCTTCTTCTCTTTTTCTGATGACACAGTTTGCGTATCTTTTGACTTTTTATGCACTTCGTGCATTTCTTGATTTCAATTGAATTCGATAAGAGGCTCCACTTTCTTCAAATATCTTAAACTGATTGATCTTTTATTTTGAATGTTAGGATTATATCTCAAGTATTAGAGAAGAAAATTCGTTCTCTTATACAAGGAAGAATAATCCTCAAAGCACATTAAATTTTTTAAAGGGTATCGACTTGACTTTTGAAAATTATTGAACAGATTTTAGATATGTGTGAATCTCCTATTAAGATAGAAAATTACTAGAAGATTGATAAAATTTTCATTTCTAGAATCAACTTTAATTTGAAACAAATTTTAACTCAAAAGTTAATTCAATCCATAGAAGCGGTGGGAGGGAGGGGTATTCAAACATTTGATGGAGTCAACTACAACTCTCTCCGGCTTAAGACTTAAGGTAGAGGTCAAATTTCATTAAAAAGAGAATTCAACTATCTTGAAAATCATGATCTAGTACACTTGAGAAATTGGAAAGTTTTCCTTAAAGGTTGCAAGTCTAGGTGGCAAGACCCTTGTCAATATGAAATTTAATTCCTACAATCTCTTTGGAGGGAGAGACTGTTATAGGGTCTGCATTATCCCTAGATATTGCGACATCATTACAATCAAAAGGTTCATCACGATAGGACCCTGTTGAAATTTAAATTTTGATGGTACACTATATGATATAATCCTAGATTATTTCCTCCCTCAAATTACCACTAAACTAGTAGTTAAAAGAGTGGCACCCCGAATGGTTTCTACTCCTCCTCCTCTATAAGTAATGTAGTGGAACACGTGTAGTAACGAGCCCTAACATCTTCTAGTAGAGTGGACGGATCATAACCCTCAATTGGGGTCCTATGACATATTGCTGGTGATCGCTCAATTCTAGCTTTCTTAAGTCTTTCTGTGTAGTAGTCAAGTATGTGTATTGAAGATCGCACTCTCGTCTCTACAACCTCCCTCCTTTGTGCAAAGAGTGGGTAGGTAGAAGGAGCAACGAACTCTCAATTGGCCTCGAAATCGGTCCTCTCTAAGGCTTCCGACTCAGCAGTCTTTCTAGCCTTAAGATTCCTTTTTCTGGCTCTTCGAAGGTAATTCTTCATCTTGTTCCTACCGACGACAGGGGTGTTTGACATGTCCCGATTTCAGAATGAGATGGTAGCTCTTTTGTCATTATTGACTTCTGGTTTGATCCTCCTGAGTAGAGAATACAATGGGTACAGGGGCGACAACGACCTCCATCTTGGGGATGGGGAAGTCAACTCTTACCCTAAAGTAATCTCAACTAAAGGAGACTCTCCTAGTATCGTGGAAGACAGATCAATCAGTGTTTCCCCATTAACTGAAATCTTGAGGTTCTGAAATTCCATCTTGTACTGAATTAAATTACCATTGAGAATTTCTTCTATAGGCACATTTCTATTCAGTGAGAAGATGAGTTTCCCAGCCATTTGAGTGTTCAATTTCCTGGAATTAAGAAAGTGATTTGAATTAATGTTTTGAAGTGACATTTGAGTTTTGAATTTGATTGATTTTATTCAAAATTTCATAACTCAATCGTGTCGTTTTGTATTGAACACGGTGGTTTATAAAATTGACGAGTAAAAATCAAGACTTGAATTTGACTCTTTTGCTACACCAATTAACTTGGGGCGAAATGACAAATTTCGAACTCGCATTTGAAATCAAAATTAAACTTAAGCTTGAGGTGGAAATCAACTTTAAACTTAAGGTTGAAATTTTATTCGAAATGAAAGTTTGATTTGAATTTTAACTTGAGGTTGTATTTGGATGGATCTCCTTTAAATTTTGAAACTCAAGACATTGAATTTCACTCAAATGTAGAGGTTTACAAAATTATAGGAGAATCCTTAGAAATTAGGCCTGACTCTTTCACCCCACCAAAGGGTTTGGGGGTAAAATGTTAAAGCCTAGATTTGACAAGAGAAATTTGGAATTGCATTGTATGTGTTCAACTACAACAAAATGTCATAGAAGACACATAACAACAACAGTTGAAATTGGTTTGAATGATTTTCCTATATTTTTTGAAACACAAAATGCTGAGTTTTATTTTTAACAAAATGGTTAACAAAAATTTAAGGAACTCGGGAGGCCTAGACTTGACTATTTCACTACACCGACTAGCTTAGAGTGAAATGTCAAAATCCAGGTTTGATCAAGAGTTTGAATTGCATGTGTTCAACTACAATAAAATATTGTAAAAGACACATCACAACGACGATTAAAGTTGATTTGAAAGGTTTTGAAAGAGATTGAATTTTGCTTAAAGGATTGAAATTTATGATTTTGAAATTGAAGAGTTTTCAATAAATTATGAAACTTAGCACGCTAGTTATTTACTCGCGTGTAAGTTTGCAACATATACAAAGGATTCGGCTTGACTCTTTCGCTCTACCAAATAATTTGGAGGCAAAATGTCAAAGCCCAACTTAAAGGGAGGTTTCCTACACCCACCTCTCTTTTCACAAGTCTTAATTGAGTTGGCCACACTCACCCAAGGGAGAAATGGGTAGAGGGACCAACGGAGAGAAAGGTAGTTAAGACTACCGATTCAATAAAATTCATACCTCTATTGATTAAAAAAACTCAAATGAGAGAGATTTTCCCCAGCGGAGTCGCCATTTTTGTTTGATTAAAAAAATATATTTATGTTTTTGAAAAAGTATTAATTTTCTTTGAGAAATATTTAATTTTGAATTTTAAAAGTGAACACATCATTATAAACAATATATCACCTCGGGAGATGATCATATTGTTCCCTAATGGGTTCAAATTTTAGAATTTTTAATTTATCCGGGTTATCGTAGTCAAACTCAAAGGGAGAATCACATTTGACTCCGGAGGATCGAAATGGAATTTAATCAATTATTTGACTATGTTAATTTGGATAAAAGATCATTAATTTCATAATCAAAATCACGATAGTAATTGATATATCAATTCGAGGAAAAAAAGTTATCAATCATTATTGATCGTTTGAGAATGAAGATAACGATCGTTGAATTTTAAATTTCCCAAAGATAATTAATCAAGGCTTTTAAAAAAGTTAATTTTGAAAATTAGATCTGGGTTTCTAAATCTCCTACGAGCGTAAGCCCTCGTAGTTAATTATATCGTAGGAAATAAAAATTTCCAACGAATACTCTCGATTAAAATAGCGGTAGAAATTTTATTTAAGATTTTCAAAGTTAGATATCAAAGGAAGATAAGGTTTAGAATTTCAAGAGGGATTTGTTCAATGTTGAATAATTATTTCTAGAGTCAAAGAAAGAAGGGTAGGATGTATTTTGAGAATTTGAATTACTTCAGAAACACCCCAGTCTATCCTAAGTGTTGGGCTTAAATTTGATTGAAAGTGATTTAAGTTTGAATGGTCAATTTTATTAGAAATTTGGGATTTAATTCTCGAAAGTTGAGGTCTTATGGCCCGAGCCAGCCCCAGAACCTAAGTCTAAATTGGGTACTAAAAAGTGACCTGAACCTACCTAGTGCAATACAAATCTGGTCTTACCCCGGCCTGGATTGGGGAGCCAGCTAAACCACCTAGGCTCTTTAAAAACATGTATCAAGTCATTTAATGTTAGAATGGGTAGGGACATTATTTGAGATTGGTTTTTAAGAACAGGGTCGACATCTAGAGCGGGTACTAATTGGCCCCTTTGAATTATGTTGGGTTTGATGCTTAAGCTAATGTAATTGAAGATTTAAAGATTTTTAAATTAGTTGCTAATATGATGCATGCTAATCGACTCAATTAAAAGCTTGAATTTGAGTAAAGGCTATGAAATGAGAACTCCCGGCGGTCCCGGACTTACTTCTTAAATTAGTTAGAATTTCTATATGAGCCTAAATATTTTAATTTAAATAGAAAAAGTTTTATTAAGTCCTTAAGAGCCTAGAATCGTACTCCAGGTCAAATCAAATACGACATGCAAGTAAAAAGACTAGAAAAATATGCAATTCTAATGCGTAATCAATTTTAAACAAATCAATCAAATTAAATATATCAAATTGAATGTCCGTAGGCAAGTGCCTCTTATTATTACATCACAAAAATTTGTAGAAAATTAAAGTGGCCGGGCACCACTGACTACAACCCGGATTTCTAATCCTAAATCAAATGAATTTGAGATTTGGGATTCTTCTCGTTGTCCATTTTTCGTCTTCTCACGAACATCTTGATTCGTCAGTTCATGGATCTTAATTTGACTTCTAAATGGAAGAAGACTCTCCCCTTTAGGGATGTCTTCACCTCTTTGGAATTCAAATTGGATTAAGCATCCAAATCTCAAACCATTTCAAATAATTACAACCTTAATTGAATTAAATTTACATTGAATGAAATAAGAAAATCTAGACTCAATCCTGCAAGGTTATCCTAATAATCAGCAGTTGTATATTCAATCCCAAGCAGTTATAATATGAAAAATTGAAATGCATTTTTTTAGCCACACTTGGCCATGCTCTTTTTATTTGAAGGGGGTCTTAAGCGCGGCAGATACATGTGAAAAGAGTATATATTTTTTATTAATTGCCCCCTTTAATTTCATCTCCTTGTGTGAGTATGGCCATCTGCATAAGATTGCACAAATATAATTCGTTCCTATCCTAGGGGTAAATCTAACAAACGATCAATCACAGAGTGCAGGAAGTAGGTAAACAAACACAACAATTCTACACTAGCAAACAACATGCAGAAAAAGCTCGAAAACCTGGCACACAGATGCAGAAAAGTAAACACCGGCCTATCCTAAAACTAAAGTCGGTGATCCTAGCGAACCATCTAAAGTGTGTGAAGTAGGTTGTGTGGTTTTGATATTACCTACATAGGATAATTAGTTAAAGTTATTTAAGGTTTGATTGGTTGAAAGGATTAAGGGATTTAAGTTTGAATTCAAGTATTAATGGCCTAAGATTAATTTTAAGATTTATTTAGTTGTTTGTTGGATACCACCTTTGTTTCACATCGAGGCCGTGAAGTTTATTTCACCTTCCTTGGGGCTAAGTTAATAGCCTCGTAGGCCTGGGTTACCCAGTGGTACCCGGTATAATTAAATATTTTAGGTTGATTAAGGCTTAAGAGTTAATGAATTTTATTAAAAGTTGGTTGATTACTGATTTTAAGGTTAATTAATTAATTCTAGAGTTTTAAAGACAATTTTGAATTTTATGAGTTTTTTGAATATTTTAATCATTTAATTAAAGGGTTGAAAATTGACTTTTTAATTAAAAGTGTTTTCTGGAAAATTAGTATTTTATTAAAATACTAGACTATACTACGATCAGTTAGATAGTTACACTGAAATTAGATTTTTCTACATTTTATTATGAATGTTTGAACTAGTTTTGACATATAGTTGACCAAAAAGTTGACTTTTTGAATTTAATTTCTTTATGGAACTTTAATATTTTTAATAAATGTTAGACATTATTATGAGTTGAATGCAAGTGAGTTTGGTGAATTTGGATTTTTCTTGAATTAGTTATGATATTTTGAAGTTTAAGTATTTATTAGAATTTTCAAAATTGTTTAATTAAAGGGCCTTTTTGTGATTTTGCTTCAAATGAGATCCCAACTCCTTGAAATCAGCTCCAAAGGTCAGGAATGACCTATGGAGAGATTCCCAAGTGTTTGGGAATTTTTTGAAATTTTTAATAATTATTAATAAATTATATTAATTAAATATTGATTTTCAATTAAAATTAAATTAAGGCTTAGTTTGCTGTCAAATAATTTTTGCTTTATTTTTCGTTGGTTGAGGATTCAAAATTGGTCAGTTAGATGGATTATACATATTTTTTGGATTTAAATTGGATTTATTACATTTTTTAGAAGTTTTGAGGGTTAATTAAGGCTTAAACTTAGGAAATTCGATTAAGGGGCTTAATGATTTCTAAAACCAGTAAAAATTCTTCTAGTGGCTGTACATGTCACTAAGTTCAAGTGTTCAATTTTTTTAGGTAATAGGAGGTGAATCCTAATTATTGAGAATATTCTAAGTTTTCTACAAGTAAATCCTTAATTATTGTCCTTAATGACACTAAGTTTGAACGGGTCAAATCAAAGTTTCTCTAACCCTTGGACTAATCATGACATAAGCACATAGAAACAATCAAATCCTAAAGCTAGAAGAGCCTAGGTTAAGTGCATGTGTGTGCACAACCTAAGCATGCAAATATTGATGGTAATTAAGATAATAAAGTTTTGATTATATTAAATATTAATTAAATACCTTAATGTCTAATTTTTAGAAAATCATTTTAAAACATAAGTGTTTATGAAACTAAATAAAATTTGAATTACAATATTAAAGTTGATATCTGATTTTAACCCTTTATAATATATATATCCAAAATAAGAAATTTAGAAAAAGAGAATTCGTTAGTTTAAAATAATTGATAATTAATACTTATAAAAAAAATACAATATAAAATATAACTAATATTTTAAATTAGTATTAATTTCAAAATACAGTAATTAATATCAAGATCATTTTATTATATAAAACATATATTTTTTTATTATTTAAAAATTAATCTTTAGTATTTTTCTTTTTGAATTTAAAATGATTTTAAAAAAATAAATTTTAAATCGTTTTAAATATATCTAACGACGGGCTGACACGTGGCGGCTCCTGATTTGGCCGACCATAAACGGTGGCCAATCATTCGCCTTAAACGCGCATCGGCGGTCAACTGGGCCCACGAATTTTCACTTAATCTAGTCAATAAATGCCGCAGGCCGTCGGATCTAGCAGGCGGGAATCCAACGGTTGGATGAATACCGCGGATTTGAACTCCATCCAGAAAAGAATGGTCGGACGAGATCAATCCCGCAGTTTAAATGGACGGCCCAGATGCTGTTGGATGGGAAGATTGCATCAAGATCACGCGGGAGGTTGATCAAAGCCGCGAAGAGACTTGATCGGGACAGCACATGCACGGAATGAATTGAGACCCAGATGCAATAAACGACTTGTTCTCTCATCTCACTCGATAAAATAAAGTAAAATTTTAAACATAGAATTATCATATGAACAGAAGTTCTGGGGAGTTAATTATACAGTCTTAAAAGCACCTAATAAAAATCTATTTAACTCTAAGTGTATCAACTAAGGTTTAGGATTTTTACCTCAATAATGGACAGTTTGACCCGTTTATTGAACTGTTGCATTTGTAGGTTGTCCACGTTCCTTTTTGTAGAAGACACCATGGGCTGGAAAAGCCTGGATTGATCGATATGAGCCTTTGAACGGAAATCACCACGGTTCGCCAGGAAGCCTGCCGCCGGCGAATTTCTAATGGTGGGATTTGACTATAGCCATGTGGAAAAGGCCATAATGATTTGAAATGGACTGGAGATTGGGGTTGAAAAGCTCTGGTTGGAGAGAGAGAGAGAGCTAGGGTGAGAATGACGGCTCAAAATGAGGTTCTACCCTATTCAAGCAGCCCTAGATCTATTGGACAGCTAGGATCATTTGATTGCATCTCTGGATGGCTGCCACCTGCCCCTGGAGTGGTTGGAAAGCTGGTATCAAGGACAGCCCAAGGACATCCATGTGGAGAGGTCTTATTGGTCTCACAAGGGCTTTGGGACCACTTGGGCTGGTTAGTTACTAATCTAGGGATTAGAAGGAGCTTAGGAAACATCCAGAAGATGATTAGGACTGCTGGAGTGGAGTGGGTTTGAAAGGATTAACTTAGACATATGAACTTAATCATTTTAAAGGAGTTTTAAAGGTTTATTGACCAGTTTGACTGGTCAACATTCAGTTTGACTGCCTAGGTGGCATGGAGGGATGTATTGAGTGTTGGAGTGTTAAGAGCTTAAGGCAATCCAGTAGGAGTTTGAGGGTTCAAGCCATTTGGATATTTAAAGGGTTGTTGACCAAATGTTGACTGGTCAATACCCAAGTGGACTGCTGATGTGGCAGCCAAGTGGCCTCAAAGATTGATTAAAATGAATCAAAACCAAAGCCAAGTGAAGGGATGGAGGTTTGAACTTGATATGGGGTTTGGAATAGATTTGACCAACTCATAGAGTTGACTTAGTCAACTCTAAATGGGTTTGATTGGCCAGAGTTGAAAGCATGGTTGGACCATGTTTGGAGTTGATTTTGAAGCTTTGAAATGGACTCGATGGATTAAATGGGTTAAAATAACCCATTGGAGCCTTAAGGGAATTTTGAGTCAACCTAGGTTGACTGGATCAACCAGGTGGGTCTAGGGTCTAGAAAAGGGTTCAACAGATTCAAAGTGACATTTAGAGTCTATTGGGTGTGGTCCCAGGTCCTTGGGAAGTCATTTGGTTCAAAATACCTGTTTGGACCCTTAAACCTTTTGGGTCAAACCTATTGACTTGGTCAACCAGGTTGACCCAAGGGTTGGGAATGGGTCCAACAGATTTGAAATGACATTTGAAACTTGCTAGAGGTGGTTGCGTTCAATTCGGAGTTCATTTGGTTTGAAATCACCATTTGAGCCCGTAGGGGTATTTTGGTCATTTTGACCCCTGGTCAACTGGGGGTCAAAGTGGGTCCAGAAAAATACAGTTTAATGTTCAACATATCAAGATTAAAGGTCTGGAAGTGTCTAGAGGCTTTGGTGAAGGCTCTAAGGTCAGAATCTTCAAGGTGACAGGTCCAGTGGCATAGGCTGCAAATATTTGAAGGTTTTACAGCCTATGGATTTTGATTAAGTTTCTAGGGTTAGAGACCTCAGAATTGGCTCAAATTTGGAGGGTTGCCTCCAGAGACATGTCCCATCAGTATACAACTGACAGACTTTGAATCGGAGGTCATTTGAGTGAGCTTTTTAAGTGTTTAAACTTTAATGGAAAAGACCTTTAGGACAAAACCTTTGGACCTTGGATTTGGCTTGATTGACCTAAGATCTAGGTAGATCCTAAGGTCTGAATAGATCTAAAAGTTAGGAATCTAGAAGGATCCTAGAGCTTAAGAAATTCCTAGAACTTGGAGTCTAGAAGAAGTTTAGGATCTAGAGTAGCTCCTAAAGTCTAAGCTCTAGAAGAATCCTAGCATAGATCTTAAGATAAGTATTCTAGGAGGATCCTAGAATTTAAATTAATTTGGAAATTAATTTGATTTAGGATCAAGAGTAGTCCAAGTGTCCTCATACAAAAATGAGGTCAACAAATGGACCCCCAAATATGTGTAATAGTATGAAATTCTATTGCACATATTGGCGTTGACCGAGCTTAAAGATCAAGGGTGGAATTTCAATCCTAAGGGAATGAAAAATTCATTCCTGGGGAATCAAGATTTAAATTTATTAGGGTAGTGCCACGGGGAGGGCATGCTCTATAACTAATTTTCAAGTCAAATGCTAGAGTGGTGCCACAGAGGGCATGCTCCACCACTAGCGAATACGAATTAGGATGGCGCCACGAAGGGCACGCTCCACCACTAATCCTCAAGTCAAATGCCAGAGTGGTGCCACAGAAGGCATGCTCCACCACTAGCGGAAACGAATTAGGATGGCACCACGAAGGGCATGCTCCACCACTAATCGTTTAACTCAAATGCTAGGGTGGTGCCACAGAGGGCATGCTCCACCACTAATGGATATGAATTAGGATGGCGCCACAAAGGGCATGCTCTACCGCTAATCGTTTAACTGAAATACTAGGGTGGTGCCACAGAGGGCATGCTCCACCATTAACGGATACAAATTAGGATGGCGCCACGAAGGGCACGCTCCACCACTAATCGTTTAACTCAAATGCTAGGGTGGTGCCACAGAGGGCATGCTCGACCACTAATGAATACGAATTAGGATGGTGCCACGAAGGGCACTCTCCACCACTAATCGTTTAACTCAAATGCTAGGGTGGTGACACAGAGGGCATGCTCCACCACTAACGGACAGTCTTATGGAAAGGAAACTTGCTTTACACAAAGAACCGGGTCTGGATGATCATATATGGAGGAAACTTGCTCCGCATAGAGGATCGAGCTCAAATTGATCGTATGTAGAGGAAACTTGCTCTACACAGAGGATCGAGCTTAAATTATGAAATTTGAGATTTGAAAGTTTTGAATTTGAATTGATTTGAATTTTGAATGTGTTTGAATTTGACGTTAATTTTGAATTAAGAAATTTCTTTAATCTAGGAAATTAAAATACTTTTTATTGACTTTGAATTTTACACTCATCTAGCATGGTACTTCCTGAAGAGCCTCCCCAACATTTAAAAATATCGGGTGGCATTTTCCAGGTTGATCAGTTAATGTTTAAAATTTTCTCAAAGATCGTCTCAACGACAGGAGGATACTCTTAAGTTGGCTCAAGCTCCACCACCAATTTCTCGGTAGGCTAAGATATGCATCTTAAGAACCTAGATCAAGTCTCCTCCTCGGAAGGTTCTAAGTTGCTCTATCTTATCATGAGCTGTAACCACTCAGGTTTCAGATGATTCTGAGCTTTATTGAGCTTTAAAGATAAAGCTCTACAAGGCCTCGAGCTCCTTCAATTGGAGTCGGGCACTCTGCTCAGTCGTGGTTTAGACTTGAACGGCAATTCTCAGCATTACAAAATACTCCTCTAGTGGGGTTGATCTTGGACCCAGTATAGAGTGTAATTTTATTGAAAAGGCCTTAAAGGAAGATATGCCTCTATGCAAGGACTCTCACACATTTTTCAAGGATAGGATTTCATTTCTTTTCAGGAGTAGAAGATTCATTTATTTTATTAAAAAATTTCCTATAACTATTTGGACTCCGTCGGAACGACATGTGGGAACAAATTTAGAAGTGCAGTGAGAAGTAGTGTCGACTCCAACTAACCTTGAAAAGGTTTAAGGATTTAGGTTTTGTTAACCCAGACCAAGTTTCATAGAAACTGAACTGGGGTCTCCCTTAAATAATTTTTGAGTTAAAATTGATTTCAGAGCATTTAAGTTGAAGTGAGAAATTCAATCTTTTCAATTCTCGTGCATATGTTCTTCTATCTGATAGAAAATTCATGAATGTTGAAGAATCTCAATTTAGGATTTTCAAAGTCTAGATTGATTGGGTTTTATTTTGAGATTTAAGGATTCAAAAGAAGGAAGGCCTCTTACTCTTCTTCTCTTTTTCTGGTGACGCAGTTTGTGTATCTTTTGACTTTTGGTGCACTTCGTGCATTTCTTAATTTCAATTGAATTCGAGAAGAGGCTCCACTTTCTTCAAATACCTTAAATTGATTGATCTTTTATTTTGAATGTTGGGATTATATCTTAAGTATTAGAGAAGAAAATTCGTTCTCTTATACAAAGAAGAATAATCCTCAAAGTACATCCAATTTTTTTAAAGGGTATCGACTTGACCTTTGAAAATTATTGAACAGATTTTAGATATGTGTGAATCTCCTATTAAGATAGAAAATTGCTAGAAGATTGATAAAATTTTCATTTCTAGAATCAACTTTAATTTGAAACAAATTTCAACTCAAAAGTTAATTCAAACCACATAAGCGGTGGGAGGGAGGGGTATTCAAACATTTGATGGAGTCAACTACAACTCTCTCCAGCTTAAGACTTAAGGTAGAGGTCAATTTTCATTAAAAGGAGAAATCAACTATCTTGAAAATCATGATCTAGTACACTTGAGAAATTGGAAAGTTTTCCTTAAAGGTTGCAAGTCTAGGTGGCAAGACCCTTGTCAATATGAAATTGAATTCCTACAATCTCTTTGGAGGGAGAGACTGCTATAGGGTCTGCACTATCCCTAGATATTGCGACATCATTACAATCAAAAGGTTCATCACGATGGGACCCCGTTGAAATTTAAATTTTGACGGTAACACTATATGATACAATCCTAGATTATTTCCTCCCTCAAATTACCACTAAACTAGTAGTTAAGAGAGTGGCACCCCAAATGGTTTTCTACTCCTCCTCTATAAGTAATGTATTTAACACGTGTAGTAATGAGCCCTAACATCTTCTAGTAGAGTAGACAGATCATAACCCTCAATTGGGGGCCTATGACATATTGCTGGTGATCGCTCAATTCTAGCTTTCTTGAGTCTTTATGTGTAGTAGTCAAGTAGGTGTATTGAAGATCGCACTCTCTTCTCTACAACCTCCCTCCTTTGTGCAAAGAGTGGGTAGGTAGAAGGAGCAACGAACTCTCGATTGGCCTCGAAATCGGTCCTCTCTAAGGCTTCCGACTCAGCAGTCTTTCTAGCCTTAAGATTCCTTTTTCTGGCTCTTCGAAGGTAATTCTTCATCTTGTTCCTACCGACGACAGGGGTGTTTGAACATGTCCCGATTTCAGACTGAGATGGTATCTCTTTTGTCATTATTGACTTCTGGTTTTGATCCTCCTGAGTAGAGAATACAATGGGTACAGGGGCGACAACGACCTCCATCTTGGGGATGGGGAAGTCAACTCTTACCCTAAAGTAATCTCAACTAAAGGAGACTCTCCTAGTATCGTGGAAGACAGATCAATTAGTGTTTCCCCATTAACTGAAATCTTGAGGTTCTTAAATTCCATCTCGTACTGAATTAAATTACCATTGAGAATTTCTTATATAGGCACATTTCTATTTAGTGAGAAGACGAGTTTCCCAGCCATTTGAGTGTTCAATTTCCTGGAATTAAGAAAGTGATTTGAATTAATGTTTTGAAGTGACATTTGAGTTTTGAATTTGATTGATTTTATTCAAAATTTTATAACTCAATTGTGTAATTTTGTATTGAACACGGTGGTTCATAAAATTGACGAGTAAAAATCAAGACTTGAATTTGACTCTTTTGCTTCACCAATTAACTTGGGGAGAAATGTCAAAATTCGAACTCGCATTTGAAATCAAAATTAAACTTAAGCTTGAGGTGGAAATCAAGTTTAAAGTTAAGGTTGAAATTTTATTCGAAATCAAAGTTTGATTTGAATTTTAACTTTAAGTTGTATTTGGATGGAGCTCCTTTAAATTTTGAAACTCAAGACATTGAATTTCACTCAAATGTAGAGGTTTACAAAATTATAGGAGAATCCTTAGAAATTAGGACTGACTCTTTCACCCCACCAAAGGGTTTGGGGGTAAAATGTCAAAGCCTAGATTTGACAAGAGAAATTTGGAATTGCATTGTATGTGTTAAACTACAACAAAATGTCATAGAAGACACATACCAACGACAGTTGAAATTGGTTTGAATGATTTTCCTATATTTTTTGAAACACAAAATGTTGAGTTTTATTTTCAACAAAATGGTTAACAAAAATTTAGGGAAATCGGGAGGCCTAGACTTGACTCTTTCATTGCACCGACTAGCTTAGAGTGAAATGTCAAAATCCAATTTTGATCAAGAGTTTGAATTGCATGTGTTCAACTACAATAGACTTTTATAAAAGACACATCACAACGGCGATTATAGTTGATTTGAAAGGTTTTGAAAGAGATTGATTTTTTCTTAAAGGATTGAAATTTATGATTTTGAAATTGAAGAGTTTTCTATAAATTGTGAAACTTAGCATGTTAGTTTTTTACTCGCATGCAAGTTTGCAACATATACAAAGGATTCGGCTTGACTCTTTCGCTCTACCAAATAACTTGGAGGCAAAATCTCAAAGCTTGACTTAAAGGGAGGTTTCGTACACCCATCTCTCTTTTCACAAGTCTTAATTGAGTTGGCCACACTCACCCAAGGGAGAAATGGGTAGAGGGACCAACGGAGAGAAAGATAGTTAAGACTACTGATTCAATAAAATTCATACTGCTATTAAAGATGGAGAGAGAGATTTTCCCCAGCGGAGTCGCCATTTTTGTTTGATTAAAAAAATATATTTAAGTTTTTGAAAATGTATTAATTTTCTTTGGGAAATATTTAATTTTGAATTTTAAAATTGAACACATCATTATAAACAATATATCACCTCGGGAGATGATCATATCGTTCCCTAATGGGTTCAAATTTTAGAATTTTTAATTTATCCGGATTATCATAGTCAAACTAAAAGGGAGAATCACATTTGACCCCGGAGGATCGAAATGGAATTTAATCAATTATTTGACTATGATAATTTGGATAAAAGATCATTAATTTCATAATCAAAATCACGATAGTAATTGATATATCAATCCGAGGAAAACAAGTTATCAATCATTATTGATCGTTTGAGAATGAAGATAACGATCTTTGAATTTTAAATTTCCTACGAATACTCTCGATTAAAATAGCGGTAGAAATTTTATTTAAGATTTTTAAAGTTAGATATCAAAGGAAGATAAGGTTTAGAATTTTAAGTGGGATTGGTTCTATGTTGAACAGTTATTCCTAGAGTCAAAGGAAGAAGGTAGGAGGTATTTTCTAAATTATTTCAAAAACACCCCAGTCTATCCTAAGTGTTGGGCTTAAATTTGATTGAAAGTGATTTAAGCTTGAATGGTCAATTTTTTTAGAAATTTGGGATTCAATTTTCGAAAGTTGAGGTCTTATGGCCCGAGCCAGCCTCAGAACCTAAGTCTAAATTTGGTACTAAAAAGTGACCATAACCTAGCTAGTGCAATACAAATCTGGTCTTACCCCGGCCTGGATTGGGGAGCCAGCTAAACCACCTAGGCGCTTTAAAAACATGTATCAAGTCATTTAATGTTAGAATGGGTAGGGACATTATTTGAGATTGGTTTTTGAGAACGGGGTCGACATCTAGAGCGGGTCCTAATTGACCCCTTTGACTTATGTTGGGTTTGTTGCTTAAGCTAATGTAATTGAAGATTTAAAGATTTTTAAATTAGTTGCTAATATGATACATGCTAATCGACTCGATTAAAAGCTTGAATTTGAGTAAAGGCTATGAAATGAGAACTCCCGGCGGTCCCGGGCTTACTTCTTAAATTCGTTAGAATTTCTATATGAGCCTAAATGTTTTAATTTAATTTAAGTAGAAAAAGTTTTATTAAGTCCTTAAGAGCCTAGAATCGTACTCCAGGTCAAATCAAATACGACATGCAAGTAAAAAGACTAAAAAAACTTGCAATTCTAATACGCAATCAATTTTAAATAAATCAATCAAATTAAATATATCAAATTGAATGTCCGTAGGCAAGTGCCTCTTATTATTACATCACAGAAATTTACAAAAAATTAAAGTGGCCGGGCACCACTGACTACAACCCGGATTTCTAATTTTAAATCAAATGACTTTGAGATTTGGGATTCTTTTCGTTGTCCATTTTTCATCTTCTCACGAACATCTTGATTCTTCAGTTCAGGATATACGAATGGAAAGAAACTCCCCCTTGAATGGGGTGTTATATTTCCTCTTTGGATATTTGAAAGGGATCCTAATTTGACTTCTAAATGGAAGAAGACTCTCCCCTTTAGGGATGTCTTCACCTCTTTGGAATTCAAATTGGATTAAGCATCCAAATCTCAAACCATTTCAAATAATTACAACCTTAATTGAATTAAATTTACATTGAATGAAATAAGAAAATCTAGACTCGATCCTACAAGGTTATCCTAATAATCAGTAGTTGTATATTCAATCCCAAGCAGTTATAATATAAAAAATTGAAATGCATTTTTTTTAACCACACTTGGCCATGCTCTTTTTATTTGAAGGGGGTCTTAAGCGCGGCAGATACCTGTGCAAAGAGTATATATATTTTTATTAATTGCCTCCTTTAATTTCAGCTTCTTGTGTGAGCATGGCCACCTGCATAAGATTGCACAAATATAGTTCGTTCCTATCCTAGGAGTAAATCTAACACACGATCAATCACAGAGTGCAGGAAGTAAGTAAACAAACACAACAATTCTACACTAGCAAACAGCATGCAGAAAAAGCTCGAAAACCCGGCACACAGATGCAGAAAAGTAAACACCGGCCTATCCTAAAACTAAAGTCGGTGATCCTAGCAAACCATCTAAAGTGTGTGAAGTAGGTCGTGTGGTTTTGATATTTTCTATATAGGATAATTAGTTAAAGTTATTTAAGGTTCGATCGGTTGAAAGGTTTAAGGGATTTAAGTTTGAATTCAAGTATTAATGGCTTAAGGTTAATTTTAAGATTTATTTAGTTTTTTGTTGGATACCACCTTTGTTTCACACCGAGGCCATGAAGTTTATTTCACCTTCCTTGGGGCTAAGTTAATAGCCTCGTAGGCCTGGGTTACCGAGTGATACTCAGTATAATTAAATGTTTTAGATTGATTAAGGCTTAAGAGTTAATGAATTTTATTAAAAGTTGATTGATTACTGATTTTAAGGTTAATTAATGAATTCTGGAGTTTTAAAGACAATTTTAAATTTTATGAGTTTTTTGAATATTTTAATCATTTAATTAAAGGGTTGAAAATTGACTTTTTAATTAAAAGTTTTTTCTAGAAAATTTGTATTTTATTAAAATACTAGACCTTACTATGATCCGTTAGACATTAAGTACACTAAAATTGGATTTTTCTACATTTTATTATGAAGGTTTGAACTAGTTTTGACATACAGTTGACCAAAAAGTTGACTTTTTGAATTTAATGTATTTATGGAACTTTAATATTTTTAATAAATATTAGACATTATTATGAGTTGAATGCAAGTGAGTTTAGTGAATTTGGAATTTTCTTGAATTAGTTATGATATTTTGAAGTTTATGTATTTATTAGAACTTTCAAAATTGTTTAATTAAAGGGCCTTTTTGTGATTTTGCTCCAAATGAGATCCCAACTCCTTGAAATCAGCTCCAAAGGTTAGGAATGACCTAAGGAGATATTCCCAAGTATTTGGAAAATTTTTTTAATTTTTAATAATTATTAATAAATTATATTAATTAGATATTGATTTTAATTAAAATTAAATTAAGGATTAGTTTCTTGTCAAATAATTTTTGCTTTATTTTTCATTGGTTGAGGATTCCAAATTGGTCAGTTAGAGGGGTTATACATATTTTTTGGATTTAAATTGGATTTATTGCATTTTTTAGAAGTTTTGAGGGTTAATTAAGGCTTAAACTTAGGAAATTCGATTATGGGGCTTAATGATTTCTAAAAGCAGTAAAAATTATTCTAGTGGCTGTACATGTCACTAAGTTCAGGTGTTCAAATTCTTTAGTTAATAGTAGGTGAATCCTAATTATCAAGAATATTCTAAGTTTTCTACAAATAAGTCCTTAATTATTGTCCTTAATGACACTAAGTTTGAATGGGTCAAATCAAAGTTTCTCTAACCCCTGGACTAATCATGAGATAAGCACATAGAAAAAATCAAATCCTAAACCTAGGAGAGCCTAGGTTAAGTGCATGTGTGTGCACAACCTAAGCATGCAAATATTGATGGTAATTAAGATAATAAAGTTTTGATTAATGAATGATTAAAACCTAATCACTCACAAATCATTTCCTAATGACTTCTATTCACACATTCAATCCATGCTTAAAATTTAGTATAAAAAAAATCTAAATTAAGTTTAATTAAACCTTGGTTATTCTCTCAATATTTTAATATATATATATATATATATATTAGCTCAATTTCAGTTAAATATTAATTAAATACCTTAATGTCTAATTATTAGAAAATCATTTTAAAACATAAGTGTTTATCAAACTAAATAAAATTTGAAATACAATATTAAAGTTGATATCTGATTTTAACCCCTTTATAATATATATATCCAAAATAAGAAATTTAATTGAAAAAGAGAATTCGTTAGTTTAAAATAATTGATAATTAATACTTTAAAAAAAAAATACAATATAAAATATAACTAATATTTTAAATTAGTATTAATTTCAAAATACAGTAATTAATATCAAGATCATTTTATTATATAAAACATATATTTTTTTATTATTTAAAAATTAATCTTTAGTATTTTCTTTTTGAATTTAAAATGATTTAAAAAAAAATAAATTTTAAATTGTTTTAAATATATCTGACGTCGGGCTGACACATGGCGGCTCCTAATTTGGTCAACCAGAAATGGCAGCCAATCATTGGCCTTAAACGCGCAGCGGCGGTCAACTGGGCCCACGCATTTTCACTTAATCGAGTCAGTAAATGCCGTGGACCGTCGGATCTAGCAGGCAGGAATCCAACAGTTGGATGAATACCGCGGATTTGAACTCCATCCAGAATAGAATGGTCGGACGAGATCAATCCGGCGGTTTAAATGGACGGCCCAGATGCTGTTGGATGGGAAGATTGCATCAAGATCACGCGGGCGGTTGATCAAAGCCGCGGAGTGACTTGATCGAGACCATTGATCGCGTAATCAACGGTCCAGAAAATGTGCAGCACATGCACGGAATGAACCGAGACCCAGATGCAATAAACGACTTGTTCTCTCATCTCACTCTATAAAATTAAGTAAAATTTTAAACATAGAATTATCATATGAACAGAAGTTCTGGGGAGTTAATTATACAGTCTTAAAAGCACGTAATAAAAATCTATTTAACTCTAAGTGTATAAAATAGGGTTTAGGATTTTTACCTCAATAATGGACGGTTTGACCCGTTTATTGAACTGTTGCATTTGTAGGCTGTCCACGCTCCTTTTTGTAGAAGACACCACGGGCTGGAAAAGCCTGGATCGATCTATATGAGCCTTTGAACGGAAATCATCTCAGTTCGCCGGGAAGCCTGCCGCCGGCGAACTTCTAACGGTGGGATTCGACTACAGCTGTATGGAGAAGGCCATAGGGATTTGAAATGGACTGGAGATTGGGGTTGGAAAGCTCTTGTTGGAGAGAGAGAGAGCTAGGGTGAGAATGACGGCTCAAAATGAGGTTCTACCCTATTCAAGCAGCCCTAGATCTATTAGACGACTAGGATCATTTGATTGCATCTCTAGATGGCTGCCACCTACCCCTGGAGTGGTTGGAAAGCTGGGATCAAGGACAGCCCAAGGACATCCATGTGGAGAGGTCTTATTGGTCTCACAAGGGCCTTGGGACCACTTGGGCTGGTTAGTTACTAATCTAGGGATTAGGAGGAGCTTAGGAAACTTCCAGAGGATGATTAGGACTGCTGGAGTGGAGTGGGTTTGAAAGGATTAACTTAAACATATGAACTTGATCATTTTAAAGGAGTTTTATAGGTTTGTTGACCAGTTTGACTGCCTAGGTGGCATGGAGGGATGTCTTGAGTGTTGGAGTGTTAAGAGCTTAAGGCAATGCACTAGGAGTTTGAGGGTTCAAGCCATTTGGACATTTAAAGGGTTGTTGACCAAATGTTGACTGGTCAATACCCAAGTGGACTGTTGATGTGGCAGCCAAGTGGCCTCAAAGATTGATTAAAATGAATCAAAACCAAAGCCAAGTGAAGGGATGGAGGTTTGAATTTGATATGGGGTTTGGAATAGATTTGACCAACTCATAGAGTTGACTTAGTTAACTCTAAATGGGTTTGATTGGCTAGAGTTTAAAGCATGGTTGGACCATGTTTGGAGTTGATTTTTAAGCTTTGAAATGGACTCAATGGATTAAATGGGTTAAAATAACCCATTATAACCTTAAGTGAATTTTGAGTCAACCTAGGTTGACTGGATCAACCAGGTGGGTCTAGGGTCTAGAAATGGGTTCAACAGATTCACAATGACATTTAGAGTCTATTTGGTGTGGTCCCAAGTCCTAGGGTAGTCATTTGGTTCAAAATACCTGTTTGGACCCTTAAAGGGCCTTTTGGGTCAAACCTATTGACTTGGTCAACCATGTTGACCCAAGGGTTGGGAATGGGTCCAACAGATTTGAAATGACATTTGAAACTTGCTGGAGGTGGTTGCGTTCAATTTGGAGTTCATTTGGTTTGAAATCACCATTTGAGCCCCATAGGGATATTTTGGTCATTTTGACCCCTTGTCAACTGGGGGTCATAGTGGGTCCAAAAAAATACAGTTTAATGTTCAACATATCAAGATTAATGGTCTGGAAGTGACTAGAGGCTTTGGTGAAGGCTCTAAGGTCAGAATCTTCAAGGTGACAGGTCCAGTGGCATAGGCTGTAAATATTTGAATGTTTTATAGCCTATGGATTTTGATTAAGTTTCTAGGGTTAGAGACCTCAGAATGGGCTCAAATTTGGAGGGTTGCCTCCAGAGACATGTCCCATTAGTATGAAACTGTCAAACTTTGAATCGGATATCATTTGAGTGAGTTTTTTAAGTGTTTGAAATTTCAATGGAAAAGACCTTTAGGACAAAACCTTTGGACCTTGGATTTGGCTTGATTGACCTAAGATCTAGGTAGATCCTAAGGTCTGAATAGATCTTAAAGTTAGGAATATATAAGGATCCTAGAGCCTAAGAAATTCCTAGAACTTGGAGTCTAGAAGAAGTTTAGGATCTAGAGTAGCTCCTGAGGTCTAAGCTCTAGAAGAATCCTAGCATAGATCCTAAGGTCAGGATTCTAGGAGGATCCTAGAATTTAAATTAATTTGGAAATTAAATTGATTTAGGATCAAGAGTAGTCCAAGTGACCTCATACAAAAATGAGGTCAACATGGCCATGATGTAAAAGGTAGTCAGAGAAAGCAGAGGAGTGATGTGAACTCGGTCCCCAACTTTTGGAATAATGGAATTTCGAAGGACATGCTGGATTGTCCTAACATATTTGACTAAAGAGCTAGTTTCTCCAACATGAAAGGGTGTGTTGGTCTGGCAAAGAAAATGATTTGCTGAGGTCCAGTCAAAATAAGGATCTGAGATGTTGGTATGCAGCTTATCCCCAGTGGTGGATAGCTGCAACAGTTCAGCACAGTCCTGATATGTGATCTCGACCAGGCGTCGATTGACATAGGAGGTCAGGGTTGTGTAAGCACAGTTTATGTGAAGATTTGAAAAAAATTCAAGAAGAAGTTCAGAATAAAAAGTGACTGCGAGGGTAAGAATGAAATAGAGAGAAGTGTGAGTAAAGAGATCTAATACCAGATATGAGAGGTGGACAGGGTTGATGATTCTAGAGAGAGTGATGCCACATTCTTTATAATGACGGTATGCAGCTTGATCTTCTGCTTCTTGAAAATGAGGGTCAAGCGTAGCCCTTGAAGAGCTCCTGGAAGATTGTCGAACTTGCTTTCTACCATCCATAGTAAGAAAACAGTAAGCAAAAGAGAGAGAAGGAGAAGCTTGAGGTGAAAAACAATGGCTGGAAGGCCTGAATTTAAAGGAACGGCCACATCGTCCAGGACGATCGTAGAATCATCCAGGACGATCTGGGTCAATTATTATGTACAGGCCGATTGGTCAAAAAGTCAGTCCGATCATCCGGGCTGATCAGATATCGGCCAGGATGATTAGACACATGCGAGCATCCCGAGGAGTCAAGCGGATGATCGTTGAAAAAGTAGATCGTTCGGGCCGATTAGGTATATCGTCTTGGACGATGCATAATAATTAATCGTACCGGTCGAATTTAAAATATTTTAAATCTGTGCCATGTGTATCGTCCAGGACGATTGTCCAATAATGGATCGTCCAGGGAAATTTTAAGGATTTTAAACGTACTGATATATGGATCATCCAGGATGATCCAGTGTATGGACCAGGATGATGTTCATAAATGCATCGGCCAGGATGAAAATTTTATCGGCTAAGATGATCAAGATGATTGTAATAGAGTTCGATCAGATCGTCCAGGATGATAAGGTATCGTCCGGGATAATGATTTACAGTAAGCTCAGAAAAGTTCAACATATGGAATTTTGAAGAGAAATTATCATATCGTCCAGGACAATATATATATCGGCCAAGATAATGTGACAAGAATTTGGAAACCAAGGAAAGATGGAAATGATCAGAGAAAGCTCGAAAAATAAATAAAATAAAATAAAAAGCTAAAAACAACAACGAAAAACTAAAAACCAGCAAAGGAAAGAAAAACGATTTTTTTTTAAAAAATTTATATATATATATATATATATATAGTTTTGGCAAAGCATCCATATGACAAATTTCCCAAGTAATTAAATTTTAAAGATTCAAAAGATCAAAGAGTTAACAATGTCATAATCTGAAAATGGTAGAATATCCGATCCTGTTAATCCATAGGTCATACTTCTTTCAGGGTAAAAATTGTCTTTTGAAAACAAAAGGCCTAACTATATCAAACTAATTGGGTAAAAAGAAGATTCGTTCAAAATTTAGCTACAAAAAATATCTTATAGAATAATATACCAAAGCAATTTATCTCAATCATGGAATTTGAAATCAAGCCTTTAAAAATATCAAGTAATTCATGAATTCTTCAAAAATTTTAAAAGTTTGAAAGAGGGGTAAGCTTGTCTTATATGGGCTCATTTTATGCCTCTTATCAATTTGAATGGTGCTCTTTGCGCATTTTTTTATTTTTGATATTTTTTTCAATTTGGCGTCATTACGCATCTTTCTATTTCTGGCATCATTGGTCTTTTTATTATTTTTTGTTCTTGCAAGCTAGATCCCTTTTTCAACAACTCTTAAAATATAATTAGTTGTGAGTAGATCTTCTAGATACTAAAGAAGAAAAAACTCACTCTCTAATATAAAGAAGAATAGACCACAAAGAAAACTTTAGCAATTATATGATAAGTGCAATGACAAGATTTCATTTAGCGTGAAAGATATATAAAAGCTTTGGATATTATAAATATAAGGTAGATTACTGTAGCAAGATAAAAAAGATCTTAATTTCAAAAACCAGTTGTTAATTTGAGATAGATCTTTGTTTAGAAAAAAAAATTATACCACTAAAAGAGGTTAGAAGAAGGGAAACTATCAATGGTGTTTCCCCCTTTAACCGATTTAGAGATGCTAGTCATTGGCTTTAAATCTCCAAATCTAAAAGCTTAAAAAAAATCATCATATAGAAAACCAAAGTTAAAATAAAATCAAACAACTAGAATAAAAACTAGCACGGAAAAAATAAAAAACAACACTAATCAACACATGCTTTTTAAGAATTTATGAAGCAGCAAGTTTAAGCAATTATGAGCTGTTAGCCTCCATTATGTCTAAGTATCCTATGCTCTCACGAGGTCTTTAGTGAGAGCAATCCTGCAAAAATCAACAACTATCAGATTTAGGAACCTAAAAGGGTTTGGGCCCCTTCTCATGAAAAGTAGAAAGTGATGCTTATGTGCTATGCCGTGAATCATGCAATTTTGGTCTCCAGACCCAATGTGTACTACGGTGAACAGTGCAAGTATGTGAGATGTGTCCTAGCATGCCACATGAAAAACATCTAACTCCAGGAAAAGGATTTCTTAAATGGTTTGGGTTATTATGTCTCTTCGTAGGTCTTGGCTTTAGATCAAAAATGGGAGTCATCCAATTTCCCTTAAGTGAGTTCAATTCCTTTTTAAGCCTCAAGTTTGCACTTTTTAAGACATCATTTTTAATCCTCAAATTTTTCTTTCTCTCTTCATATTTCTTAAAATCAAATTCAAGTGAGGTGTGTGAAACTTTTAATGCATCATGCTCATCAATTAATTTTGAATGCTTTTTGTTTAAATCATCAAATTCATCAAGTAGAGCCATGTGATTTGAATCAATTGTAGAATGATCTTTGAGAATAATTTCATGCTCTTTTTGTATATTCAAAAGCTCCAACTTCAAACTAGCATGAGTTTTCTTAAGTTTTTTGTATGATGCATGAATTTTCTTACGTATTTCGAACTACTGATCATAAGTTGGTTTACATACCTCTTCTTCATCACTTTGATGAAAATGATCTTCCGTGATTAAGCACAAGTTTATTGTTTCATCTTCAGGTTCAGTCTTCGATGAATCAGATGCAGAATCCACCCAAAATACCTTTTGACGTCTCTTTTTTGTCCATCCTAAACTTAGGTTTCTCCTCACCCTTTTCTTTGCTTGAGTGATCTTGAAGTGTAAGACAATCAGCTCTGACATGTTCAGGCTTCCTGCATTCAAAACAAATAACATTAGAAGATCCTTTAAAATATTTGTTATCCTTACCTTTTCTCCAATTTTAATGATGCTTATGATTCTTCCTTAGAAAGCTTTTGAATTGCCTTGCGATTAAGGCAATGTCAGTGCTCTCAGACCCGGAAGACTCAGAGTTCTTGTTGTTGGCCTTAAATGCCATAGTTTTCTCTTTCTTTTTCACACCTGCATCAAGATTTCTTTGATTCACCCCTTGCTCGTAAGCAATGTGTGAGCCAAGTAAGTTATCAATCGAATAAGTGTTCAAATCCTTAGATTCAATGATTGCAGTGATTTTAGCATCAAAAGAGGAAGGCAAGCATTTTAAAATTTTGTTCACTTTTTTATAGTTTGAAAGTTCTCTTCCTAAGGCATTCAAAGAAGTTACAATTTGAGTAAACCTTGTATACATATCAGAAATTGATTCAAAAGGTTTCATACGAAAAAGTTCATGATAATGCAAGAGAATTTTCAAACGAGATTGTTTCATTTCATTGGTTCCTTCATAAGTAATGCATAACCTATCCCAAATCTCTTTACTAGTAGAGCAAGTAGAGAAAAGTATGTAATCCTCAGATTTTAAAGCACAGAAAAAATTGAAAGTTCGTCAGGGTTGTTAAGCCCAATAAAACTGGCCCAATGCTAACCAAGAGGGGGGGGGGGGGAATTGGTATTTTAAAAAATTCTTTAGGCAAAACACAAATACAAACCAAATCACCACAAAACATAAGCGCGAAAGAAAATAAATGCGGACGAAGTAAAAAACAAGAACATAAAGGTTTATAGTGGTTCGGTCAACTCGACCTACGTCCACTCCCCGGAGGTGCCCTTCAAGTATTGCACTACAATCGTGACTCTCCTTTAGCCCCCACAGTTAGGCGGAAAAGCCTTTACAAACACCTCTTTTTGCCACACCCGGCAAGACAGAGAACCTTCCTCATTTTGCTTCCTCTTGAAGTAGGAAGAGAACCTCGATCGCTTGCTGGAACTTACCTCTCCCAACCCTTCCAAGGACAAGAGACTCTAGGGAAGAAGAAGTTAAATAATGGTTGGAGTAACCCTTATGAATCCCCTCACAAGCTCACCCTCACAAGATCCTCTCTGTCTCTCTCCCTCTCTCTCTCTCTCTCCTTTAGGTTTTCTCAAGTATAGATAGTAGCCAAGGATATTCAAAAATGTTGAACAAGAGCTCCTAAATAAAAGAGCTTCAAAGGAGCTCATTAATTGCAAGTTGCCGACAATATCATCCTGGCCGGTCTGTACAAATCCCATGAGATCGGCCAGAGCATCGCCTTGAATGCAAACTGGACGATTGAAAATTAGCTTGATTATCCAAGATGATATCACGATCGTCCCGGCCGATCAATTCAAATCAGAGGAAAATCATCCAGAGCATCGCCCTGAATTCAAGCTGTCCGATCTCGATCATCCAGCACATCGCCCTGAATTGGTGCTGGATGATATTTATCATTTAGAAGTAACTAAGGTTTTTGAATAGATTGTCCTGGCCGATCCTGTGATCTTCCAGGACGATGTGATTGTATCAATCATCCTTAACTACTTCCTTGATTTGTCTGATTAATTAAGGCATAATTGTGAATATCGTCCAGGCATATCCAAGATCAGCCTGGCCGATTTCCAAAAATACAAAATACCTTAATTGTTTATGGCGGCAATATATTTCTATTTTGAGCATATCGTCCAGGATGATACAAGTATAGTTCAGGATGATTGGCTAATGACGGCTGCCTTAATTAACAATCCCTGACTAGAACTTCGGTTTTGAGCCCGATCGTTCAGGCCGATGTAAATATCATCCTGGCCGATTTGATTAAAAATAGAAATTTTAACTCTCTCAAGTGTGTGTGTGTGTAGGGTTACTTCGCATTAGTCACACCAAAGATTACAATTGACTCAAGAAGGGAAAAAAATTACAAACTGGCTCAATCTCAATCTACCCCATCTTGAGTTGGCTCCATTTTTCCGTCTGATTTTTTATTCCTGAAAAGTCAGTAGTAAAAGACAGTCCAAGATAAGTAAGAGTGTTTTCCAATCATCAAAACATAGTTCATAGACCTGAATTTGCAACAATCTCCCCCTTTTGATGATGGCAAAACACTACGACAAAAATGTAAAAAATAGCAGTGTAGCATACGGAATCGAAAGTGCAAAAAAATCACCCTAAAACTACTCCCCCTTTTGACATCTCAAAAAGGAGGGAACCATGAACAAGAGCAAACCACAAGATCCCTTTATTTTTTTTTAACCAAGGCATGATGATTATGTAGTATTCCATGTGCTTGATTTAAAAAATTTGTGAGTTAATGAATTAACATCATCAATAATCCAAAGAACAGTAAAATATTCGTTCATAATTACCCTTAGCTCGGACTTTCTCTTAGGGTAGAATCATCTTTTGAAATCAATGACCTAACTCAAAGAATCAATTGGATATGAGGAAAAAAAATCCATTCATCACTTGGTTTAAGAAAAAAATATCTTATAGAATAATGAACCAAAGTAAATTTGTCACAATCGCAAAACAATCAAAATCAAGCCTTTGATACATGAAAACTTTTAAGTTTTTAAAAGATTTTGAAAGGAGAGAGGAGCTTGCTTTTTAGTGGGCTACTTTTATGCCTCTTGTCAATTGATTGGTGCTTGTGCACATCTTTTGCTTTTTGATATATAATTTTTCAATTTGGCGTCATTGCGCATCTTTTGTTGGCATCATTGGCCCATTTTTTTTATTTTTGCAAGCTCCATTCTCTTTTACAACTCTTAAAAAGTTCTTAGTTGTGAGTATATCTTCTAGATATTATAGAATAGGGGCTCTCTCTCTAACATAGAGAAGTATTATCCACAAAGCAGAATCAATTAATCAATAACAAGAGTAACAAGGAATCTTGATGTGATAAAAAAGACTTTTAGTATTATGAATATAAGATATATTTGCTAAAGCGAGTTTAGAAAGGATCTAAATTTCATACACAATCTTTAATTTGAAATAGATTTTGATTAGAAAAGAAAACTATCCCACTAAAATAGGTTAGAGAAGGAGACACAATCAACGAAATATTCTTATCATCTAACATATTAAGAGATGTAAAGCATTTACTCAAAATTCTCAAGAGCAAAGATAAGGCATACGATATCATATCAGCGATGATTTTTGAAGGCTAAAAAGCAATAAAAAATAAAGCAAGCCAAATTAAACAAAAAACAAAAAAGGAAAAGAAAAACAAATTGCAAAGACGAAAAACAATTAAAAATCAAATAAAGCAAATAGAAGATCAAGTTTATACAGTTATGTCAATCACACCCAATCTGGTCCTTAAAGAGCTGAAAGTGTCGAAGGCCAGTGGTTTAGTTAAGATGTCAGCCAATTGATTTTCAGTTGTCATATGGTGTAGCTCAATGTCTCCCTTAGCACATGGTCTCTAATGAAGTGATGTCTAATGTTAATGTGCTTAGTCCTTGAATGTTGGATAGGATTCCTAGAGATGCATATGGCACTAGTGTTGTTACAAAAGATTGAGATGATGCCTACATGTAATCCTAAATCATATACCTGTTGTTTCAACCAAAGGACTTGGGCCACACAACTTTCAAAAGCAATGTACTCAGCTTCAGCAATGGAAAGTGCAACAGAATTTTGCTTCCTACTAGACCATGAGACTAAAGATTATCCTATGAATTGACAAGTCCCTGAAGTACTTTTTCTATCAACCTTGCATCCTGCAAAATTAGAGTATGAAAATCCAATAATCTCAAAAGAAGTGTTGTGTCTATGATACCAAATCCCTAAGCTTTGGGTCCCCAAAAAATATCTAAAAATTCTCTTAACAGCAGTCATGTGGGATTCCTTAGGGTCGGCTTGAAATCTAGCACAAAGGCAAACACTAAACATTATATCGGGTCGGCTCGCAGTCGAGTAGAGTAAAGATCCAATCATGCTTTTGTACTTCTTCTGATCAACAGACTTACCACTTGGGTTTTTATCCACTGGAGCACTAGAAGTCATGGGAGTATTGAATTGCTTAGATTTATCCATCTCATATTTCTTCAAAATGTCCTTTATGTATTTTGTTTGATTAAGAAAGGTTCCATCATCTAATTGTTTTATGCTAAACCCCAAAAAATAGGACAACTCTCCTATCATACTCATTTCAAACTCTCTACTCATTATTTTAGAGAACTCATCACAAAGTTTTTTATTAGGAGATCCAAAGAGTATATCATCCACATAAATCTGAACAATGAGTAAATCATCTCTAATTTTTCTAAGAAAAAGGGTGGTGTCTACGCTCCCCTTAACAAACTCCCTTTCTAGTAAAAATGTGCTAAGCCTCTCATACCATGCTCTTGATGCCTGCTTTAAACCATACAAAGCCTTTTTTAATTTAAAAATATGATTTGGAAATTGAAAACTCTCAAAACCTTAGGGTTATTCTACAAACACATCCTCTTTTATTTCCCCATTCAAAAAGGCACTCTTGACATCCATTTGATAAAGCTTAAATCTTTTATAACAGGCAAAGGCTAATAGCACTCTAATGGCTTTCAATCTAGCTACAGGGGCAAATGTCTCATCAAAACCTATCCCTTCTATTTAGTTATACCCCTTAGCCACCAATCTTGCTTTATTCCTAACCACCACTCCTGAATCATTCACCTTGTTCTTAAAAACCCACTTTATCCCAACTACACTTTATCCCTTCGGTCTTTCTACAAGCTCCCAAACTTCATTCCTAACAAATTGGTTCAACTCCTCCTGCATGGCTAAAATCCAAAACTCATCAGTAAGGGCTTGGTTTA
>NW_021318891.1:91251-146280 GCF_001605985.2 Dendrobium catenatum
CCTACAAAATTATCAAATGTTAGATTTAGGAACCCAAGCAGGTTTGGGTTCCTTCTTATGAAGAGTAGAATGCAATGCATGTGTGGTATGCTGTGAATCATGCACCTTGAGTCTCCACACCCAATGTGTACTATAGTGAACAGTGCAAGTGTGTGAGATGTGTCCTAGCATACCACATGAAAAACATCTAACTCCAGGAAAAGGATTTCTTAAATGGTTTGAGTTATAATGCCTCTTCCTAGGTTTTGGCTTTTGATCAAAAGTAGGTGTCATCCTAGTTTTCTTATATGCATCTAATTCATTTTGAATCTTCAAATTTGTGCTTTTTAAGACTTCATTCTCAATCCTCAAGTTTTTCTCCATCTCTTTAGACTTTTTAAAATTAGATTCAAGTGAGATGTGTGTGACTTTTAGTGACTCATGATCTTCAATTAATTCACAATATTTTTTGTTTAACTCATAAAATTCATCAAGTAGAGCATATGATTTGAATCAATTGTAGAATGATCTTTAGTCATAATTTCATGCTCTTTTTGTAACTCCAAAAATTCTAATTTTAAGCTTGCATGTGTTTTCTTGAGTTTCCTATATGATGCATGAATTTTTTTAGAAACTTCAAGAAGTTGATCGTAGGAAAGTTCACATACCTCTTCTTGATCAAGGTGATCGTCTGTCATCAAACATAACTTTGTTGTCTATCTTATGGTTCCATCTCCGATGAATCCGATGCAGAATCCGCCCAAAATGCCTTTTGGAGTCTGTTCTTGTCCTTCCTGAACTTGGGTTTCTCCTCACCCTTTCCTTTGCTTAAGTGATCTTGAAGTGTAGGAAAATCGGCTTTCACATGTCCAGGCTTCCTACATTCATAATAAACAACATCAGAAGATCCTTTAGAATATTTATTATCCTTACCTTTTCTCCAAAGATGCTTTTGCTTCTTCCTTAAAAAGTTTCCGAATTGCCTTGAGATGAAGGCAACTTGATCGCTCTTAGACCCAGAAGAATTGGAGTCAGATTTATGTGCCTTTAGTGCCACCGTTTTCTATTTCTTTTTCTCACCTGAAACAAAATTTCTTTGATTCACCCCTTGCTCATAAGCAATGAGTGAACCAAGTAAGTTGTTAATCGAATACGTGTTCAAATCCTTAGATTCAGTTATAGCAGTGATTTTAGCATCAAACGATGAAGGCAAGCATCTCAAAATTTTGTTTACTTTTTCAAAATTTGAAAGTTCTCTTTCTAAGGCATGCAATGAAGTAACAATTTGAGTAAACCTTGTATACATGTCAGAAATAGATTCAGAATATTTCATACGAAAAAGTTCGTAGTCATGCAAGAGAATATTCAAACGAGATTGTTTTACTTCATTGGTTCCTTCATAAGTGATACACAATTTATCCCAAATTTCTTTACCAGTTTTGCAAGTGGATACACGCATGTAATCCTCAGACTTTAAAGCACCGAAAAAATAGTTCAAACATTTTGCATTCAATTGAGCTAAGTCTCTTTCATCGAAAGTCCATTCAGTAAAATCAACTTATGTTTTAATACTATTAATTTCACGAGAAGGTGGAGAATACCCTTCTTTAATAAGCATCCACATGCGATAATCAGTAGATTGTAAAAATATTGACATACGGGTTTTCCAAAAATCAGAAGGTAGGTTATCAAACAAGGGAGGTCGTGTAATTGAATAACCTTCAGTAGTGTTTATATTGCCAAAGTTAGCCATGGATCAAATTCAAAAAGTTTTCAAACTTAAATTTTTGAATCCCGCTCTGATACCACTTGAAAGTTTGTTAGGGATGTTAAGCCCTATAGAACTGGCCCAAGGCTAAGAAAGAGGGGGGGGAATTAATATTTTAAAAGATTCATTAGGCAAAGCACGAATACAAACCAAATCACCACAAAAAAATAAGCACGGAAGAAAATAAATGCAGAAGCAGTAAAAAACAAGAACACAATGGTTTATAGTGGTTCGGTCAACTTGACCTATGTCAACTCCCCGGAGGCGCCCTCCAAGTATTGCACTACAATCGTGACTCTCCTTTAGCCCCACAGCTAGGCGGAGAAGCCTTTACAAACACATCTTTTTGCCACACCCGGCAAGACAGAGAACCTTCCCCCTTTTACTTCCCCCTAAAGCAGGCAGAGAACCTCGATCGCTTGCTGGAACTTACCGCTCCAAACCCTTCCAAGGATAAGAGACTCTATGGAAGAAGAAGTGGAACAATTCTTGGAGCAACCCTTATGAATCCCCTCACAAGCTCCCCCTTATAAGATCCTCTCTCTCTCTCTCTCTCTCTCTCTCTCTCTCTCTCTCTCTTCTTTAGGTTTTCTCAGGTCAAGACAGCAGCCAAGGATATTCAAAAATATTGAACAAGAGCTCCTAAATAAAAGAGCTTCAAATTAGCTCATTAATTGCAAGTTGCCAACTATATCGTCCAGGACGATAAGGAAATCGTCCTGGCTGATCAGTATAAATCCCATGAGATCGGCCAGATCATTGCCCTGAATGCAAATGGAACAATTAAAAATTGGCTTGATCGTCCAGGACGATATCACGATCGTCCCGACCGATTAATTCAAATTAGAGGAAAATCATCCAGAGCATCACCCTAAATTCAAGCTGTCCTATCCCAATCATCCAACACATCGCCCTGAATTGGTGCTGGCCGATATTTATCATCCAGAAGTAACTAAGGTTTTTGAATAGATCATCCTGGCCGATCCTACGATCGTCAAGGACGATGTTATCGTATCAATCATCTTTAATTACTTTCTTGATTTGTCTGATTAATGAAGGCATAATTTTGAATATTGTCCAGGCCGATCCAAGATCGGCCTGGCCGATTGCCAAAAATACAGAATACCTTAATTGTTTATGGAGATAATATCTTTCTATTTTGAGCATATCATCCAGGCTGATACATGTATCATCTAGGATGATTAGCTAATGACAGCTGACTTAATTAAGAACCCTGATTAGAACTTCTATTTTGAGCCCGATCGTCTAGGCCGATGTAAATATCATCATAGCCGATTTGATTAAAAATAGAAATTCTAACTCTCTCAAGTGTCTGTGTGTGTAGGGTTACTTTGTATTAGTCACACCAAAGATTATAATTGACTCAAGAAGGAAAAAAATAAAATTACATACTGGCTCAACCTCAATCTACCCCATCTTGAGATGGCTGCATTTTTCCGTCTGATTTTTTTATTCCTGAAAAGTCAGTAGTAAAAGACAGTCCAAGACAAGTAGGAGTGTTTGCCAATCATCAAAACTTAGTTCATAGACCTGAATTTGCAATAAAAACAATTCAAACACTTCGCATTAAGTTGAGGTAAATCTCTTTCATCAAAAGTCCATTCAGTAAAAGGCACTTCAGTTTTAATTCCATTAAGTTTACGAGAAGGTGGAGAATATCCTTCTTTAATAAGCATCCACATACGATAATCAGTTGATTGTAAAAAAGTAGATATACGAGTTTTGCAAAAATTAAAAGGTAGATTGTCAAACAAAGGCAGTTGTGTAATAGAATATCCTTCCGTTGTATTACGATTCCCAAATTTAGTCATAGATCAAAATTCAAAAAGTTTTCAAACTTAGTTTTTATGAATCCTGCTCTAATACCACTTGAAAGTTTATTAGGGATGTTAGGCCCTTAAGAACTAGCCTGAGGCTAACCAAGAGGGGGGGGGGGGGGGGGGTGAATTGGTATTTAAAAATTCTTTAAGCAAAAGAACAAATATCACAAACCAAAGTCACCACAAAAAAATAAGTACGGAAAATTGAAGTGCGGAAGCAGTAAAAAGAACACAAGAGTTTATAATGGTTCGGTCAACATGACCTATGTCCACTCCCCAGAGGCGCCATCCGAGTATTGCATTACCAAAGTGACTCTCCTTTAGCCCCCATAGCTAGACAGAGAAGCCCTTACAAAAACCTCCTTTTTGCCACCCTCGACAAGGCAGAGAAACCCACTCCTTTTGTTTCCTCCTGAAGTAGGCAGAGAACCTCGATCAATCATTGAAGCTTACCTCTCCCAACCCTTCTAAGGACAAGAGATTCTAGTGGAAGAAGAAGTGGAACAATGCTTGGAGCAACCCTTGTGAACTCCCTCATAAGCTCCCCCTCAAAAGATCCTCTCTCTCTCTCTCCCTCTCTCTCTCTTTTTTAGGTTTTATCAGGTCAAGACAGTAGCCAAGGAAGTTAAAAAATGTTGAACAAAAGCTCTTAAATAGAATAGCTTCAAAAGAGCTCAATAAATGTAAGTTGTCGACTTTATCATCTAGGACGATTATCCTATCGTCATGTATGATCAGTTCAAATCACAGATGATCGGCCAGAACATCACTCTAAAAATGAGCTGGATGATTGAAAATTAGTTTGATTATCCAGGCCGATCTCACGATCGTCCCAAACGATAAGTTAAAATCTGAGGAATAATCGTCTAGAGCATCGCCCGAAATTTGTGCTAGCCGATATTTATCGTATAGGAGCAACTAAGTGTTTTTGAATAGATCATCTAGGCTGATCTTATGATCATCCAGGACGATGTGATCTTATCAATCATCCTTAATTACTTCCTTGATTGTAGGATCAATTTAGGAATAAGTGTGCCATATCGTCCAGGCTGATTTAAGATCATACTGGTCGATTTCCAAAAGTACAGAATACTTAAATTGATTATGGTGGCTATTTCTTTCTATTTTGAGCCTATCGTTCTGGCCGATACAGGTATTGTCCAGGCTGATCGGCTAATAACGGCTACCTTAATTAAGAAACCTGATTAGGGTTTCTATTTTAAACCATATTGTCCAGGATGATATAAATATCATCCGGGACGATGTAAGTAAAAATAGAAATTCAAAATCACTCAAGTGTGTGTGTGTGTGTGTGTGTGGTTACTTAACATCAGACATTTCACAAGATTAAAATTGACTCAAGAAAGGGAAAAAAAATACAGGCTGACTCAGGCCTAGTCTACCCAATCTTGAGCTGGATCCATTTGTCGTCTTATCTCTTAGCCCTGAAATGTCAGTAGAAAAAGGCAGTCAAAGTGTTTGCTAACATCAAAATCACAATCCATGAAATCAAGTTTGCAATATTAATTTTCTTATGGATTGATTGGACATATTTGTCACACTTGTACTATTCATAGTAAATCATATCTAGTGTGGAAACCTAAGATGCATAAAATAAACTATATCAAGCATGCATCTATATAATTTTTTCTGATAGGAGAACCCATACTTATTTTGGTTTCCAAGACTAATATTTGATTATCTTATAGAAATGATCTCATATAATACCTCATGAGAGTATTTAGTACTTGGATAGAAGATGTTTTAAGCACATGACTAAAGATTTTACATAATTCTTATTACTGGAAGCCATGAATAGAGCCAAGGTTATACTAGGAGACAATACCACTATGAAAGTGGTAGGCATATATATAATTAGAAATTTGAATAATTTTTTTATTAGTAGATGACTTAAAGCATAACTTGTTAAGTATTGTCAGCTTTTTGATAAGGGTTATAGTATAAATTTTTTTTCCACTAGCTGCATAATAAGCCAAAATAGAATTGATGTACTACATGGAAATAGGGTAAATAATGAGTACATGCTTGATTTGAATTTCATTAAATCTTCTAATGCTTTTTGTCTCAAAATAATTTTTGATGAATCATGGTTATGGCATAGAAGAATTTGTCACGCAAGTATGAAAAACCTTTGGAAAAATACCCAAAAAAGAATTTGTTAGAGCAATACCCAAACTAGACTTTACTAAGGATCACCTGTGTGATGCATGGAAATTAGGAAAATAGGTAAAGTCCTCTTTTCATTATATTAAGGATCTTAGAACTATTAAACCATTGGAAATCATTCATATGGATCTTTTTGGACTGATTAGTATTGTAAGCTTTGTTATAGTTGATGACATTTCAAGATTTACTTGGGTTAAACTTTTATTTCATAATAGTGAATCATTTGAGGAATTTAGAAATTTTTATACTTCTATTTAAAGGAAATTAGGGTGGAAGATTTTATCAATTCAAAGTGATCATGGAGGTGAATTTAAAAATGAAAAATTTGAAGATTATTGCAAATAAAAAGGAATTGATCAAAATTTTTCATCACCTAGGACCCCTAAGTAGAATGGGGTAGTAGAAAGAAAGAATATAACATTAATTAAAGCTACTAGATCCAAGTTGGCAGAATATTCACTTCCAAAATATTTTTAGGTTGAAGCGGTTAGTACATCTTGTATTTTTTGAATAGGGAGAACATTAGATCAAAATTGAATAAGATACCATATGAACTTCTAAAGGGTAGAACATCTAATATTTCACATTTTTATTTTTTTAGATGTAAGATAGTCATTCATAATAATAATAAAACTCCTTTAATAAATTTGATCAGAAATCTGACGAAGAAATTTTTCTTTGATATTTTAGTCTTGGAAAATCTTATAGAATTTTTAACAAAAGAACTTTAGTAGTTGAGGAGACCACACATGTTGTGTTTGAAGAATTATACATTTTAGAAGAGCCAAGGTTGGAGGAGGAACATATTAAAAATATCTCCTAAGGAATTGAAAAAACAAATTTAGAATAAGATGTTGGAAAAGAAAACCCTTTGCCTAAAGAATGGAGATTTTCTAAGAATCACCAAAATAAATTGATTTTAGGTGAACCAAGTGAGGGTGTTAGGACTATGCATGGACTTTACAAATAGGTGAATCATTCTTCCTTTATATCGATGGTTGAACCCACTAATATAAATCAAACACTTTTGAAAAATTTTTTTATTTTGGACATGCAAGAAGAATTGAATCAATTTGTAAGAAATGATGTTTGGGAATTGATTGAAAGGCCTAAGGATCAAGGTGCTGTTGGAACTAAGTGGGTGTTCAAAAATAAAATGAATGATTCAAGATTATGATTAAAAACAAAGCTAGATTGGTGGCCAAAGGGTATAATCAAATAGAAAGGATTAATTTTGAAGAAGCTTTTGCCCATACAACCAGACTTGAAGTAATTAGAGTTTTTTTAGTCTTTGCCTATTTTATAGATTTTAAATTTTATCAAATAGGTATTAAGAGTGCCTTTCAAAATGGTATGATATAAGAAGTTGTTTTTGTTGAGCAACCTCTAAGTTTTGAAAATTCTAAATTCCCTAGTCATGTATTTAAATTGAAAAAAGGCATTGTATGGACTGAAATAGTCATTCAAGTATATGTTGATTATGTCTTATTTGGATCTATAAATAAAAATCTTTGTGATGATATTTCAAAAATAATGAGTAGTGAATTTGAGATGAGTTTGATGGGAGATTTAAGTTATTTTCTTAGTTTTTTCATAAAGCAAAATGAGGAACTTGTCTTAGTCAGGCAAAGTATATTAAGGATATCCTTAAGAAATATGAAATGGATAATACTAAACTAGTGACTACATAAATAAGTTTCTCATTGTAGTTAGATAAGGACCCTAAGGGAAAATCGGTTGATCAAAAGAAATTTAAAGGAATAATTAGATTATTATTTTACTTGATTGCTAGTAGACCATATATCATGTTCACAATTTATTTATGTGCTAGATTTCAATCTGATCCAAAGGAATCAAATTTAATAGTAGTTAAAATAATTCTAAGATATCATTTAGCAATTCAAAATTTATGGATTTGACATCCTAAGCATAGCTCTTCTTTTGAAATAGTTGAATATTTTGATTTAGATTTTGCAGAATGTAGGGTTGATCAAAAAAGTCCATCTAGAACTTATAAATTCATAAGAAAATTCTTTAGTTTATTGGTCCAGTAAGAAATAGAATTTAGTAACCTTATCTACTAGTAAGTAGAATATATTACCTTAGGTAGTTATATGGCATAAGTTCTTTGGTTAAAACAACAATTGATTAACTTAGGAATTTTTATTGGCACAATTCTAATTTTTTGTGATAAAATTAGTACCATATGCATTTTAAAGAATTCTATTCAATATTCTAAAACCAAGCATATAGATATAAGGCATCACTTTATTAGAGATTATGTAGCTAAATAAGAAATTGAATTGCATAACATTGCTACTGAAAATCAACTTGTAGACATTTTTACAAAACCACTAGTTTTTAACACAATTAGCACTTTAAGGACCAGATTACGTGTGATTAATCTTAATGCTTAAATTGAAATTTCTATAAACTGGATTTGTTATGTAATTATATATTTGTTTATTTTGTTAAGTTGATCGTAAGAATTTGTTGTTTATTTTTTGTTTTTGTTGGTTAATTTTTTTCTTGATTGTTTTCATTTGTTACTTTTGTGATTGCTTTGTTTTTTATTTTAATGGAAACATGTCATTTTGTTTGATGAGATTTTCTATTTATCATGTCGCATTTTTAAGTGTTCTTTTTTTAATATACAAAATTTTTACATATTGTATGAATTCTGTAACATGTAAATGATAGGTTTCTGAGTAAAAATCATAATACTTAGTTTTTTATAGGGTTTTATATTATATGATAACATCATCATACTGTATGATATGTGTTATTTCATCTGTATGAGTGGGGACGACTTTCTAGTTAATGTTATTATAGATCGTACGTATGAAATCACATTTCATTTGGGCTATCCTATTATTAGTTTCTGTAGAAGATAAACCTAACTGTCATTAAATGATCTTTAATATTATGATCATAACTGATAAACACATGTTCATCTGTACGATCGCATGGTTAAAAGTATGTATGAAAGGATGCCTCAAAAATGACATTTTATGAAAAGTTGTTTCATTTTTGGCCGTATTTGTTTGTATATACGAAATTATTTTCTTCCTGTATGATTTTAAAATTGTACATATGATCTAAATTTTGTATTATATGATAGGTCATTTTTCTTTAAATTGAAAGGTTTTTTTATTCATTTTTAATCACTTTCTCATCCATTTCAATCCTTCTAGAGCCGACATTTTATAAATGGAAAGTAGTAACAAACAACCTCGCATCTTTAAGGGTTCTTCCTCTAAATCTGGTAGGGATGACAATTTTCTATCCAAAGAGAATGAGGATGCTTTCTTTAGGTATTCTTCTACAAAAATTACTCCTTTAAACTCCTCATTAAGAATGATATCCATTTCTCTGTGATGCCCCTATTCGCTTCAACCCAATTTTTATTTATCCTACTCTCATCTATGCCTTTCATAAAGAAACCTTCCAAACTTTTCTAGCAAACTGGAAAGTAAATCAGAATCACACTAGGATTACCTCCTATATTTTCAAGCAACAACTAGAAATCACAAAGAAAGATCTGGGAAACTACCTCCATTTAAGAACCCAAAGAATTAGATCACACACACTAACCTCTAGAGCTGACTTTGACTGGTTTGAAATAAATCAAAATCTTAGAGGTGTTGTCCAAGAGAGTCATTTGTCTCATATTTACACTCTCAATCAAAATGCCCGGATTATCCAATACATTTTGAGAACTTCAATTATTTCAAAAGTTGGTGATTGCATGAACATGACTTATCTTTTGCCCACATTCACTTATTTGATTACTAAAAAAAACTTTTAATGAAGCCCAACATATTATAGATTATATTTACAAACATTTTGATATTAGACTTCCTCATAAGATGAGAAAGAAAAATATTGGTTTTGGACATCTAATTGCCTATATCATAAAGAAGAAGTATAATATTATACATCCCGATACTCCCACTAAACTCCCTATTTACTTTACTAATGCCTCTTTTTAGGCACTCTTTGGGAGGGATCAATGTTTTAAGAGTGATGATTCTGAGGAAGAAGGGGGAGCTCCTGCTCTAGCGCCTACAATTGCACCTGAACCTGACCAAAACTTCTACCAAGAATGGTCTAGCACTTTGATAGAATAGAAACTCATTTTGATCAACGCTTTAATGAAATTGAGAATCACCTTAATTAGAAGGATACTAGATATAATGAAGATATGGGTTGGATCTGAGGGCAATTTGACTTGATTAACACTAATGTAGCTATATTGAATATTTAATTTTCTTAGTTCAACTAACCACATCCTCTAGATCAAGATCCCTTTAATTACTAGATGTACTTCTATGTTGTTATTTTTGCTTATGAGTATTTCTATTTTTTGTTGAGAGGAATTTAGTGTGATTTTAGTGACTTTCTGTGCTGGCAATTACATGTGTTGTTTTTGCATTTCTAGGATCATGTTATGTGTTATTATGATGAAAGGAAAATTTTGTATTTGAATTTTGAATTATCAATGAAATGATGAAATGTCTTGTTGACCTGCATTGTATTTCATTTCTTGAAATGTCAATTTTTTTTCTTTAGAAAAATCATTTGTGGTTGATCTCTTGAATGAAACTTTGAAATATTTTATTCTACAAATTAATTTCCTTGCAAAACTTAATCTTTCAAAATTTAAATTTAATTTATAACTAGATGTAGATAAGAAGATAAATTTTAAATTTATATAGACATGTATTATTTTGATATAATTGTTACAAAATAGATGTCTTATTTATTTTTATTTTATTTTTTTAATGTGTTTATGTTATTAGTGGAATTTGAATTAAGATTATTGATATTGGAAAGTCAGAAAAGTAAAAAAAAAAAGATGCAAAAAGCGCTCAAAAATAGAAAAGATGCATAATGATTCAGAATATGAAAAGAGGCACAAAATTTTCCCAAATAAAAAATATGCACAAACTGTGCCACTAACATTAAAAAAGATGCACAATGACACCAATTGAAAATTTGGTATTGTTCTTTCTATTATCATTCTATCTCTAATCCAAATCCATATAATTAAAAATCACATTCACCATTGAATTAGAAATTAATTAATCTTTATTTTATAATTTTTATAATAATCATTTTTATTTATTTTATCTATAATGTACAGTGAACCTAGTTAACTTTTTCTTATCTTACATGTTTTTAATTTAAACTTTGAAATTTTCTTTTTAGTATAAGGAAGTTAATGTTGTAGGTGCAATTAGTTTAAAACCTTCTTCTTTGTCAACTCTTTTGATTTATCCTTAGAAAATTTTCATTTCAAGACTTTCTTCTCTTATTTGTTGTTATCAAAATGGGGAGTCGTATATTATTTGTTGATTGATGTTTTTGTTTGTTAGATGTACGTGTTGTTTGTTGATTGATGTTTTTGTTTGTTAGAAGTATGTGTGTTGTGTGTATGTTTAGATGGTATGTATGTTTTGTTCATATTCATGTTTTTGTTTGAGTTATTTTTTATTTTAGTAGTTGTTATTTCTTTTTTTATTTTTAGGTTTATCTTTTTTTTTTTATCATCATGGGAACCCCTTATTTTAAATTGTTCATTCATTTAGGGGGAGCAAAGGAGAAAATTTACTTTAAATGTTAACTCAAATATTAATTGTTTTTCTATCATAAAAAATGGGAAGATTATTACAACTTAGTTTACATAAGTATTTTTTTATATCATTAATATTTTTTTATAATTCAAAAATCATATTGTATTGATTATTATTTCTCCTAATATACATTAAAAATATTGTTTTTGTTATTTGTGTGTATTAACATTTCAGGAAAATCATACTCCAAACTGTTGAAGACTTCAAGACAGATTAAATTAAGGCTTATTATAATTGAAGTCTATACTTTTTATATTTTTCATGAGTCTTAGAGTGTGATTTTAATTGGGTAACCATGCACACACCTATTGGGGGAGTGAAAAAGATATATTTTTTAAACTAATTGTACAATACGATCATGGATCATATGGGATGATTTTATCTGAGTGTTCCTCCAAAAAGAAGTTAATCAAATCATACCTAGAAAATTTTTTAAGTACTGTTCAAACTATGTAAAATTGCCTTCATACATATGATGTCCAAAGTATGAAATGGCTACATCCCAGTTCATCCCAAACAAACTCAAAATTTTTTGAACTAATCATTCTATACGATTATGGTTTCATATAGATGATGTCTATAGCACGAAATGGGTGACTACCAGTTCATCCCATACGAACAGGTAATTTTTTGAATTATTTTTATTATATGAACTTGGGTTTATACAGATGATATCTAGAGAACAAAATAGACTCATTCATTTTTGAACCAAATGAAGCAACATTTGGTTAAAACAAATTGTACTATATGATATATAGTTCATATAGTATGCCGACCAATGTACGAAATGAGTTTTGTACACCATCATACTGGATGAATCTGTTCAATTTTGAATTGATCTTATTATAAGGTAGTTCGTACATATGACTACCAGAGTATGAAATTAGTTTGTACAGGATCATACGAGCTTTTTTTGAACTAATTATACATTAAATATGATAACGTACTGTATGATCCCAGACAAACAAATTGAGATTTTCAATTTTTATAGATGGGGTTTTCATGTCTTTCATATATAAAAATTATTAAAATCAATTGTCTAAGAACTCATACGAATTTTTTACTGCTAACATCTTTTGAGAGTGCACTAAGAGAGTGTTTGGGTGAGTTTTTTATATTTGGAGAGTGAGAGATTTCTTAAGAGAGAATTATGAGGGGATTCACCAGGTTTCCCAGTGGTGAGTATCTCTTTCTTGTTCTTCAAAGGTCTTCCCTACTCTCTTGAAGTTTCTTGGAAGAAGATTTTCAAAGGACCATCAATACTCTACGGACATCATGTGGGTGTGAAAGGATGCTGGTACTCTATTGATACCAAGAGGGTGTGAAAGGATGATGATTCTCTACTACTACCAGGTGGGTGTGAAAGAACAATGGTTCTCTAACGACACAAGGAGGTTGTAAAATGATGATGATTCTTTATTAACATGAGGAGGGTGTGATAGGATGATGGTACTGTACCGCACCATAGATTAGTGGAAGAGAGGTTAATTGTAAGGGATTCTCCGCGTTGCTATGGGAGCAAAAGTAGAGTCAATTTGGTATAGTGCAATACCTGAAAAGGAAGTCTTTAGGGAGTGGACATAGGTCTAGAGTTGGACCGAACCACTATAAATTCTTGTGTTCTTCTTTTTAGTTTTAGTGTATTTCTATTTTTTAGCACTTTTAATTTTATGGTTAAGAAATTGATTTTGGAAAATTTTCATTGTCCTAAAAATCTTAAAATGGCTTTCTTTAATCTATTAAGAGTTTTTTTAAATAAACAATTCACCTCTCCTCTTGGTTAGCATTTGTACAATTGTAATAGGTTTAACAACTTATTTGGACTTATAAGTGGTTTCAGAGCCTACTTTCAAAAATTAAGCTTTAGAATACTTTTAAAAAATATCATATCTACTTTTGGAAATGTTAACACATCTGAAGGGTATTCGATCACTAAACCATCATTATTTGATATTATCCCTTTCAATTATTAGAAAATACATATGTCTACTTTTCTTCAATCGCTTGACTATTATATGTTGATTTTAGTAAAGGAATGATACACAAGGCCAATTAGACTTGTATATGGCATTATAACTGAAACACCATTTACTAACTAAACTGTAAAAGAAAAAGACTTAGCATTGTTAAATGCTAAATGTTTAAATAGTTTTTTCTATGCACTTAAATCTGAAGACTATATACGTGTCTCAACCTGTAGATCTGGAAAAGTTTTTTGGATATGCTTTATATTACATATGAATGAAATAATGAGGTGAAACAATCTAGATTGAACATTCTACTACATGATTATGAACTATTTTGCATGAAACTAATTGAATCAATCACTGACATGTATACACATTTTACACAAATAGTCACCGCATTGCATGTTTTATGTAGGGAACTAGTGAATGCTAAAAAAGTAAATAATATTCTTCATTATTTTCAAACTCCTTATTATGCAAAGATAATTATTATAACAGAGTCAAATGACTTAAATGTTTATTCTATTGACAATCTTCTCAGATCACTAATTACTTACAAGCTAAGAGTGAATCAAAGACAGATTGATGTATGAGAAGATGAAGCTTAAAAACATTGAATTAAAAGTGGATGGCTTCGAGAGTGATCAGTCCTAGCTTGAGCATGAAGATGACATTGTCTTGGTGATAAGACTATTCAATAGCTTTCAATAAAGGAAGCAAAGGTGGCATTAATAGTGGAATAAGGGTAAGTTTCAAAAAATCATAAGGCTTCTAATGATGTAATTTGTTATGAATGAAAAAATCTTGTACACACCAAATATAAATGCTCAAATCTTAAAGCTAATCCTAGCAAGGAGAAGGTCGAGGAGAAAAGCAATGTAAGGAAGGGCAAGAAAAGATTGTAAAGAACATTCTGGACAAATTCAGCTTCAAATTTTTCAAAAATAGAAGTAGAGGATGAAGTCACCAACTTATGTTTGATGGTCGACAAACTTGATCAATTAGATCAAGAAGAGGCATGTGACTTAACTTATGAAGAGTTATTTAATATTTTTGAAAAAAATTATACCGCCTATAGTAAACACAAAAAGATGCATGCTAGGTTGAACATACAATTTTTAGAATTATAAAAAGAGCATAAAATCCTTAGAAATTATCTTGCTTTGATTGATAATAAACATATAAACTTATTGGATGAGTTTTATGGTTTAAATAAAAACCATGAATTATTGAAATCATCAAATTCTAAACTTGAAAATAATTTTAAAATATTTATGAATGAATATGATAGTACAAAACACTATTTGAAAAATGATAACGCTGCTTTGGAAAGTGCTTACTCATATTTTAGAGAGAAAATAAAAGCCCTTGAAGAAAACAAGATACCCCCAACACTTGATGATTTTTCTAATTATGGTCTGAAGCCTGAAATTTTAAAATCTTGGATAAGACATTATAACTCATGTAGATTGATATTCTGCTGTGAAATATTTTGCTTATGGAGTTATTGGACATATTTCTCACACTTGTACTATTTATAATAAATCATATCTAATGTGGAGACTAATGATGCATAAAATAAATCATATCAAACGTACATCTAGATTATTTTTATAATGAGGAGAACCAAAACTTTTTTGGGTTTCCAAGACTAATGTTTGATTATCTTGTAGAAATACTCTCATATAAGGCCTCATGAGAGCATTTGGTATCTAGACAGCATATGTTTGAAGTGCATGATTGGAGATACGATATAATTCATATTGCTGGAGGCCAGGACAGGAATGGAGGCAAGGTTATATTGAGAGATAATATCACTTGGAAAGTGGTAGGCACATGTATGAATGGAAATTTGAACAATTTTTTCATTAAGAATGTTTATTGGTAGAAGGCTTAATGTGTAACTTATAGAGTATTAGTCAACTATGTGATAAGGATTATAGCGTTAAAAAATTTTCCCTGTAGTTGTATAATAAGCTAAAATGGAATTGATGTACTACATTGAAATAGGGTAAATAATATGTATATGCTTGATTTTAATTTCTTTGAATCTTCTAATGCTTTTTCTCTCAAAAAAATTACTGATGAATCATGGTTATGGCTTAGGAGACTTTGTCACGCAAGCATGTAAAATCTTAAGAAAACTGACCAAAAAGAATTGGTTAGAGGAATACCTAAACTAGACTTTAGTAAGGATCACCTGTGTTGCATGTTAATTAGGAAAAGAGGTAAAGTTCTCGTTTCATTCCATTAAGGATCTTAGAACTAGAAAACCAATGGAAATCATTCATATCGATCTTTTTGGACTGATTAGCACTGTAAGTCTAGGATGTAAAGTGTTTGGATTTCTTATAATTGATGACTTTTCAAGATTCACTTGGGTTAAATTTTTATTTCATAAGAGTGGATCATTAGAGGAATTTAGAAAATTTTATATGTGTTGTTTTTGCATTTCTAGGATCATGTTATGTGTTATTATGATGAAAGGAAATTTTTTAATTTGAATTTTGAATTATCAATGAAATGATGAAATTTCTTGTTGACCTGCATTGTATTTCATTTCTTGAAATGTCAATTTTTTTCTTTAGAAAAATCATTTGTGGTTGATCTCTAGAATGAAACTTTTAAATATTTTATTCTACAAATTAATTTCCATACAAAAATTAATCTTTCAAAATTTAAATTAAATTTATAACTAGATGTAGATAAGAAGATAAATTTTATATTTATATAGACATGTATTATTTTGATATAATTGTTACAAAATAGATGTCTTTTTTATTTTTATTTTCTTTTTTTTAATGTGTTTATTTTTGTTATTAGTGGAATTTGAATTAAGATTATTGCTATTGGAAAGTCAGAAAAAGTAAAAAAACAAGGTTGCAGAAAGCGCTCAAAAATAGAAAAAGATGCATAATGATTCAGAATATGAAATGAGGCACAAAATTTTCCCAAATAAAAAATATGCACAAACTATGCCACTAACATTAAAAAAGATGCAGAATGACACCAATTGAAATTTTTGTATTGTTCTTTCTGTTACCATTCTATCTCTAATCCAAATCCATATTATTAACAATCACATTCACTATTGAAAGTTCGTTAGGGATGTTAAGCCCTATAGAACTGGCCCAAGCTAACCAAGAGAGAGGTGAATTGGAAAACTTTAAAACCAAAGATAAAACTCCAACCAAAATCACCACAAACAAAGTGCAGAAGAAAAATAAATACGGAAGCGATAATAAGAAAAAAACGCACTAGATTTATAGTGGTTCGGTCAAACCTTGACCACATCCACTCCTTGGAGGCACCCTCCAAGTATTGCACTAAAAAAAGTGTCTCTCCTTTAGCCCCCACAGCTAGGCGGAGAAGCCCTTACAAAATCACTTCCACCTTCCGTAGTGCGACGGAGTCGCCGGGTCCTTTGACACCAAGGAGATCTTCTTCTTTGGTGAACTTACCTCGAGACAAGCCTTGAATCCGATGGTACTAAGGTGCGAGTTCATTGGAACAACCGTGTGGAATCTCCTCCACACTCCCTTGAGTTCCCCCCCTCATAGGATCTTCTCCCTCTCAAACTCCACCCTTTCCTCTCTCCCTTTCAAGCATTCTCTTCAAGTTTCCTCCACAAGAACGAGGCTACAATGGCTGCCAAAGACACTTACAAAAGTTTCCATGCCAAAGCTTAAATAGAAGCTCTCAAAACGAGCTCATTAATGCAAGTTGCTGACATTATCGTCCAGGATGATAGGCATATCATCATTGCCGATTAGTTCAAATTCAGCTCAACGGCCTGGGATGATTTGGGACGATTAGAAGAAAATTGGTTATATCATCCTGGCTGATCTTACGATCGTCTCGGACGATTAGTTTAAAACCAATTTTAATCGTCCTAATCATCGCCCTGATTTGGTACTGGCCTAAGTCAATCATCCAGGCCATCGTCCTGGCCGATCATAAGATCATCCCGGATGATGTGATCGTATCAATCAACCATTAATGATTTCCAAATAATACCATATCAATTTTAGGTATGATTGAGTTAGATCGTCCTGGACGATATAAATATCATCGTGGCCGATTTTCTAAAATAAAGAATACCTAAACTGATTATGGAGGCTGATTCTTTCTGAATTGAGAATTTCGTCCTGGCCGATACAAGTATCGTTCAGGCCGATATGTTTATGACGACTAGCTTAATGAGGATGCCCTAATTAAGGTTTCTGATTTTGGACATATCGTCTAGGACGATATAAATATCGTCCCGGACCATATTACCAAAAATAGAAATCTTTTAGGGAATAACAAGAAATCTTCCAAGTTACAAATCAATAGGTCCCATATCAAATACAACAGACTCAAGAAAAGAAAAAGATTACAAACTGACTCAGACCTAGTCTACCCAATCTTGAGCTGGTTCCAAATTAAAGTCTGATCGTGTGGACCTGAAACGTTAGCACATAAGGCAATCGTAGATAAATAAGGAATGTTTGCTATCATCAAAATCATAAACCATAGATCCACAACAACTATTGAATTAGAAATCAATTAATCTTTATTTTATAATTTTTACAATAATCATTTTTATTTATTTTATCTATAATGTACAGTGAACCTAGTTGACTTTTTCTTATCTTACATGTTTTTAATTTAAACTTTGAATTTTTCTTTTTAGTATAAGGAAGTTAATGTTGTATGTGCAATTAGTTTAAAACCTTCTTCTTTGTCAACTCTTTTTATTTATCCTTAGAAAATTTTCATTTCAAGACTTTCTTCCCTTTTTTGTTGTTATCAAAATGGGGAGTCATATATTGTTTGTTGACTGATGTTTTTGTTTGTGTTTCTATTTAACTTTCCTCCATTTTGTGATGTCAAAAGGGAGAGTAGTCTGTAGTCTTCTGTACTGCTTGCTTTGTACTTTGATTTTGTTATTTAGTTGATGTATCTTTTCTTTATTGCATAGATTTTCTTGTGTGTTTGCCATCATCAAAAGGAGGAGATTATTGCATATCTGATTCTCAGAAATAAAATTTTGATGATTGCAAACACTTCTATTTTACTATGACTAGCTTGCCAACTAACATTTAAGGTTCGCAGGATCAAGACTGCAATTTGAACCAGCTCAAGAATTGATAGACCAGGTCTGAGTCAGCTTGTAAACCTTTTTTTATTTCTCGAGTCTATTTGTAATCTTTGTGGTGCCTGATACTAAGTAAACCTGCACACACACACTTGAGTGAATTTTTTCTATCTGACTTAGAGTTTTTTTATTTTGCTAGCATCGTCCGGGATGATCCAAAAATCATCTTGTACGATCTATCAAAAATAGAAAACCTAATTAGGGTATTCTGGTTAAGGCAGCCGTCATTAGCCAGATCATCATTGACGATGTTTATATTGGCTGAGATGATATGCTCAAATCAGAAAGAATTAGCCGTCAGATCTATTTAGGAAGTTTTACTTTTTAATTATCATCCAGGACATTAGCTTGGACAATATGGTTTAATTATGCCTAAATTGATCTGCTGATTAAGAAAAGTAATTAAGGCTGATTAATACAATCATATTGTCCTGGACAATTGCAGGATCGGCCAGGACGATCAGTTTAAAAACCTTGATTACTCCTGGATGACAACAATCATACATAATCTGTTTAGAGCGATGCTCAGGACATTTTTGCATAGATTTGAAATAATCAGCTAGGATGATTGAGAGATCAGCCTGGACGATCAAGTTATTTTATTCTCGTTTAGACTCCCATCCAGCGTGATGTCCAAGATGATATTCCCTGATTTGTACTAATCGTACAGGATGATGTATAATCATCCTGGATGATAGGAATAAAAAATCTTCTAATCATCCCAAGTCGTCAGGGCTAATTGAGCTAAAAATGTACCGATCATATAGGATGAAAGAAATATCATCTTGGATGATAAAGTCAGTTCTTGAAAATCTATATAAATGACTTGTGTTTTCTCAAGTCCAAGGATCCTTTGCTGATATCTTGACCTAAGATAGCCTATATTAGAGGGAGAGAGAGGGAGGAACTTGTGAGGGGGAGCTTATGAGGGGGTTTCATAAGGGTTGCTCTAAGCAAGGTTCCAAGGTGTCTTCTCCGATCGTCATTCCTCACTCTTGGAGGCTCAAGGGAGGTCTTCTTCAACAATTGATCTTGGTTCTCTTCCTTCTTCAAGAGGAAGCAAAAGGAGTTGGGTTCTCTGCCCACTTTTGGAGGAAGCAAAAGGAGTAGATTCTCTACCGCATCCGGATTGGTGGAAAGGAGTTTTTGTAAGGGCTTCTCCACCTAGTTGTGGGGGCCAAAGGAGAGACACTGAGTTAGTGCAATACTCGGAGGGTGCCTCTGAGGAGTGGACGTAGGTCAGGATTTAACGGAACCACTATAAATTTGTTGTGTTCTTTCTTTATTTTTACTTACGCATATAATTTTTGCACTCGTTATTTTTTGTGGTGGATTGTGCTAGAATTTAAGTTTCCGATTTGATTGAAAGATGTTTTAAAATACCAATTCACCCTCCTCTTGTTTAGCCTCAGGACTAGTTCATAAGGGCTTAACATCCCTAACGAACTTTCAGAAAGAGGATGAAATGAGTAGTAGATGGATATTAATTTGGATGGAAAGAAGATTAATTCTCCCAAGAACATCAGATTTGAAGATACCTGGAGGTCCTACCCGAATGCTTGGAGCATTATGAAGAACTCTTGGAAAAAGGCAAATTTTGGAGAAGTAGAGGAGGTGCTCCATCAAAAATTAAAGAGTTCTTTGAGAGCCTTATTTTTTTGGAATAAAGTAAGTGCCGGGATCTGAACAAGTTGAAGGAAAAGCTTAAGAAAGAGATTTTTGATCTACAAACTAAAGAAACTGCTGGTTTGGGACTTGATATTGAAGATCTGTTTAATCTGAGAAGAAAGATCCATGAGCTGAATATTACACTTAAAAGATTATCTACTTGGTGGAACCAAAGAGCTAAGATAAGGTGGTATGAGGAAGGTGAGTCTAATTCAAAATTGTTTCACAATTATGCATCAGCTCAGAGAAATACCAAGCAGATTTGGAAAATTAAGGATGTAAATAATACTCTTGTGGTAGAGGAAGAACAAATTGATCAAGCTTTCGTACAGTTCTTTGAGAAGAAATGGGAGTATCAGAATTGTGATCTCACTGGATGGCCTTTACTCGTTGAAGATCAGATAATTAAGGAAGGAGTAGCTGCTGTGTTGAATGCAGTTTTTACTATGGAAGACTGCAGAATTTTTGTATTTCAGCAAGGAAATAAAAAATCTCCAGGTATTGATGGGGTAACTTCTTCTTTTTTTTAAATGTTATTGGAAGATTGTAGGGGAAACTACTTGGAATGCAATTGAGAAATTTTTAAAAGGTGGTGAAATGCATAAGGTTTGGAAAGCTACTCTTGTGGTCTTAGTTCCCAAATGCAATAACCCGTTGGTGCCGTCTAACTTCAGACCAATCAGTTTATGTCAAAGCACTTATAAGATTGTGGCCAAAATGTTGGATAACAGGTTGAAGCACTGTCTACCCAATATGATTTCTAAAGAGCGAGTTGCATTCATCCCGGGCAGGTCTATGTCCGAGCACTGCTTATTGGCACAGGAAATCGTTAATCAATTCAAGGTGTCAAAGAATAGAAAAGGTTTGATGGCAGTGAAACTAGATATTGAGCAGGCTTATGATAGTATGGGATGGACTACATTGAATCAAATTCTTCGATGGTTTGGTTTTCCTGACACATTCTCTAAGCTTCTCATGGAATGTGTGATTAATGCAAGATTTTCTATTATTATTAATGGAAAGAATACTAAATGTATTGAAGCTCATTGTGGATTTAGGCAGGGGTGCCCTCTATCACCATTTCTTTTCATTATGTGTTCTCAATTGCTTTCTAGTGATATTAAACAAAGAGGACAGGATCTGGGCATTCAGGTTTCATCTTGAGGTCGGATTATTTATCTCCTACTGTATGCAGATGATGTTCTTCTTTTTTCTAAAGTTTCAACTTCATTGGCTTGGTTGATTAACTGCATTGTGAAGGATTTTTGTTGCTGGACAGGGAAAAGGGTTAATGTTAACAAATCTCAAGTGATATTGGGCAAGTTTGTTAACAGACATTGCAGGAAAAAGGTGGCCAAAACTCTTGGTTTCAGGGTGGTTAAGGAACTGTAGTATTTAGGCATCAAGTTATCCATAAATCGACTGGGAGTTACAGATTTTCAGGATTTACTTAGACATGTTAATGATAAGCTCAATGTATGGGGGAAGAAGTCTCTTTCTTTGGGAGGGAAGATTATGCTTGTTAAGGCATCTTTGATGTCTTTACCGTGTTTTGCTATCACTCATTCTCTTATTCCTAAGAGAGTAATTCATGATGTGGAAAAATTGTGTAGGAGGTTTATTTTGCACAAGCAGGATGGGAAGTTTGGATTACATTATGTTTCTTGGGAGGAAATCTGTAATCCTAGAAGTGCTGGAGGTTTGGGGGTTCACTCTTTTGCAAACAAAGCTAGAGCCTTACGGGCTAGATTGACATGTAATTTTATCCAGCATCCAGAATCTCTTCTTCACCGAACGCTAAGGGCCAATTTTGGTGACAATGTAATGGAAGATAATTGCAGGAATTGTACTTCAAATGCTTGGAAAACTCTAAAAGATGGAGGAAAAAGTTTAAAGCATATTATTAGATGGAAAGGGGAGTGGAGACAAAATTAAGGTGCTCAGTGATATATGGTACTGGATAGATGTTTAAATGAGTGGCCAACATTTGTGGACTGTGGTGCTTTGGAGAACCTGTATGTACAACAATTTATTTCGAATACAGGGCAATGGGATGAAGCCAAACTCTCTATTTTCTTTCTTGAAGAGCTAGTGAAACTTATCATAACGGTGAAGTTGAATGTTAATCAGGAAGATCAGCTGGAAACTATTTGTAAACTCTCTAGTAAATCTATTACTGCATTTGCATATGATAGAGTAATGAAAGAAAAGGGAATTGGAGACGTTGACGGTTTCTATAGTTGGCTTAAGAATTTAAAGCTCAACTATAATGTGGAAATTTTTTGGTGGTGTATTAGCAAATTTGCAATTCCTAGTAATCAGTTTCGTAAGTTTCGAAGAATTGCAAATGATGATAGGTGTGCTAGAGGTTGCCTGGTAACTAAAAGCTATGAACATGTTATTGTTCATTATAAGTACCTGCTGGAAGTGCTTGACAAGCTTCGGGAGTGGGGGTTCAATATTCCAGTTTTTGTTTCAATGGAGGACTATTTTCAAAAGCCCAAGATGTTGAATGTCCAGAATTCAGGAATGGTTTGAATTTATTGTGTTACTGTGTTTTTGAACAGGAAAAACTGAAATTTAGTTAAGCATGAGAAAGCAGCCGTTCCAAGTGCTGTAGTGGCTGCAAATGTACTATCTTTGGCTGTTTTAAAGTCTTCTCCACTTCTAGTTAGCTGGGGTGCTAATCTTCTTAGGGAGTTATTTGATTCTTGGCGCCCTCCACCACTAGATTGGATTAAGATAAATGTGGATGCATCATTGTTAATTCAAACCAAGGAGTTGTCGGTGGTATCTTCAGAGATCACAAGGGGATACTTCTTCTGGTTTTTGGAAGACAAAAAATTCATTGGGACATTGCACAGCTAGAGATGGAGGTGATTGCGGATGTTAAAGAATTCATTCAAAATTGGATGCTTGAAAGTAAAGGTATTATCATTGAAAGTGATAATATCAATGTGATTACTTTTTTACAAAATTCTTTAAAGAAAATTGATTGGGAGATGGATAGTTGGCCGGGCAAAGATCTCTTATTTCTCAAGAACTTTAATAAGGTTGTGTTCCGTCATGTAAATAGGAATTGTAATAAGGAAGCTGATTTATGCGCTACTTTAGCTATATATGGGAATTTTATGTTTGATAGTTTTTCTTTTGATAGCATCCCAATTCCTTTGATTGTTTCGATCAAAGGTGAGATGATATCAAGTTAGTTTGTACCTAGGCTTGTGTCTTCTTCAGTTTAATTGATTGCTTTTGCATGGTTTCAAAAAAAAGATGGATATTAATAAAATCACCCTTGAATTTAAATCATTGCAAGATTTAATCCATCCTAAGGAAAAAAAGATGGGGCAATTCTTTTAAGGATAATAATAAAACCACCAAAACCCTAAACCCTTGCTAATAAAAATTAAAATTCAGTAACAAGCAACCTATAGGATTCATGATACACCTAAATGAAAAGCATACATCTGCTAAAACAGTAGTAAAACCTTGAAGAACCCCAAAATCACCTAAAAAACCCTCTCCATGTTCCTCTAATAGTGACCAGAAGGCCAAAACCAGACATAAACGATCAGATAAAAAATAGGACAAGCCCACCCACACCCAATAGAAAAATTACAATCAGATATAAGGGAGACTAACTTTACCCAAACTAATAAATCCTTTCAAGAGAGCATGAAGATTAGAATTAGTGAAATCCAAAAGATAATCAAGCTTAGACCCATAATTGGAAAGCCAATCATCACAAGAGTTAGATTACCTAAAAATGTAGGAAATATTAAAAAAAAAAAAACTAAGAGTTACTTAATCTCATGGATAAGGTAAAACAAAATTGGGCTACATACATTATAATAATGACCCTTCAAATAATGGATGCTATAAGTAGCTTCTGTCAATCCAGATATCAGAGATCCCTAAAGATAGACAAAGCAGTCCATATAAAATATTAGAGAGCTCTGCATAAATACCATAACAATTACGTAAAGGCATATCATAGGCAATAACCATATTTCCCAAAGAGTCTCTGATAATACCACCACAACTACAATTAGTGGTCTTAACAAAACCATATGTTCTTAAATTAAAAAAAGGTGGGTTAGTCTAATCCATGTAAACCAACTAAAAGTTTGTATCATGAATACTATTATTTTTTATAAATTTTTTAAAACATTGAAATAAATAGTTTGATCACCCGATATAGAAGCTAATTTAATAATAACTTTAATAATGATGATAAAATTTCAATTAACACAGCAAAATATTAATCTTAGCTTTTCACCAAGGTGTTATCAATAAAAATAAGTAAAAAATTAAAATGCAAAAAATAAAAAGCACACCAAAATTTTTATAGTGGTTCAGTCAATCTTGACCTACGTCCACTCCCTAGAGTTCTCTGCTTTGAGAATTACACTAATAAAAATGACACACTTTTTTCTCCCATAATAAGGCAGAGTGCTGGAAGCCATGTCACCTACTTCAATGACAGCAGTGGATCTTAAATCATTTTTTTCTCTCATATTGGAGAAGGCAAAGAACCACAAATCCTTTTTTTCCCTCTAAAAGATGGTAGAGAACAAGAATCCTTTAACAAGCAAAGAACCTCAAATCCTTTTTCTCCCTCCTAGAGAAGGCAGAGTACCTTGAGGGCTTAACTTAGATGTCTTTCGCCCAAGAGAACCTTCAATAAATCACCAAGGTCATAGGAGGAGCAAGGTGTAGCTAGCCTAGAGCAACCATTTGAACGATCCCCTCACACTCCTTCTCCCTCGTGCTGAACCTCACCTTCTCCTTCCTCTCAACCCTTAGATCTCACTTAAAATCTTCTCTCTTAGATTTCCTTTAACGGTCAGACAATCCTATCTTCTTTTGAAGAGATTCTAAAAACATTGCTTAAGTATTGGGCTTCAAGAAACCATGAAAAATCAAGTTGGTTGTCACAATTTATACAATATGATTTGATTTATATAGTATGATATGTTCAAAAACTAGGCCTATCTAGTATGATGTAAGTAGTTATTCTGATGAATTATTCAACTTTGTGAACACATAGTACAGTACAATCCAAAGATCATCTAGTACAATCTATTAGCTTTCTCTCTTTTCATATAGAAAGATTCCTTCAATGAATAAAAATAATCTCTGTCTATCATCCCGTACTGCTCTCATTATATGGTATGTTTGGTTAATTATAAGTAGATTATCCAGTATAATATCATTATCGTACAGTATATTTACTTTAAAAATCATAGTTTCATTTGGTACAATCTTTGGGATGACCAAAGTTTATCTCTACCAATTATACGGTATGAATAAGATTATATAGTATAATCTACTATCATTAATTAAACCATTATTTGATTGACTAATTATGGGGTTTATTTAAGTAAGATTTCAAAATTTTATATAGTTTGATTAGTTCCAAAAATCAAAATTTGAATATCTTACTTAATAATCTAGCAGCTAGGGTTTTAAGAGACTAATGAATCATATAATATGATCTAGATCGTACATTATGATTATTTTACAGAAAAAAATTTATTTAACTACCCATTAAGCCCATTCTTTTCAAAAAATGAGTGTAAAGTATAATTATAAGTCATACAAAATGATTAGTATAAAAAAATTAACTTTACTTTTTTCTCACTCCCCTTATATGTGTGTGTACGATCACCCAAATGCATACACTCTTATGTGGCCAAACTCAGGAAATAAGAAAAAAAAATTAAAGTACATACTTTATTTACTTGACTTTTCTATTCAACTAAGACTTGAATTTTCAGTAGCCTTGAGCAGTGTATGTTTTACCTATAATATTAGTGCTCACAAACTAAAGAAATATCTAAAATATTTAGTGAGAAAAGATAATAATTTAATCAATAATACTTATCTCCAACAAAATCATGGACTCGAGATCCTAGATTGCCACAATCTACCCCTTTTTATGATAACAAATAATTTTGGTTTATAGGTAAGATAAAATTCTTTTCTACTAAGCTTCCCCTCAGTAGGTGAGAGATTTTCAAAATAGGGGAAACATTTTTTTGTAAGTGAAAGATAAAAAGAAAATAAAATAGAAGAAAATAAAAGAAAACACAGGAATAAACTAAAATAAAATATATAACCAAACATACATTTTCTCCCGCTTTGACATCACCAAAAATAGAAGGAACAAAAAAAAAAGTGAATATTACAAGAAGTAAAAATAGTAGAACATAACAAACAAAAACTAAAAATAAGATAGATCCTAATCAAGTGGTGGTGGTGGTAGTTGTTGAAAGTATTTATGGATGGAGGTGCGTTGATCTCCAATTTAGGAAAACTTTTCTCCAAACTATCCAATGGAAAAGAATATGGAAGGAGGCATCCATATAAAATTTGGGGTAATTATCAGGAGTAGCAGGGTAGTTAATTTGGTATTTCTTGTCTAAGACGTAGCCTATGATGTGTCCTAATATGACATTTTGCTTTCTTTTGGTATTGGGATGTCAAATAGGAGTCATGTTTTGTATATAATCAATAATCATATGAGCTTTATCAAATTGGGTATTTGACATTATTAGATAGGTGATTATGGAAAGAAGTGGAGTGATGTTGATACAATATCCAACTTTGGGTATATATAAAGTTCTAAGAATATGATAGATAATCTGGGCATCCTGATTTTGAGAGTGGACTAAGGGTTTATGTTAATTTATGGACACATTTTGAATAGTTAGGTATACAGTACTCCATCAAAAATCAATTATAGAGATCTGGGATTATGGACAAGGTCCTTCTGTAAAAAAACTGATATGCACCCATAAATTTTCCTTAGGAATTTTTACCGATTTTCACAATACATATGCAGATATGGTGAAAGTATCCATATTGAACCTAAGGTTGGCTAAGAATTTGTTGAGTAGTTTGAAATTTAAAGGAAAGGCTAGTGTGAGTAGGAATTGGAGAGTGGTATAGGCAAAGAGGTTCATGACCTTGTAGTTGAGAGCAGGTTGATTTAGCATTATGGATGGGGGATTCAAGCCTCCTTCAATTTGTAGTAAGCATCTTCATCTCACACAAAGATAAATTTATCATCAAAATAATGAGAGGAGGAGAAGCTCCCTTGGGTCATTATACCACATTTACTTCCACCGGCCATTCAAGGATTCTAGGATATGAAAATAGGAACTAAGAGAAGGTGTGTTTTGAATGAATTAAAAGCTTAGAAACCCTCCAATTTATAGAATTAAAGACAATCATACAATATGAATTGATATCGTATAGTATGATCAGGGGAATTAAATTGTATGGATGACTTATCCAAAAGGCGGTCAAATCATACAGTATAATTAGTATTATAATTAATGATCTTAAAGAATTTTGTTTGTCCAGAGGAGTCACCTGAATGACATTTGACTAAATTCATCCTATAGTATGAACTAGCGTTCATAAAATACAAATAGTAATTATTATCATACATACCATATTGAATTCATCTTAATAGATTTTAACATGTGTTTCATACAGTACAAATGGAGGTTTGTATAGTATAAAATACAATAATGATCATACTAACCATATTGAATTTGTCCTAAAAGATTCTAACACCAATTTAATATAGTATAAAGGGTGGTATGTACAATTTGATCACCAATAATTGAACACATTTGTACTTTGGTTTGGCTAATGCTTATGATTTATAAATAAGTGGATATATAGTACAATACAAATCATGGATCATATGGTACGATAAGAAAATTTTGGCTTTCATTTTTTTTTCTATTGAAGAGTATGTGTGTGATGATAAAAAAACACAAATTTATTTTAAATTTAAAAAAAAAAAATATAACTCATGAATCAACAAACCACAAATAAAAGAATACATACAATATAACACATACAAATTGTTGATTTTAAATAATAACAAAGTTTGATTTTTCTAAGTGAAGCATGAATGTCTATAACACCTAGTCTAGTCCTCAGGGTGTTAAAGGTAACATAGGTTTAAGGTTTAGTAAATATATCTGCCAATTGATTTTTAGTAGCTACATGATGTAGCACTATATCACTTTTTGTCACATGGCCTCTAATGAAATTGTGTCTAATGTCTATGTGTTTGGTCTTTGAATGTTGTATAGGTTTCTTTGATATACAAATGGAACTAATGTTATCACACATGATTTGAATAGTTCCAATAGGTACTCCAAGATCTAAGTTTTTTTTGTTTAATCCATAGGACTTATGCAACACAACTCCATACAACTATATATTCCACTTTAGTAGTAGATTGGGCTACAGAGTTTTGTTTTCTACTGGACTAGGAGACTAAAGATTATCCTAAAAATTGGTAGGTTCTAGAAGTTTTTTTGAATCAACCCTACATCCATCAAAGTTTGAATTAGAATATCATATGATTTCAAAAGAAGTGCAATTCCAAGGATAACATATTCCTAAGTTTTAGGTTTGTAAGAGATATCTAAGAATTCTCTTAACAGCATTCAAGTGAGATTCTTTTGGATTAGCCTGAAATATAGCATAGAGATAAACACTACATAGAATATCAGGTCTACTATTAGTTAAGTACATAAGTGATCTAATTATTCTTCTATATTTCTTTTGATCTACTAACTTTCTATTTGGGTTCTTATCTAACTCTATGGTAGAGCTCATGGTAGTGTTTATATTTTTAGATTTGACTATTTCATATTTCTTAAGAATTTCCTTGATGTATTTAGATTAGCTAAAGAATACTCCATCAATCTGCTTTATAATAAATCCATGAAAATAATTCAGCTCCCCCATCATACTCATCTCAAACTCCTCACACATAGTTTTTTTAGAATTTGTCACAAAGATTTTTATTTATTCATCCAAATAGTATATCATAATTATAGATTTTCATTATGAGTAGTTCTTCTCCTTCATTCTTTAATAAGTGGGTGGTGTTTACACTACCCTTAATAAAGGTTATATCTGAAAGAATGTGCTCATCCTTTCATTCCAGGCTCTAGGCGATTGCTTGAACCCATACATGGCATTCTTTGGTTTGAATACATGATTTAGGAATTTTGTGTTCACAAAACTTGGGGGTTTTTCAACATATACATCCTCTTCGATTACCCTATTTAAGAAAGAAATATTAACATCCATTTCATATAGCTTAAATCCTTTAAAGCAAGAAAAGGTTAAGAGCACCCTAATGGCTTCTAGTCTAGCTACAGGGGAATTTTTTTTTTCAAAAGCATTCACTTCAATCTGATTGTACCCCTTAGGTACTAACATAGATTTATTCCTTACTACCATGCTAGAGTTGTTCATTTTATTCTTAAAATCTCTTTTTGTTCCTATAACACTTTGGCCTTTAAGTTTACTCACCAACTCCCAAAAATAATTCCTAACAAATTTATTTAATTCTTCTTGCATTACTAGGATATACAATTCATCAGATAAGGTTTGATTTATATTTGTGGGTTCTATCATGGAGATAAATGTAGATTGACTAACCTCCTTCCTAAGTTAATGTTCTAGCACCTTAAGATGGGTCTCCAAAGATTAATTCTTTAGGATGACTAGAAGAATAACTCTAATCGCTAGGCAAAGGCTCTTGTGGTTCCACTCTATCTCTTATAGCAATAGATTTTACCCCTTAAATGACCTCCACTTCTTCCTCTTCAGGTTTAGAATTAGACTTCCTATCTGATTCATTAAACACAACATGCGTAGACTTATCTACTACTAAGTTCCTTTTATTGAATATTAAATAGGCATTCCCTATAGATGAATAACCTAAGAAGACTCCTGCATCAGACATAGTATCAAATTAACCTAAGGGTGATTTTCTATTAATTAAGATAAGGTGTTTACATCAAAAAAGATGAAAGTGGAAAATATTGGGTGTCCTACCCTTAAGGAGTTCATAGGGTATCTTATTCATCTTGGATCTAACATTCACCCTATTCAAAACATAATAAGTAGTATTCACTACTTCTGCCCAAAAGTAACTAGGGAGAGTATATTTAACTTCTATTGCCCTATCTGCTTCTACCAAAGTTTTTTTTTTTAACTATTAAATTCTACTTAGGGGTCCTAGGGGCAGAAAAGTTATGTCCTATACCTATCTCTTAATAGAATGATTCAACTAATCATTTTTAAATTGTCCACCATGATCACTTTGAATGGTTAAAATTTCACATCCTAATTTATTTTGAATCCAATTGGAGAAATTTCTAATTCCTCAAATGACTCACTCTTATGTGTTAACAATCTAACTCAAGTGGATCTAGAGAAGCCATCTGCTATTATAAATCCATTTATCTTCCCTCCTAGGCTGGTTGTATTGTCAAATCCAAATAGGTCCATATGAAGAATTTCTAGTAGCCTAGAGGTGTTGAAGTACTTAATCAAATGAAATGAAAACTTGACTTATTTTCCTAGTTGGCATACATCACATAGGTGGTTCTTAGTGAAGTCTAACTTAGGTATGCCTCCAACTAGCTCTTTCTGGCTAATCTTCCTAAGCGTTCTCATGATCCCTAACATAGTCTCATATGTCATAGCCAGGAATAATCAATAATTATTTTCAAATATATATAATTAGAATTTCTCATGTAGTTCAAGTCTGGCATGTAAATTTTATTCATTTATTTTCCTGTTAAAATAAGTTTTCAATTAAACTAATTATACATTTTTTAGAAAGAAAGTTATTATCAAAAACTTTATTGCACAGTTGACAAATGCTAAAAAAACTATGCTTTAAGCAATCAACAAATAAAATATTTTTAATAATAAAGCTTCTAGAATTATGAATTATACATGAGACCACCACTTTCCTAGTGGTGTTGTCTCCTAATGTCACCTTCCCTTCTGACCTTGCCTCCAATATGATGAACTGCTTCAGATCCCCAATTATGTGCCTCAAGCATCCACTATCTAGGTATCACATACTCTCACTAGGCATTTTATGAGAGTATTTCTACATAGTCATTCGAAGGTTAGATTTGGGAACCTAAGTGAGTTTGGGTTCCACCTTATGCTTGAATGAATGAGATGAATGCAAGTTATATTGTAATGAATGCAATTTAAGACTCTACACTAGAAGTGCCCTACGGTGGATTGTGTAAATTTTGGCTATATGACCTAACATGCCATAAGAGTAACACCTAACACCAAGAAATGTATTTACTAACCTATGTTGGTCATGGTTCCTCTTCCTAGATTTATGTGATGCATGCTATGTTGAGGGCTTATGAAATTGTTCTAAGGTATATGGTGGTTTGTTATTCTCAATTGTAGTTAGTTTTTCTTGTAAAAGTTTGTTTGTACTTTCAAGAATGGTTATTTTAATTTTTAATGCATGCTCTCACCCATCTATTTCTAATTCATCAAGCAAGGTTACGTGATCATTATCAAAATTAGAATGCTTTTTAATTAAACTAGCATTATCTTTTTACAAAGTAGATATTTCAATATTGAGATTAACATGCATCATTTTGATTTGAAGATTTAGAGCCATGACTTTTTTCAAAAATAATGAGTAATTCATAATAGGAAAGTTGACATACCTCATCTTGATTTGATTGATCAAAAAAATCATTATCTATAAGACACAAGTTTGTTAACTCCTCCTCTACTTTTGATTATGAAGATTTAGAGCCAGAGTCTGCCCAGAAAGCCATTTGTCTTTTTTCTGCCCCTCTTGAACTTTGTCTTCTCTTCACCCTTCTCCTTAGTCGAGTGAGACTTCAGGTTGGGACAGTTAGTTCAAAGTTGACCTAGTTTCCTACATTTGAAGCAAATTATGTTAGCAGAAACTTTACCATTTTTGTTGCATTTACTTTTGCTCTAATGTTGTTGGTCTTGTACTGCAATGTTATTAATGAGATGTCATCATCCACCATCACTACAAATTTTTACTATCAGAATCATTTTCTTTTAGTGCTAAGGTTCTCTCCTTCATCGTCTCCCCTTCATCTCTTTGTCTATGACTCACTGCTTGCTATTAGGCAATGAGTGATCCAAAAAAATTATCAGTGGAGTAAACATTCAAGTCTTTAGATTTAGTAATTGTAGTTATCTATGCATCATAAGAATTAGGTAAACAACGTAGAATTTTATTAACATTTTTAAAATTTCTAAGTTCTCTACCTAATGCATGTAGGGATGTCAATAATTGTGTAAACCTAGTATACATTTTAGAAATTGATTCACTAGGTTTCGTGCAAAATAGTTTGTAGTCATGAAGCAAGTTATTTAACCTAGACTATTTTACTTCACTAGTTCCTTCATACATTATGCATATTTGATCCCAAATATCTTTTCCAATGGTATAAGTTGATACATGCATATAATCTTCATATTTCAATACATATGAGAATTACTTTAAACATTTTGCATTCAATTGGGCTAAATCCCTATCATTATTACTCCATTCATTAAACGGTAGTTCAATTTTCATGTCATTCACAAAATGATAAGGTGTAGAATATCCTTCTTAGACTAACATCCACATGCGATAATCTATAGACTGTAAGAAAGTAGACAAGCAAATTTTTGAAAAGTCAAAAGTTATATTGTCAAAATAAAGGTGTATGGGCTATTGAATAATCCTCAATAGTATTTCGATTACCAAAATGAGCCCTTAATAATTTATAAAAAGTTTTCCAAAACCTTGTTATTGAAACACTCTCTGATACCACTTAAAAGTTCAAAAAGGTAATTAAACCTCAAAGAACTAGTATGGGGCACACCAAGAAGGGGAATAAATTGGTAATTTAAAAAATCATAAGAAGGAATACTACTCTTTTTATAAAATTTTCAAAAATTTGAAATAAATAGTTTGATCACCCGATGAGGAAGCTAACAATTTCACAATAATTTTAATTATGATGATGAAATTCTAATAAATACAATGTGACATTAATCTAATACTTTCATTAAGAAGTTATCACTTAAATTAAGTGTTAAAAGTAAAATGCATAAAATGAAAAAGGACACCAAAAAATCTATAATGGTTCTGTCAACCTTGACCTATGTCCACTCCCAGATTCCTCCGCTCTAAGAATGTCACTAACAAAATGCGGCTCACTCTTTGCTCCCACAGTAAGGAAAAGAAGCTTTTATAGACTCACTTTTACAAAACCTAATGAGGCAAAGTGCCGAAAGCTATGTCACCTCCCCCAATGATGGTAGCGAACCCTTAATCAATTTTCTCCTTCCTGGATAATGCATAGAACCCTAAATTCTTTTTCTCCCCCATAGAGATGGTAGAGAACCAGAATCCTTTCACAGGAAAAGAACCTTGAATCATTTTTTCCCTCTTGGAGAAGGCAGAGTACCCTTTTTTTTAAGAATTGCAAATTTCAATAAAATTAAGAAACCTAATACAATCTATTAAGTGATAGAAAGCCTATCACACTCCTCCTTTATAAATGAAAAGAAAGTAGGAGACACTTTTTTTTTTTTTTTTTTTGAGAAGATACATAAATTGCATTTAAGAAGAAAAACAAGTTAACCTAATACAAACTAGGCAAAAGAGGCTAATGATACCTTTTTCAACATGAAAAAGTATCTTATTAAAAGATAAATTTGTTATTTTAAACTTATTATAACTGAAATAAAATGCACTATCTCCTATTATGAAACTGTTGAGATGCAGGGGATACCAAAATATAAGACAACCCGAGGGTTGATTAGTATCCCAGAGTTCCCATCCAGTTAGAGAATAAGAAATAGTAAAGATTTCATAAGCACTTAGGCAAAGTTTAAAATAACAAATTAAAGTAAGAAAAAGGAAATAAAAGCTAAAAATAAAATTACAATTCAAAGATAAATTCCAAAAGTTTGGTAGAACTATGCCAAACTTTAAGACCAAGTGCTCCATCTTCAAAAATATCTCTTGTTTGTTGCTAACAACTGAAGAATACTTCTCCATATTAATGGGATATAAAGGAAGAAGAACCTATGAGATGGTTCTTCTCTTTGTGTTCAGCAACTTTCCTTCTAGGTAGATCTTTCACCGGACCCAATGCTTGAAGTTCTTTGAATAAAACATGCTTTGAACCGGATGAAACATTATTCTTAATAAAGTTTTTATCTTTCTTAAGAATAGTTTTTTTTTTTTTTGAAATTCAAATTAATAATTGATGGAGGAGAAGAAGAATCAATGGTATTAGTGTAATTACCATTAGCACTATCACCAGCCGCCAAAGTAGTTGATGTTTCAACATCTGTATTTTGATTTCCCAAAATTTCAGCATCTATAGGAAAATCGGTGGCCTTTGTAGGAGTCAAACCTAAAATTTGAACTTCCTTCTTTTCAGCATAAGTTGCAGCCTTAGGAGTCAAAACCGAAATTTGCTCTTTCTTAACCTTCTCCATGACCGTCTCCACCGTTTGTGGGTTTTGAATGTTCAAATCTTCAGCTATCATAGGCATACACATTGGACTAGCAGCATTTATTCCATTTGAATTTGTTGTAGAAAAATCAGGATTTGACTCCTCAACAACCTTAACTACCTCCAAGATATGTGGGATTTCAAATTTTGAAGTTTGAAATCCCAAATTATAGCAGTTAGCATTCTCGGTTTCAGCCATAATATCCTGATTTTCAGCATCAACTTCAGCTCTTACTTCCAATCTTTCCTCCACAAATCCCAAAATTTTGAATTCCAAATTTGAATTCAAATTGCTGTTGGGCTTTTGGATTTCATCTTCAACCTTGTTTCCAGAAACAATCTGAATTTCAGAAATGGTGGAATCTATATTCCTGATTTCTTCAACATCAATCTTGTCAATATAGCCACCAACATTTGAGTTATACTTGGTTGAAACCTTTTTTAAATCTGGAATAGATCTTCTCTTATTCTTGAACTTCACGTGCATCCAAGGTCCCAAAGTATCATCAGATTGAAACGAATTTTTATGGAACTCTTTAACAATAGGATTTTGATTTTGAGTAGAATTGGGACACATAGAATCAATATGACCAATTTTCCCACAATTAAAGCAAAAGGAAGATAGATTTTCATACTCGAATTTTTGAAAAAATCTACCATGAATTCCTTCCACCCAAGTACCAGCAGGGAGTTTAGAATTCAAATTAACCCGGATGCAAGCTCTAGCAAATTCTCTCCTCCCCCACCTAAACATATTACCATCCAATAAAAGAGGAGTTCCAATTCTAGAAACAATTCTAGTGATATTGGATTCATCCCAACAATGCAAAGGCAAATGTGGAAGACGAACCCAAATAGGAGTAGAAATTCCATTCAAAGAATAAGGAAAGAAGGTTGGAGACCAAATGTCTAATCCAACCACAAAACCCCCTACAAGCCACGATCCCCCATTAAGGACTCCCTCCATGGTTTCATGAGTTTGAAAAGAGCAAAGGAACCAATCAAGACCAAGCAATGTAAGATGAAAACTTCCAAGTCTAGACCATTGCTTTCTTAATTCAATTGAACACTTAGAAAAAGGATAATTTTTTCTAAGAATTTTAACGACCAAGGAATTGTTCAAGATTTGAACATTTGATAATTCCTTCTCCTTATCCAAAATAACAATATTTTCATCTCCCATATTATCAAGAATATCACTTGATTTTACTTTAATGTGAGGTTTTTTAGTCCACACATTAGGGATATCCAATTTTGGAGAAGTATTTGGAATGACCATGTCCATCTTCAAAATTTCAGCAAAACTCCCTCTTGAAGAAGATGCTTCTTTATCATTTGCTCCAACAAAGGAAGCCTCCAAAGGTTTAGGCATATCCAAAACCGAAATAATTTCCTTCCCTTTGCCTGAAACCGGCAAAGGTTTTTCCCTAGCATTTAAGCCTCCCTCTTTAATGACTAGAGGGGATTCCAAAATTCGAAAAGAAGAGATTCGATTGAAGGAGACTCAACCTTTTGAATCCAACATGAATGGACTCACAGTAGATAGCGAATATTTGGTCTTCCGATCATCCTTGGATGACCGGCCACCATCTTCCATCTCCAACAATGCCACACGAATTCTTCAAGATCTTCTTCCAAATTCTTTCTAAATTTGTGGAGCTTCTCTCTCTACTTCTCTCACGCCTCACCTCCGGAGCAACCTTATTACAATCCAAATCTTCCCACAAAAAATGACCTTTCAAAGCAAAGTTAGAATAAAAGTTGGCTAACTTATTACATTCTCTATTTGCAAAATGAAATAAAAAATCTCCAACATCCTTAAGAACAGAGAAGCCCTCCTATCCATATTTATGAACAGCACGATCATCTTTGACAATTGATTTTTGTAAATATTTTAAGATATTCAAGTTATCTCCCTCTATAATGATCTCCTTTAGTATCCAGCAACCATTATTTGATAATCTTTCTTAATGAGCAGAAAGTCAATAACTCCAAATAACTATTATCCCAAAGCAGAATCTTGAACCCAGAATCAAACATAAATCTTCCTCTATGATCTCTGAAAATACCACCAACTGAAGCTTCATTAGACAAAGTAAAGTTACATCAATGTTGACTTTATCCATCCGAGTGGAGGGGGATGCCAAAAAGAGAAAATCAGCTGTGTAGGCTAGTTAGCACCCCAATGATCCAAAAACATATTAAATTAAAGGAGATTGATGCAAATCTAATTGCATTACAAACAATGAAGCCTAACCCAAGCTCATTTCCCTCATGTATAAGTTTATTTCTATTCTTCCATGAATAAAAAAGCAAAGACCAATATAAAATAGTAATAAGAGGATTCACTTTTGCTAACCTTCTTAGATTATCCAAACAATCCTGCAATGATGAAAAAATTGGAATAAGAATGCTCCATTTATTCACCAAGGTAATAGCTAGAATTAACTTAAAGCATTTGACTGCAACATGCTAAACTTGTTTTACTGTCTTTCACCCTCTCAGACATAGGTTGTTATTCAGAAATCTCCTATACATTAAGAAGTTGTAGTAGGAATTGCATTCTTCAAGAGATTCCACCATAAGCAGTCAATTTAAGGGTGAAGTTTTAAATTCTTCAACCATTTCTAACTCTGTATCGAAACTGAATCTTCTGCATTCAAACAAAAGGCCAAAGAAGTAATTTATTTACCATAGAAGTTATTTAATAGTTCTAGATCATCATTTAAAAGCTTTGAGAAAATCTTAATATGAAGAATGACTTCAATCAGAGCCTTTCCAAAGAACTTAGATAGCTCCACCTGATTCCAAGATCCATCAAAAACAAAATTCACCAAAGGAGGAAAATTTGTTTTCTCCGCAGGAATAAAGGTAGGCCATCAATCAAAACTTCTATCAAATACCCAAATATCACTTAAAATGTTAACAGAAGAACCAGAAGCAATCCTCCACCTCAAAATTTGTCTAATAACATTCGCTCCACTTAGCAATATCTTCCAAGTCAAAGAAGCATTAGTCCTGGGCACATCACACCAAATGTCTCTTCGATACTTTGCATATAAGGATTTATTAAGAATAGAATATGGATGGTTAAGAAAATTACAAGCAAACTTTGCTCTCAAAGGTTCCAGAGTAGAAATGGTTGAGTGAATACCACAGCCTCCAGCATACACCGATTGACAAATTTCCTCCCATGCAACAAAATGTAAACCATGACCTACATCTTTTTTGTTCCATAAGGACTCCCTACACATCTTATCAAAATTTCTCAAAATGCTCAAAGGAACTAGAGAATGGGAGGAATAAAAAATGTAATTGAGGGAATCACCAATTTAAAAAGCACCAATCCCCTAGCTAGGGAGTTGAACTTATTACCCTACACATCCAGTTTTGAAGCAGACTTCTCCAAAAGATTAAAGAAGCCTGATGCAATTAGTCTTCTCAAAGCAATTTTAATACCCAAGTAATGCATCTCTTTAACTTCATTAAATCCTATAATCTTAGAAATAGCTCTTCTCCTATTACTTTCCATAGACTTGCCAAATAGAATAGTCGACTTATGAATGTTCATCTGCTCTCTCATCCAACGATAGTAATCGGTAATCTGAGAATATAAGAATATCATCATCAAATAGTAAATGATAAATTTTAGGAGTAGTAGGTACAACTTTTAAACCTGATTTACGTCCCTTGATTAAAAAAGCATTAGTTAGAACTTGAGAACATAAGATGAAGAAATGAGGCGATAGTGGACATCCTTGTCTAAAACTACTTTTAGTCTCAATCCACTTAGAACCAAACCCATTAACTTGAACTAAATACATGTGGTCAACCACACATTCCATAAAGTGGTTAGAAAATTTCTTTAGGAAACCAAAATAATGCAAAACTTGCCTAAGAGTATCCCAGGCCATACTATCATATGCTTGTTCCATGTCCACTTTAATTACAACCAAACCTTTTTTAGATTTAGAAGATCTAAATTTATAATATAGTTCTTGGGAAAGAAGAACATGATTTGATAAAGTCCTCCCTTTAATAAAGCCACTTGAACATCAGAAAAAAAAATAATGAATAACCTTTAAAAATCTATTTAAAAGAACTTTGGTAACAATTTTATAAATGGAAAGGCATAGGCTAATAGGATGAAAGTTGGAAGGAACAAGAGGAATGCTAATTTTAGGAATAAAAATTAACATAGTATCCTTCCATTTAGAGCACATCTTACACGAAGATAAGAAGAGATCGCCCATAATAAATCTTCAGCTCCCCAATAACACATTTAGCAGACGCTTCCAACAAAGAAAAAGAGGCCAAATCAGGCCTCCATAGCAACAACATACCTCCAGACATCTCACTAGACGGGAAAAGAAGAAAATCCCAACCTACTCCCATGATTTTATCAAAATCATCTCTAGTAATGGATGAAATCTTAGTTTCAAGAATACCAACAGAAAGAACATCCCACTCTTTAACAAATTCTTTCAAATACAAGGAGGAGTCCTTCTTATTAGCCCCCCAATAGTTTCAAAAGGCTAAGGAACTCATTTTGCCATGAAGGGGGAAGGAACTCCGCTCCTCTTTTATTCAAATTCACCTTGCTTTGCGTAGAAGATGAATTCAATGGCCCAAGAGACCTAAGTTCCTTAAGAAGATTTGGTATGTGCACACCTGACACAACATTACCTAAGAAAATAAGGCCAACACTATTGGTATCCATGGAAAACAGCCAAAGCATCCTTCTTTGAATAATTAATAGGATCCTCAAAATCCACTAGTTTTCCTTCTTCCACATCCATTCTAACATACTCACCAGCTCTGTCTAAATTAACCTCCTCCCCCCAAATTGTATTCAACATTTCAAAATGATTATCTTAAAAAAAAATTGATTTAGGAGAAGAGAAAATTTGTATAGTAGGCATCATAGGAACATCCTGAGCAGAATACTCATCAGAATTCTTTAATTCCTCACTACTTTTCTTAAGGATCAAATCAGCTACATCTTCAATCTCTATCCCAATCAAATGTGAAATCACCTCCCCAGTAATTTTAGCTTTATCCATTCCATAAGATAGAGATTCATTCACCTGAGCATTTAAAATAGCTTTAGTTACAGGACTGATGTTCTTACAGAACTGATTAGATTCATCTTGAACCTCTTTCCCATTCATAGTCATTTACATTTCCATAGCAATAAGATTTTTGTCCATCTCAACAACCACAACTTCCTTAACCTGGGCTAAAAATACAGTTCCTGATTTTGGTACAAAATATTTCTTCAAGTAACCCACATTTCTTATCCTATTTTTTATTTGTTAACCAATAACCAAGGCCCATAATTAGAATCCTCCTGGGTACCATTAGCTAGAGCTCCATCAATATCTTTACCTTGTACAAGATCCTTTCCCATACCCACAATATATCCTTCCTTCACAATCAAACTGCAATAATCAATCAAGTGTCAAATCCTTCCATAATTGAAGAAAAAGGATGAGATTTTTTCATACTCCACCTTTCAGAAAAATCTTCCACTCACCCTATCTACCCAAACACCCAATGGAAGTTGTTTGTCAAGCTCGACTTGGACGCAGACTCTAGAAAACTCCCTCCTTCCCCATTGCATGTCACCATCGTTCAAAAGGGGTAAGGGGTTTATCAATCAGAGAAGTCGTTCTCGACACATTGATTGCATTCTAGTAATAAAGTGGAAGATTGGGCATCCTAATCCAGATCAGAGAGTATAGTCCCTTAAGATATTCTGGAATGAAATTAGGATTCCATTTATCAAGTCCAATGATATGGCGCCATTCACAAACTAAGGCCCACCGGATAATACATTCTCCATTGATTCAATAGTAAAAAAAGAACATAACAACCAACCCGAGCAAAGAACAATCAAATGGAACTTCCCAAATTATGACCATTGATGTCTCAACTCATATGTTATCACCTATATAGGGATAAATCTACAAAAAACTTTTGCAACAATAGAGAATTGAAGCTTCATTGAATTGGCTTTAATATTAGGTTCAAATAGCTTAACTGCATAACCATCCTTCGACAGGAAGGATTCATTATCCAATATGTTAACCTTGATATAGGGACGCTTCGACCAAGGATTTCCAGGATGTTGCTTAATCATCACTTTAACACCAAATTGAGTTCGCTCTTTTAAAATAGTACCTTGCCCATTCTCTGAAGCAATATCACAAATAGTTGATGGATCAACACATTTCCTTTGAACAGATGGAGCACCTTCAGAAATGGAAATTGCTTTAGCATTACCAAACCTATTAATGAATAACATAATGTCAGAGGAAGATAATTTGTCATTATTAATTCTAGGAACACCATGAGGAGTATTCGCCTTAAACTCTTTTATAATCTGCTTGCCTTTACCAATAATCAGTGGTGAGGATTAAACTTAAATGCAAGTTGGTTCTCTGATAACTAGACGAGAATTAGAGCGAATGAACTTCGGAGAAATTAGGGGCTGAGACAGGATGACTGAACCAAAAAAGCCACGAGAGGCAGGCGACAAATTCTAGCCATCAAAGATGGCCGACGGCCAATCCTCCATATCGAGCAGAAAAACCGCCAATGTGAAGATGAAGATAAAATTTGAAAAAACAATTCAAATTCTGGGAGCTTCTCTATCTAACTTTCTCTCTCTAGAAAAGTTTAAAACTAGATCACAGTCTTCTCTCTTTATGGAGTATCTTGGGGATTTGACTTAGTAGCCTCTTTCCCATGAGAGCTTTTATGATCTCACCAAGGCCATAGGAGGAGAAAGGGTATAGCTAGCCTTCCGTAACCATGTGATCCCCTCACAATCCTCCCTCACGCTCAACCTCACCTTCGCCTTCATCTCAAAACTTGGTTCTCTCTCAAAATTTTCTCCCTATGAGTTCCTTTAGAAGTCAAGAATACCTTTAAAAGTTATAAAATCCTCTCTTATTTCAAAGAGATTTTAAAAATATTACTTAAGTATTTGGCTTCTAGAAACCATAAAAATTCAAGTTCATCATCATTGTTCTTACAATCTTACAATATGAATGGAATTCGTACAACATGATATGTTCAAAAAATAGGCCCATCCAGTAAGATGTAAGTTATTATTCTAACAAACTATTCCACTTTTTGAACACATTGTACAGTACAATCTAAATTCATATAGTATGAATCAGATCATACAGTATGATTAGTTCAAAAATCAAATTTTGAACATCTTACTTAATTTATCTAGCATCTAGGGTTTTTAGATCGTAACAAATTGTACTGTATGATCAAGATCATAACATATGATTAGTTCATAAAATTGAAATATTTAATTAGTCATTAAGCTCATTCTTTTGATAAATTATCATGCAATATAATTATATATACAGTATTACTAGTACAAAAAGAATTTAACTTTGAATTTTTTCTCACTCCCCATGTGTTTGCATGGTCACCCAATTGCATACACTCTTATGTGTCCAAACTCAAGAAATAGAAAATAAAGAAAACAAAACTACAGACTTGGTTTACTTGACATTCCTATTTTACCTAGTCTTGAGTTTTCAGTAGCCTTGAGCATTATATGTTTTACATATAATGTTAGTGCTCATAAACAAAATAAATATCTAAAATATTCAACTAAAAAAGATATCAATTCAATCAATAATATTTTTTATCATCAAAATTAGAGACTATGGATCCTAGATTGCAACACTAACTTAGGATCATTAAAAGTTTTACTAACAGACAATAAAAGGCCAAAGTTTTGAGCCATAGTAGAATAAATTGAAAAAAAATTAATGACCAAAAAATTAACAGAAAAAAGCATGACTAATTTATCATTAATTTTAGTGATAATATGCCAATGGTTCATAAACACATTATTAAAAATAGAGTCATGATGACCAAGCTGTAAGAACCAAAGAATAAGCATAGGGTAACATTCTTAATGTGACCCCTCAAAAAGGTAAACCAGAGGTTAAGCATATCAATAATGCTAGAGGAGACACTGAAATGATTAGAACCAAAGAGATTGTCAAAATAAATCCACACTTTGGCAGCAATAAGACCAAAAATAAAAACATGGTGTATAATTTCAACATGATAGTAATAATGACATTTAGAACAAAAAATAAAACCTCTAGACATGAGATTTTCATTAGTGGAAATATACATATGCATAATTGTCCATATAAAAATAGTAATGAAAGTTAAGATACTTTTATGAAATAATATTAAAAAACACCAAAGAATCTAATTTTTTAGTACAAGAAAAATTATAAGCCTCTTTCAAGCTAAAATTGTCAGCATTAAAGAGTTTAAATAATAAGGAATCATCATATTCAACATTAAGAGGGATGTGCATAATAAGACTAATGACATATTCTTGGATCACCTTAGCCAATTTATTATAATCCCATGAGATTTTAAAAATTTAAGAGCTAACTTTAACAGTAGAAGTAGAGTTGGTGTTGAGTAAGCAAGCAATCAATAGAAGAAGGAACTAACCAATGATCTTTCCAAAAGATAATGTTTCCCAACCAAAACCCCATTGAATTAAATTTCAGCCACCTATCTAACATAGCATAGTTGGTTCGAAACCTTCGAGTCAACCAATTTAAAAAAATATATAGTATGATGTTTTTTAATATAGTATTAAGTAGTCTTAAACTTAGCCCACAAACTACATTTAGAATGGAATTAAAACCAAAGCTTTTTGGAAAAATCATAAGAAAAATCCATTATCTGCTTACAATCCAAACCACCTTCCTCAAGCACCCAAAAGCTATTAATCCAAGATGAACAGAGATTTTTAGAATGAGTAGGGGTACTCCTAAAAAAAACTTACTAAAAAGTCTTTCCAAATGACTACAAATAACACAAGTAGGTTATATGGTTTGCATAATGTAAATAGGGAGGAGTCACAAAACACTTTTTTATCAGAGTGAGCCTTCCTCCATAAGTTAACATATTGAATTACCAAGACATTGACAAATTTTGCACAGAGGATGACTGATCATTAAAAAGAGAAAGCCTCTTCTTACCTTTGTAAGAAGGAACCCACAAATAATTATTAGGAACAAAATTATGCCAAAAATCAGTAACAATAACAATATTATTGATCTAATCTTGAGAGGAATTTTTAGAAGCAATAAAATATCTCTTATTATTATTAAGGAAACAACCACTCATATTTTTAAAGTTATGTTAATATCTCATAATAATACACAACATATTTTGAGAACCATTAGTAAATAAAATAATGTCATTAGCAAGACTTAAATAATATATAGAAAATCTATTGAGAGTCCTATTGGTAAAATTATGATAATTATTTAAGAGATCAAAACTTTGCATATAAAAAGAATAAAGCAGGAGAATTAGGATCATCTTATCTAAACCCCTGAGAGGATTTAAAAGACCCATTACTTTTACCATTGGAAATCACCAAAAAATATCAACCTTCAATGCAATTTTGAATGAGATTAGTAAAATCCAAGTTTAAAAAAAATAACCAAAGAATATTATAAAGAAAGCTCCAATTAATGTTATCGTAAGTTTTAACAACATCCAATTTTAAAATAATGTTCCCTCTTGTAACCTTGGCATCATGATAATGAAGCAACTCCTAGCGAAGTAAGATATTATATTAGATAGATCGCCCCTAAAAAATCAAGTTTGATAAGGAGATATAAGATCAAGAAGCAAAGGAGTAAATGCTCCATAAATTTTTTTTAAATGTGCTTGTTAAAAAAGTGCAGTACTTCTGGGCCAGATATCGTCCCAAGAAGTGGTAACATTAGTTTTAGGGATGAGAATAGTTAAAGTAGACCCATAAAATTTGGGAAGGGGATCAACATTAAATAATTAGAGGACAACATTAAAAAATAATCAACAATAAAATTCAAAGCCTTTTGAAAAAATTTAGTAGTGAAACCATCACGGCTGGCCACATAATCAAAATTCATAGAAAGGATAATGTTAGTTATCGACTTGCGAGTAGGAGTTGAATAAGGACCGTATTGTCCTAATCCCTTCAAAGATAAGCTATAAGATGAGGAAAATCAATGGGGTTAAGGTAAAATTATTTGTTAAAAAATTGTTAATATTATCCACAGTAGAATTGGCAATATCCTCAGCATCGTATAAATAAGACACATCTGGTAAATTGATCTTATGAATATAATTCTTAGTTCTTCTCTTATTGATTAATTCATGGAAGTACTTAATATTATTATCACCATCAATTATATGTTTAAAAGAAGCTTATTTCTTTCCAATAAACCTCCTCTTGAGACTGAAAATTGAGGAGGAAAATTTTAGCATCAATGAGGAGGTTAATGTTATGATCATAAGGATTACTCTGAGAGTTGATGTCCCTCAAAGTAACCATCTCCTCAGCATTCAAAATATTAGTGAAAACATTTTTAAAGATAAGATTATTCCACTAAAGCATTTTAAGCTTCATCAAAAGTTTATTCATGCCTGAATAGACTTGTCAGGGTGTAAAGGAGCTTGTCAATTCTCATGAAGCATTGTTAAAAAGAGCTATCTACACATGTTTTGAAATCTAAAGCTAGAAAGAGAAGATGTTTGAGTCATGTTGTTACCAATCATAAGAGGGAATGATGAAAAAGGGTTCTATAAAGGTGCTCTACATGAGTACCAATGAAATTATTAATCCAAATATTATTAAAAAGCGCACGATCCAACTGTTGCCATAAATTACCCTTATTCCAAGTGAAACTATTATCAGAGAAACTAATGTCTAGTAAATTACAGTCCAAAGTCATGTTATTAAAATCCTTCATAGAATAATAGACAAGTTAGCACCACCAATCCTTTTAGAGGTGGAAAAAATAGTTTTAAAATTACCACCAACAAGATAAGGTAAAGAAACCATGGAATGAAAAATAGATAGTTTCTCCCAGAGGGACCATCGAACAATCCAAGAGGAGGAATCATAAACAAAAGAAGAAAATAACTTAAATTATAATACCTTAATGTGGAAATGCATAACTTAACTAAAGTTTCTAATGACATCAATGACAATAAGATGTTTCAAAGAACCCAAATCTTATTAGAAGTATTAGAAAAACTTTGATGAAAGCCCAAAAACTGATTAGTAGCCAACAATCTAGCATAAGAGATTAAAGCTTTTAATATGACTAAAAAAAGAGATATTATGGATATGGCAAATATTCTTAACCCTAGTCCTAGAAGAAGGATTCCCAATGCCCCTAACATTCTAATTAAGGGACTTAATCATTTATAGATAAATTTCCTGCAGCAGCTTGAGAATGAGTGCTCCTTAGATATTGTAAATTAACAAAGTGTCACACTGGTACAGTCAATAGACACACTGAGTTAGCATAATATTGTAGTAAAGTAAGCCCAATAATGTTGAGTTATTAGTTCATTCTATAATGTCACAGCACCACAATGTCAAGTGCCATTTCCCCTAAGTACATTTATGTACTTAATATAAAAAAAAAACAATTCAATTATGTCTATGAAAGTCTATCATATTTTCTATCTAATTGATTCCAGATTACATTGTCCCCTAAGATTACAGTTTAAGGGAGGTGACATGAGAGAAGGATACTATATTTTGGAATTGATAACCTATCTTGTTGTAAGAAATCAAGCATTTTGAGGAGAAAGGAGTGTGAAGAGTGTATTTTTACAATTTGGGTGATATTTGAAATAACTTTTTCTCATGTATTTTCTCTTTTATGCAAACAATAAAATTTGAATTATTTTCTTTACAGTCCATGTCTAGCTAATTCTATTGTTTTGAGCTAATAATGTGAATAAAATGTTAGTACCATTATAGATTCTTATTTTTTTAATAATTAATGGATGTTTTCAATATCTTTGAACCTTAATTTAATAAATATAATGTCCATGTGTGTAGTTAAAAACTAGTGAAATATATTTTCTTGATGGAGGAATATTGGAATAAATAGGATTATTAAAATATAATATGTGTATGCCTAGATATAGGATGTTTAACTTTCCATGTTCTATGGAGATACAAACACTGTAGGAAGGACATAAACTTCTCTTTACATCTCTATAAATTCAATAGAGATTTAGGGATGCATATGATTTGATCCAAAATAATAAAAGAGAATCTTATTATGAAAACTTGGTTAATTTAAATTCATTAGTCCAAAACCTATTATCACCAGTTATATTATCTTTTCTATTATAATTCTCTATAGTAACAACCAAACCCTATGTTTTCTTAAGTAAGATAACCATTATAATTATAGTAGGCAGTACTACTTTACTTTCATGTTAGTAGAACACTTCCTCATGGGATTGATAGTCTCTCATATCACATTAGTAGTAGCTCAACATGTACACTTGCATATTTAGTGGGTGATTTATATCAAAGAAAATATAAGCATGTTTCAACTCAAAGTATATCATGTACGCATAACACCATATGTGCTCACACTCATTGCACCTCGTTAGGTTTTTTTTCACCATTATTGGGGAAGTAATGTGTTTATTGCAAGTTGAGCTATGTTATTGAACTAGTTACATATTTAATCCTACTTGTATCTAGTATTCTTCTTTTTTTTTTTAAAAAACATTGCAAAAGAAAGAAAAATCTTCAATCAATATGCAAGTGCACTATCTATTCTGACTGCTCTGATAGATTTTATATCTAAAAAAGTTGGATGCTTTAAAGTTTGTTCAGGATCAGGATTATCTATGTAATTGGAAGAGCATGATTTATTTCTAGTGATGATATTAATGTTCAAGGGATTGAGAATATTAATTTGATTGAAAGATAAAATAATCCATATTCCAATACTTAAAATCTTGGTTAAAGGAACCACCTTAATTTTAGTTTGTTGTAAACATAATATAGGTGGCAATAATCAATAGAATGCAAGTAAATCAATCAAAGGGGAAAATTGTAATAATCTTAAGAAACCTCTAATAATCTTTAAATGATATAGCATTATTCCACCCAACTTCATTGTGCTATAGTGTTGTCCCTCTTTTTTTAGCCAAAATAACCCATTTGGTGATAGAAAAACTCCCTTGGAAGAGGTGGTAATTTAGTTAGGAACTAAACTATAAAACTAATCTATCATCCTTAGAAAAATAAAAAACTAAATAGGGTAGCTTACAAGCATGATCAATAATAAATCATATCATGACTAGTATACCTTGGAAGATAACAAATTGGAACAACATTTTAATAATATTCAGCTTAGAAGTGGAATGAATTTGAGAGATCCTTATAAAGATAAAAATTAAACTCAAAAGAATGGTGGTATAGATGAGCCTTTAGTAGCTAAACTCCTCACCCGACAACCTGAACTAGTGAATGAAACTAAGAGATCAATTAGAAAGTTTGTAGTGGTTATTTAAATGAAATTTTGATAAATAATTATCTAGGTTCTTAGAAGTATTCATGAACTTAACCATTAAGATACCCATCTCTAATGCTTTAGAACAAAAGTTCACTTGTGCTGAGTTCATGAAGGATTTTTTGAATATGAAAATGAAGTTTGGAGAATATAAACCTATAGTTTTAATCGAGGAGTGTGGTGTTATTATTCAAAAGAAGCTTCCTAAAATGTTGAAGGATCCTACTAGTTTTACTATTCCTATGACTATATGTGATAATTCTATGGAATTGCTTTAAATGACTTAGAATCTATCATTAATTTTATGCCTTTATCAATTTTTAAGAGATTATATGTTGGAGAGGTTCAACCCACCACTATCAGCTTTCATCTTGTGGATAGATCTCTTACTTATCCAAAGGGGGTGATAGAGAATGTTCTTATTTAGGTAGATAAGTTAATCTTCCATGTTGATTTTATTATCTTAGATATGGAAGATGATAGGGAGATACTATCTTGGGAACAATTTTCTTATTAAAGGTAAGATTATGATTGATGTTCATAAAGGGGAATTAATTATGAGAGTATAAGATTAAGAAATAACTATTGATGTGCTTAAATCAATGAAACTCCATAATAAAAATTGAAGACTATGTTAAAGTTGATTTGAAATAAAGGTTATTGAGAACTTTAAAGAAGATCTATTAGAAAAAAAAAATCATTGGAGGAAGATTGGAGAAAAGTTGTAAGGTACTCAGAGACGCTACTCAATTTATTGGAGAAATTGATGGGAAATTTGAGAGAGATTTTAAGTTTTGTAGACGTTAAATTTGAGCAGAACTTTAAAAGCATCTGTGGAAGAAGCTCTTATTGTAGAACACATTCCTTCATAACCATGTTTGTTATGTCTTTTTGGGCAGAGATTTGACATTGTATATCATAATATTTATAAATTTGGAAATAAGAACAAAAAGGCAAGTTGATTAGGGTTGTAGGAAAATATAAGAATGCTTTTGGTTGGACTATTGTTGATATTCAAGGAATTCGACCCTTAATTTGAATGCATAGGGTTTTAATGAAGAAAAATGTCATTTCTTATGCTAGTAGAACATTGAATATTATACCACGTAATTGTACAACTATTAAAAAATAACTACTAATTGTTGCCCTTGCTTTTGATAAATTTAGGCCTTATTTAATCATCACAAAAGTTATTATTTATATTGATCATTCTACAATAAAATTTCTTACGACAAATAAAAATAACAAACATAGATTGTTTAAGTGGATTCTTTTATTTCAAGAATTTAATATAGAAATTTTGGATATAAAAGGCACTGAAAATTTAAATGGTTTATTTTTAAGGAAAACCCATGGCGGGGCTTACATGTTAATATAAAAAAAAATTATTACAAGGTCCTTAAAGAGAACTTAAGCTCAATATTGCTCCAAAGAGCTATAAAACTAAAAGTTAAAAAATCTACAAGCTCAAGTTCCTTACTACAAAAAAGTACAAACAAACCTAGGTGCATTCTATCGTGCACAAGAATGAGAACCCAAAAAACCATACAGGTCAAAATGACAAAAACCAGCTCCAAAATCCTCCTGAGAAGGCCAACCTCAAAAAAACCTTCATCAAAAACAACTTGCACCAGGAGATAATAGGCAAAATAATAGAAAAAATAGTAGTAGTATAAAATAGTAAGGATATACCACCAATGGAGAGCTGATACCATCAAGAAACTGACAGACCAACCCATTAAAACAATGTCTCCTCAGCCACCAAAAGAGAACCAGAATGACCAAAATACATCTCATAACATTAAGCTCGTGACAAACCACAGTAAACAACTCACCAAGAGCAAAGAGAGAAACCCTAGTAAAATAACACCAGAACCCCTCCAAATTACCAACATAATTCCTGGGAAAAACACCACACTCCCAAGTCATAACAGTAACAAGAACCACAATCTCCCACAACTTGCACCAACAATAATATAATAGGAAATAGAACAACCTAAAAGCAAAACTCATGCATTGCTACCAAAATAACCAAGCAACTATCAGTAAACTCAAGCAGGAATAGGAAGACAATTCTCCCCCAAAGTGAACAAACAACAATGAAACAACTTGATGAACATCCAAAATATGAAAACTATGGACAACTTCCATAACAGCTTAACAAAAACACTCATTAAAATGCACATAACACCAATCAAAACACAGAAAAAGAAGATGTCAAACGAAACAAAAGGCAACGCACTACAATTCTAGGTCAGCCACCACCACAAGGAAAACTGCAGAAAGTAATCTCACCAAAATTGAAACTCAACAATGAAACCAAATGAGGAAAATAAACAACCACTATAATAGAAAGAGGGCCCATCCAACCAAGGGAAACCACAAACAAAAAATAGGATGACAACCAACAACCAGCCACCTTAGGGAATAACATAAGGAACCCCAATCTTATCTAAGTTTAAGAGACCCCTAACATGGTTAGGGAGATTATAACAACTAAAATCGTTCTTGGAAGCCAACCCTCTTCCCCACTTGGAAATGGCCTTAGCACAAGCATTCCCCTCTTCATTAATTATAGAAAAAGAAACATTGAGCATGTTCAACCAATTCATAATCTCCCTTCTCATGTTAAAAAGCTCAGGATTACACATCTTGTCATTCCTAAAATTAATAGAATCATAGCAATAAGAAGCAGAAACCTCCATAATAATATTATTGAAATCAATAGAAAGGAACACTTTAAGCCATAGTTGATAGCAAACATCATAGCAATATTAACATCCCAATTAAAATAAGGGCCAGTAAAACTCACAATGCAATTACCGTTAGAATCCCTGATGATTCCAACACAGACCATCATATACATAGTATTAATAGCCTCCACATAACCTTAAAGAAATTGCTAGGAGGTTTCAGCTAAGAAAAGCTCCTGGGGGGCTTCAGACCAACCTGCACTTCCAGCTTAATCCCAAAGGCAACCTATTTAATAAGATAATTTTTGAAATTCTTCATAGAGAGTAATTTAGCCTTGAAAAGATCCCTAATCTTATCTTTAGCATTCTAAATAATTCTATTATGATTCATACCAACACCATTAAAGTAAAAATTATTCCTCTTGAACCATAAAAACCAAAGGATAAGAGAGGGGATAACATTTCTGATATGACCTTTAGTATTAACAAACCAATAATTAAATAAGGATTTAACGGAAATGTTAGTTTTATAACAGTTAATGTGAAATAAATCCTCAATATAAATCCAAGCCTTAACTGCACAAGGACCAAAGATATAGACATGATGCATATTATCTATATGATAGCAACATTGGCATTTAGAGGGAAGGATAAAACCATGCTTAATCAAATTGTCATCCGTAGGAATAAAGTTATGAAAATACACCAAACCAAGATAGCAATCATAGAAGGAATACTTTTATGCCAAATCATCTTGCAAACGTTAGAAACCTCTTTCCAAGCTCTAAAGGAATGCCAGGCTTCTTTTAAGCTAAAAGAACCATCTTTAGAAAAAGCACAAATCTGAACATCCATAGCATCCATGTTTAAAGGGATCTATAAAATTTATTGTGTAATAAAATTAGGTAACTCATTTGAAAGCTTCACCACATCCCAACCATTATCAGTGGAAAAATAAGTAACTTTCACAAAAGCATTGGAGGAAGAATTAATAGAATGGCCACCCAACTAACGATCCTCCCAAAAGAAATTATTACCATCACCTAGACCCCACAGATAGACGGCTGTTGGTGGAATTTTGAAAACATATTTTTAAAAAAATATTAGTTTTCTTTGGGACTTAAAATTGAATTCTAAAATTGAATTGTCTCGTTAGAAAAAGTATATCATCTCGAGAGGTGAAAATAAAATTTCATAACGGTATTCAGATTTAGAATTATAAAATGAGGTCAACAACGGCTCAACCGCCAACTTAACTTTGTAAATATGATGCCAAACTTTCAAATTACCTTTAATAAAATAACAAGTGGTGGGAAGCTTCAACCCACAATATTTAGTATTCATAATTCTAGCCCAAAGGCTCAAGTTATCACGAAAATTAAACTATAATTTGAAAGAAAAAGAATAGGCCAAATCCTTCAATGACTTACAACCAAAATCCACTTCATCAACAGTACCACAATAATTATTCCAAGATGACCAATAGATTTTAGATTTGCTACTATTCCCTTTAAAAAAAACATATTAAAATTTTTTTCACTCATGTTACAAACAGCTTGAGTAGGAAGCAATGTTTGGAAACTATAAACAATAATAAAACAAAGAACACTTTTAATAAGAGTTAAACGACCACCAAAACTAAGAAAGTTAGAATCCAAAGAGGAAAGTCCCTTATGCACAACTAAAATTAACTCATCAAATAAAAAGGACTTCTTTCTACCCTTATAAAGAGGCACCCCAAGGTACTTTAAAGGCATACTAACGTGATTGAACCCAGTAAGATTCTTAATAGCCATAATGCAATCCACAGGAACTCTTTTAGCATAAATAAAACTGCACTTATGTTTATTAAGGGTCAGGCCACTCACTAATTCTAAATGATGAAAAAACCTCAATAATCTAATCAGCCTATTAAGATAAGCATTAGTAAAAAAAATGAAATCATCTATAAAACATAAATGGGAAATATGAAAACCATCAAGAGAACATGCATTTACTAAAACTCATATAAATAGTTTTTTTTCTTGATGAATAACAATTTGTTTTGCATTTAAGTTGACTGCCTTGGTAATTGATATTGTCAAATTGGTGTGCTTCTTTTTTATTTATCTTTCATTTAGAAAAGAAAATTTTACATGATGCTAAATACTATTTTTGGGATGAGCCATATCTATTAAAAACTTGTAATGACTAAATCATTAGGAAATATATCTCTAAGGATGAAGTATAATTAATAAGTAGATAGTGTCATGACTAACATTATAGAGGATATTTTGGAAGTTTTAGGATTATTTCTGAGATACTGCAATTGAGATTTTATTGGCCAACAATATTTAAGAATGTTAATAAAAATGTCAAGAAATGTGATCAATGTAAAAGAATAGGCAATACTTCTAGAAGAAATAAAATGTCTTCAACTTATATTTTTCAAATTGATTTATTTGTTATTTTTGGATTACAATTTATGGATGCCAATACATTTTGATTGTTGTAGACTATTTGTTTAAATTGATTGAAGGAGCATTTTTAGTCTACTTTCAGTATTTGGTTTTGTTCTATTTATTATAAGTGTGATTTACATATATAATGATTTTTTTATGTTATTATTGTGCTAGTTCAATTTACATTTCATAAAATCCCAATAATTGCTTAACTGCTAAAAATGTCCTATACATAGTTCTTGCACTTTGATTGCTTATTTAGTCTAAATAAAAATATAAATTAGAAATTATTTAAAATTAAGAATGATACTATAGTTTAGGTAATGATTTGGATGAATAAAGAACCATAATTTTAAATTTAAAAATCATAATAATTAACTAATGAAAATCATCTATGTTAATGTCTTACTTTTAACATAAAATTTATGCATATAAGCACAGACTAATGATTTAAAAATTAACTAATGGATTTTAGAGAAAGGAGGTGTATAGATTAAATTATGAAAATTGTTATAAACTTAAATATGGAATTATTGAGCTTACCAATATCTTTGAATTAATTCAATTTAGGGTTACTAGAAGGAAAAGAGCAATCAGATGTTCAAAATCATTATTAGTGCTAAAAAGATGGAAAATATGAAAAAAATATGAAAATCAAAAGAAAAGAAGAAAAAGAAAAAGAAGATGAGTACCTCGAAAAATTGGTATTTGATAATGCTTAATTCTCAAAAGTATCTTAATATTTAAATCAAATTGGAAAATGTAATTAAACTAATATATAAGACAGATGACTAATGAATTTCAAATTTAACTAAAAGCACAAATAACTTCTTAACATATTATAATATCTAAAAATTAGTAGTAGTAATTACACTTACACATTTAATAATAAGGATGATTGATTAGGATAATTACTTGTGATCATTAAAAATAAAATTGCATACCTTTAATCGTTCTAAATTAAAGCTAAAAGATAAAGTATTTTCTTACATTTTAATAATCTTAAATTGTTAATATTAAGGGTTACTAGGTTAATCAATAGTTTATTACAACATTATTTGAAGAAAAGCAAGAGTTTAAGCAAGGAAAAATTATTAAATATAAATTTTGAAGTTTTTTATTATCTTAATTATCAGTAAAAAATTTATTTTTAGGTTATGTTGGAGAGGAAATGCTTGGAAAAAAATCACAATTATTGAACAAGCCCTACAACGTTCAAACTAATAACACAGAATGGTCGACAACTCCTCAGCACTAAATTAAAAAATCATAACAACTGAGTCTGAAATAAAATTAAATGTTCAAGGGTGAGTTGTTAGACCTGCTTGAAATGCCCAAGGAACACTAAGAGGGGAGCGAACTAGCATTTTAAAAAACAAAATTCAAAAATCTCTTTTGAAAGTAAAATCCATATTCACAACTTAAACGCAAAATTAGATCATATAATGTTGAAGCTAATGACATAACGTTTTTATGGTCTATTAATTTTTGAATGTGGGATATGAACCAAATAGGTTTTTCTATACCATCACATATATTTAATGGAGTTAAAACAAATATTCCTTCCATTGAATGGAATGTAGAAGAATAATTCTTTGCAAAAATATCAAGCCTATTCTACCCAGTCTTCATATGAGACTTTTGTACTGTGTACGATGTACCTAAAACATTAGTGTGCACAAAAAATTCCAATATTAATATCAGTAGAACAAAAATACAAACCTAATAATGTTTGTAACTATCAAAATCACATACTTGAGATCTCGAATTGCAATAGTAACTCCATTCTTTATGATGGCAAATATTGTTGGTTAAAATTATTTTGTATTTCCTTGTAATCTCACCATAACTAAGTGAATTACTTTTATATATATATATATATATATATATATATATATTATTTTGGACTATAAAATTAGAAATAGAATGTAAATGTTGATTAT